>NW_026555345.1:25940072-26215973 GCF_029017545.1 Prosopis cineraria
ATACAACACAAATAATGTCAAAAAAGAAATCTCCAAATGTCTTTGCTCCCCTCAAATAAATGTTTGTTATAGTTTAAAGATGAACTATGGTTGAATTATATTCATGAGTGTAATTAAGATAGCATATATGGGTATGCAAAACGAAGGGAAAATGGAAACGGCAGATTACTATTCCAACGATAAATTAATACCTGGTTTATTTCTCTCACAAGGTTAAACTCAGAGCCATAGTTCAAAAAATATGACTCAAATTCTCAATTGAATGGACAGAAATACAGGACTCTAACCATGACAAGTAATAAGGTTGGGATCTATATAAATGTTAAAGATACTCTCGCACGTCACTATTAAAACACACCGTCTTCATCACAAATTAGCATGTGATTTGTGATTAAATTTAAATTTATTAAATACATATTCAACATATAATTTGTGTTTAGAAAATTTCACTGATAATTTAGTCACGAGATTGACAGGTTCGAACGATAGTCCTATAGGCATTTAGAAAACGGACTATGAGAATTAAAATTGGTTTTCATTCAATTATTGGCCGACGGCTTTTTTGCCCTTATCTCTGCCCCACTGTTTAAAGTTAATTAAACACTGTCGTGATCTCAAAATATCATTGATGTCAACAACCAAAGTTTTGTACTTATGCTTTCATAATATTTAAATATTTTTACCAGAACATAATTGTTTTCTTTCTGACCACATGGAATATGATTTTTGAATAAACTTTTAATTATTTCTTATTAGAATTTTTCATACACGTAATAGTATTTATCATGCTGAGTCATTGATTTTTTGACTAAGTCGGAATCAAATTTAACCATAAAAAATATGCCATGACATCTTACCTGAGATATACACAATGGGAAAACACTGTAACGATGTATAAATATGTCTTTTAGGGAAATGCACGTGTGTATATATGGTAAACGTCATTTATAGAAGCCAAATGACTTTGATTAATAATTATATATAATCAACCCTACAATTCCAGTAAAAATTATATATCATATTAATAACAGTTTATAAAAAATATATTATTTAAAAATTTTATAAATTTAATTTATATGTAAAAAATATAATTTGATCGAAATAAAAAAATATAACATAAACCATTTTCATATTATAATCATATAATGCACCTTCTATAAAGAATAACGAGAAGTACCAAAATATCCGATTTTTATATATTTATTATGATGATAGATTTTTTTCAATGTTATCCGTTTGAATGTGTTAGGTATAATAATTAAGTTTATAACAATTAATTCTAAATTTTCTTGATAGAAGAGACTATTACCAAACAAAGCTTTAAATTTGTGCCCATGACATGTGCGAAGTAATTAATGCCATTCGTCATGCATTTCTAAGTTGTCTTATAATATGTATGAATGATAAAACGGAAAAATAAATTCAGGTAGATCAAATTGCCGCCCATGTGTTTCTGGCTTAGTCATCTTATCATCCTTTTGTTTATAAGAAAGTAAACAGATTCACCCATCTTATGCGTGGGAATTGAATTAAAAAGGAATGAATAAATTAATCAATTCTAGCTCAGTCATCTTCTCATGACGTCACCATTGTCGCGTCATTATCCTTTTTTTTTTTTTTTAACAGCGTTGTTATCCTTTTGTTTAAGGTTTAATACACCAAATTGCATTTGTTAACAACGAGTTCGGTGTGGGTGTGTTAATTATAAAAAAGTAAACTAGATATATACTCCCTCACTTAAAAATATAAAATATTTTTGAAGAAGTTAATGTTTAAAAATATAAAACATTTTTTAATCTTTCAAGGTATAATTATTATCTTTTTTTAAAATACCCATATTAAAAAATTAATTTTATATTTATTTCATTTTGAAACTCTCTATTAAATAAAGATAAATATGAACAGATAAAATTAATTTAAAATAAATAATTATTTATTGAGAGGTAAATTTAATTAAAAATATCTTATATTTTTTAACAGAAGGAGTTTATATTTTTTGATATGTAAGGAATAATTCACTCATCTTATATGTGGTGAAATGAATTAAAAAGGAAGAAATAAAGTAACGAAGTTATATAGCTGTGTCATCTTCTCATGATGTCACCATTGTTGCGTCATTATCCTTCCTTTTCACAGCGTCATTAACCTTTCGTGTAATGTTTAATACACCGACTTGCAATTTTTAACACCGTTCGTGTGGGTGTTATTACAAAAAAGTAAACTAGATATATAAATTTTTTTTATATGTAAGGATATTCACGCATCTTATTACATGTGTGAAATGAATTAAAAAAAGAAAAAAATAAATTAACGAAGTTATCGCTCTGTCTCTTCTCATGATGTCACCATTATGGCGTCATTATCCTTTTGTTTAAGGTTTAATTTAAACACCTAGTGACAATTTTTTACAATGTTTCATGTGGATGTTATTATAAGAAGGTAAACTATATAGATTATAGTCATATTTGTTTTAATATGCGTAGAATAATTAACACCTTTGAATAAGGCCGCCAATTCATGTTTTTTTTTATAAACCCATAAACGTGAGACCGGTAGATATGCGTGATACATGAATTATAATTTTTGTATTAATAAAAAAAATTCTGCTTATATACCTAATATAGAACATGTGAATTTTTATATATTATTTATTCCATAACAAACTCTTATTATTAATATTATTAACACTTTAAAATTCACCTGTTTTAATTTAATTACATATAATTAAGTATATTAAATATATAAAAACAAATATCCAAGTCATGTAAAAAAAAAAAAAATATTTTATAGACCAAATGGTGTTATACATAATTAATTGATTTTCAAAATATGATATTTAAATTATTTTACTAAAAACTAATTAAACAGTATGAGTTAAATATTTAAACAAAAATAATACTTGTATGCTATAAAAAATATATATAAACAGATGTTTAAAATTTAAATTTAACTATAAAAGTTTATACTGATAACTGATAAAATATAAATACTAATAAAAATTAAATTCACTAAGGTGATGATTGGATTAATGGATTTAAATTTAAATTTAAATGTAGTATTTAAATTCTTCTGCTTGAATTGTGTAAAAAAATTTAAAGGAATAAGAGAGACAAGTTGAGAACTGAAAATGAAAAATTAAAAATAATAAGCTTATCTCTGTTCTTGAATTGAAAAAAAAATAAGCACGAGATAGAAGTGAAGAGACAAGAGTAATAAAGATACCAATTAATAAAAATGTAAAGAGAATGAGAAAGTTGGAGTAAACTATAATAAAAAATTGGCTTTGGATTCTTTAGTTTATATATCTAAATGGGAGATTTGCCCAAATTCAAATTCTCATTAATCCAAACACAACATATTTAGTTTCATCAAGTGTTAAATTAAAAAATCGAAACAATAAATTAAAATAAAAAGAATACAAAGTCAGAGGTCGTAATGTACGTAACTAGAACATAATTCCATAGATGAGGAAGATTCCTAGAAGATGCTGCTAAATTTCATCCTAAGATGGTCACGTTGTGTTTATATATCTATTCAAGTTAGGGAAGTTTTCATATGTAGTTTCGTCTTTCAAGATTTAGAGTCCATTTTGAAGCTATCAGTACTGCAATATCTCTAATTTCTTGTTGATATGGCAAGTCTTCCACAGCTCGCTCTAGAGGCAACAAGGTACACACACACACACACACGCTGGGAAATTCTCATATGGCTCTTCTATTTTTTTTTTGGTTTATCTATCTTCTTTTCTGATATTCATAATTATCTAGAACAATTCGTCCTTGTATTACAACTGTTGGGGGTTCATTTATTTATTTTTTTGAATGACTTAAAAGGATTATAAAAACGAAGGAGAAGACAAAATAAAATCACTATCTATGCTCTTGCAGAAGCCATAGGCAAACCACAAGATCACTGATCACCCGCCAAATGGTTTGCTATAAAACACATATATGGATTCCCTATGTGGCTCTTTACTATTATCAAGATAATTTTCCTCTTTTGTTATTGATTAATCGATTTTAACATTTTTTTTTATATACACATCGATTTCAACATTTTGACGCAATACATCCATTATTTTTTTTTTTTTTGGCAGAGTTCTGATCAATTGTTTTACAACACCATTTGTGTATGTCAATCTGCGGATAATTTTTGAGAGAATATGCCTCAGGATCAAATTGATAAGTTATTTATTAAGAAAGATTCCGAATTTATGAAATTATCCTGCACGATAAGGTTAAAACAACTATAATGAAAGACTGAAGAGTCTGAGACCATTTAGTAGTCATATGTTCTGCAATTAGCACTTGAATTGACAAAGAAAATTGGGAGAATAGCACAAAAGGACCCTTGAAAAATATCAAAGATCTTTTACAGCTGAAACATCATGAATTTACAATGCCAAGGTCTTTATTTTACATTAATATCCTTCCAGGGTCTTCAATTGTCATTCTCCCAAGAAAATTTCATGGTCAAGTTGAGATTCATCAAATTTTCATGTTGACTTCAACATATCATGCTGGCCTATGAAAATTTCGTATTCACTGTATGTAAAAGATCTGGGATCCTCCTATGGTGTGCTGCCACCTCTCTAATTTATCAAGAAGTGGGTTAAATGTGTGCAGCTGCATGTCCTTTGACGACATGTTTATGTGCAGATTACAAGGAAAAGTAGCATTGATCACAGGTGGGGCTAGGGGAATAGGAGCATGCATGGCAAGGCTCTTCAGCAGACATGGGGCTAAGGTGGTAATTGCAGACATTCGAGACCAACAAGGGCAAGCTGTATGCAATGACATTGGATCCAAATATGCTTCCTACGTTCACTGTGATGTTACAAAAGAATCCGACGTTGAAACTGCCGTAAACACTGCTATTTTCAAGCATCAAAAGCTTGATATATTAGTCAACAACGCTTTCATAATAAACGAAGCTAAACCAAGCATTGTTGACAATGAAGTGACCGAATTTGAGCGTATTCTTAGTGTGAACCTAACAGGCCCTTTCTTGGGCACCAAGCATGCTGCTAAAGTTATGATTCCAGAAAGAAAGGGAAGCATAATAAATGTGGGCAGTGTTTGTTCAAGTGTAGGAGGGGTTGCAACACATGCTTACACAAGTTCTAAGCATGGCTTGGTGGGCCTCACCAAGAATGGGGCTGCTGAGCTTGGAAAATTTGGGATCCGTGTGAACTGTGTATCTCCGTATTTCGTTGCAAATGTTGCTGCAAAAGATTTCTTCCAATTAGATGATGAAGGATGCTCCAGTGTTTATTCTAATCTCGAAGGGATTTATCTTCAAGAAGAAGATGTGGCTCAAGCCGCGCTTTATTTGGCTAGTGATGAATCCAGGTACATAAGTGGGCATAATCTAGCCATAGATGGGGGATTTACTAGTATTAATCCAATTTTTGGTTTGTTTTCAAGATCAAAGTAGGTCCATTATGTTCTTCTTCTTGGTGTAATTTGTTGTTGTGGAACTGATCCCTTTTAATTTCTATGTAATAATAATTTTAGTATTGAATTTCATTTAGTCTATTAGTAATCAATTGGGAAAATGAAAATTAAGAACCCCCTGAGATCATTAATTTTAATTAAGGACCATAAAATATTGAAATCATAATTGAGGACCCTGGTCCTTATTTGAAATAAAAAACGTACATAACTTTATAAAATTTCTCCTTACTAAACACTAAAATGTACATAACACTACTGAAATCACTATCGTGGCATGTAAATATTGTTAATATCAATTGGAAAAATAATCAACTACTCTTGGAAATAAATTGTTTCCTAATATTAAAGAAACTCACTTTTAAACATTCAAATGTCACTTATAAATATATATAAGTAACTCGAGAATTTACTAACCTTATTTAGAAATATGAACCTAATGACTTGTCAAATTTCATACTTATTTATATATAGTTGCCACCTAAAAAATAAAGAAATAACATTGCTAAAATCACTATCATAGTTTGGGAATATTATTAATGTCAGTTGAAAAATAACAAACCACACTTGAAATAAATTCTTTCTCAATATGAAAGAAACTCACTTTTGAAACATTTCAAGGTCATTTTTGAATATAAAAAAATGACTTAAGAATTTACTAACTTCATTCAATCATTTTTTCCTTAGGAACTTTTAAGACATTTCACATTTTTTTAAAAATTTCAAATAAAGACTATAGTCTTTAATTAGGATTTTAATATTTTATTGTCCTCAATTGATATTAATGACTTTATGAGTCCTTAATTGTCATTTTCCCTAATCAATTTTAGCCACCTCAGTCTAACACAGAAGCATGGTATGATGAGGTATTGGTAGAGGTTCAAAGTTTTAACTCTCTTCTTGATGTAATAGTAATACTAGAACTTGTAGAGTTCTAATAATAATTAACTATTTGTTGCCAGTGTGAAACCGTCACATATAACAACAACGGCTTGGGAAATAATAATGATAAAATAAACAACTATATATAATTAGATGCGAGTGTGCAAGAGCGGTTTTTTTTTTTTTTTTTCAAGTACAAAAGGCAAGCTGAAACCTGAATGGGTGTCTATATGTGTGACTCCAAAACTTTGATTTTGATCCCAACCTATGAAAAAATTTCAAAGTTTTCTTTTATGATCTTAATATTTAACTACTAATTTGTCTAAAAATAATTTTTTTTAAAGATGGATTATATTCCACTAATAGATCTCCTCTCGATATGAACGTGGTGTGCCTTCATTAATTAGAGTGTTAGAAATATGAGCCCAACTTTTTTTTTTTTTTTTTGGGTGTCAAAGATACTTTCATTCACTATTGAAATAACCAAAACCAACAACAAAGGAAGGCAGCATCCAGCCAAGGAAATAAAACAACGCAGGAACAGGCACAGAAGGCAGAAAAGAAAGCCAAAACCAAACAGTAGCAGTAAAATAAAAAAACAACTGAAAAGAACAAAGATGCAGCAGCAACAGCAAACGAAAAACAGCATTAGCCAACACCCGAGCGAGCAACTGGAGCAACAGAGGCAGAGGGACGTTCTTCAACACTCTTGGTATACTCCACTAGAATGACTGATAAAGGAAGTGATGGTGTCTCCACCGACCCGACAAGGTTCGCATCCTTATTTGTGATAGCAGCCAAATAATCTGCTGCACAATTTCCTACACAAGTAACAAAAGCAGAGAAAAACCAGTTTCGGAGGCCATGAGAACTGAAATATCATTAATGATACCTCTGCATCTCCAATCGACAAGATTCAAATGCTTATGTTGAAAACAGGAAACAAGCATTTTACAGTCACACTCAAAAATTACTTTGCTCAGTGCAAGGTCCTTGGCTAGAAGAAGAGCACGGTGCAGTGCTAAAGCCTCTATCATAAAGGCTGATAATGACTTGACTTTATCACATAACCCCCAGGGAAAAACACCACTGGCATTCCTACAACAAATGCCAATAGCAGCAGACTTATGACTATCATTGAAAGCTCCATCACAGTTGATTTTAAGAAAACCCAAAGGAGGAGCATTCCAATGCGGGGTAGAAGTGGGAACTTCGATTTTATCTGATTGGTCTTTTGAAAAATCACAAGCTTCCCAAAACTCCAGAGTGGATCTACGTGCAAGCCATATCACCTTACTGGGGTCCGGACATGATTAAACAACTTCTCATTCCTTGCTTTCCATATCAATCATAGTGTCCAGCAGATGAGAGATAAATCATAATCAGTAATACACTGTTATAAACTAAAAAAAAGAATTCAAAACAGGCAAATGGATATGAAATCTGGATATACTATTCCAGGAACAACTCAGAGTAGTCTATAACGGGAAATATCCAAAGAAAAGCATAAAGTTCACTCTAACATCACAGTATAACCGAATCACAGCATAAGGAAATTAGAAGGAAATCAAGAAAGAAGCAGCAAAAACCACAAGTGGTCCAGAGGGGAAGAAATGAGAGAGAAGAGAAAATCCACAATTCAGCACACACACTATTCTGCCATAACAAAATATATGCTCAATCATTCTCCCCTCAGCTTCCAAGTGGCACACCTCATCCGTGTGCTCCTGCGTAAGCCTTCATGCCTCGTGGTCCCCTCAGAATCATTTCCTAATATGGCTTCATGGGCTTTGGTTGTGTGGGCCTGCTCAATATGGGTCGTGACATTGCCCCCTGTAAAAGTTGGACATCGTCCCCAACCCCAAGGTCAAGAGTACAGCTGCTGCATATCAAACAAATACTCCCATGTAGGTTCATCTAGCCCCTCCCAGCGAATCAACTTTAGCGATGCTTGGTCTGCTGACATACACTGCAACGTCGAACAAAAGCTTGGACATCTTGTCTCATTCTAGGCCTATGAATCAAAGTAGCAAGGTGCTTAAAAGTTCTCACTTCTCCTACATGACCCCCCACAACCAATGCATGATACTCCAGCAACAATCTATGACTTAGATCAGAACGATCTAACAAAATTATTAATCATCCCTTCCAGAACATTAGGGAATCTTTGACATAAAACCCACTGATACCATTAGGGCCCTCTTCACAATGCACAATCTGCTCCTATATATATGTTGAAGCACGAGCAGCTTGACATATATCATTGATCGGGGCAGATCGAATTTGCATCAAACTCATACAAGATACCCTGGACAGCATAGCAACGACTATACTAGTTTTTCCAGGTTTGTATTCTATAGAGAAATTATACCCTATCGGTTTTGGGAGGTATTGTTCTTGTTCAGCCGTTTGTATAACTTGACCCTGCAAGTACTTCAGACTTTCTTGGACAGTACAAATTATAAAATGGTTACTAAACAAAAATAATGTCAGAATTTAGCTACAGCTTGGGTGATCGCATACAGCTCTCGGACATAAGCTGATTGAGCTTGCATCTGGTTGGAAATCTGCTTTGAAAAGTATGCAATAGGATGACCCTCTTGGCTTAGAGCAACACCAATTCCATACCCTGAGGCATATCAGTCTCCAGGATGAAAGTTTTGGCAAAATTAGGTAGTGCTAGAGTTAGTGCTTTAATCAAGGACAACTTAAGTTGGTTGAATGGCCCTTGAGCCTCTTCAATCCAATGAAAAGAATCTTTTTTGCAATAATTGAGTCAAAGGTCGTGCAATACTAGAATATTGCTTGATAAATCACCCATAATATATGGTCCTTTGGTCTTTTAATATCAAATCTCCTTAATACATATACTCTCTCTGTTTTTATTTGTAAGAAAAACTAATACTTTTTACTTATTTTTTTATATAAGCAAAATCACATATTTCAATAAGTATTTATTACATATTTTTTAAATCGCCCCTCATAATTTACATTAATGAAAAATAATCAATGTATGCTTATGTTGATTAACATAGGACATTTTAGCCTAATTTCTTTATTTTCAAACATAATTATTATAGTTAATCAACTTTCTTAAACTGTATGATATAATTTTTTTTTATATATAGAAACGAAGAGAGTACCTTGGAAGGCACAAATGAGTGGCTAGGCCGCATTTAACCATCTCTACTCCATTTAAACACCTTCCTGTTAACCCTAAGTACTTCCCTTTATATAAATTGCATAACCAAATTAATATAGCAACTAAAATAAATTTTTAACAGATTAACTTATCTGCCATATGTTATCGCAGTTACATTGAGATCAAATTTTGTATGTTATGTCTGTGTTTAGTTAGTAGTATCATATAATTAAACAGGTGATATGCATGCCAATTTTAGGTTTGACATTAATTATAAATTGTGGGTGGATTAAGGGCTATAGTAGGATAAGCAAAATGAAACAATTAACCAAAGGATACAAAAAAAAATATTACCAAAATGACAAGAAAGCTTTGAGAGAAAGTAAGAAGCACCCGCATCTGGAGTCATGGGACCATTACTTTCTCCTCAAAAAGCTAGCTTAATGGGGCATGTAGTGCACCTATTTATATACCGAGGACCCTCTCTAAGTCCTTTTGATATAGGACATAACAACTTCCCTAGCCAATCGGTGATGCCCCTATCATGGGTGGTCTGTCGGAAGGGTCATGATAGGTGTCTGTCGGAAGGGTCCACTGACTGGGTAAACTCAAGTCTAACTCTAATACTTTTTTATCATATGGTTATTACTCTCTCCTTAAAAAGCTAGATTAGTGGGTATGCAACCCACCCACTTATATATTCAAGAATCTCCCTAAGTTTTTTTGATATGGGACATAAAAGGGTCTTATAGATGCCTCCGACATAGCAAACACTAAATTGGAATTGTGCAAAGATTTATAATTATTAATTCGTCACTCCATGACATTTTGAAACAGCCAAAAACAAAGTCTGCTTAATTATGACCATAATCATGGGTTGTAATTATGGAAAGAGAAGAGAGAACGTGAAACATACAGATTTCTTAGTTACAATCCTAAAAGTTGTGTTCATGGACAAGCCTGCCCCACCTCTCGTGACTGCTCCATTAATTAGAGACGCCTTTTGTTGTTATCATTATTATCATTTGGTTACTCGAGGTATCCCCATAATCAACAGTCGTGAAACTAATCCCCTGATAAATCTGAACATCATACACAACTCTAGAAATCAAACCTTGGAATGATGCTTAAGGGGCCAAAACCGTTACCATCGTGCCACATTCACTTGGTGACACGTCTTGTTTTTTAAAAAAATTCCTATTTCACTTTCATATCTTTTTTTTAAAAAAATCATTCATTATTTTTTGAAGGAAAAATTATGGCTGAGGACCAAAATGACAAGTTATTAATAGATAAAAATCTTAAATTTCTAAAATTAGGACTATAGTCTTTCACTGAAAAAGAAAAAGTGTAATAATTATATAATTCGCATGAGAAAAATAATTTACCTTGTTTAGTAATTACATAAAGAAAAATTTAATACTAAAACATAAAGTGAACTTAAAGAGACGAGGAATGCTAAAATTGACATGAAAATTCCCCCTTTGATTAAGAAATTCCATTTATCTTAGTATAAATTTATTTTATTTGACTTCTAAATGAGTAAGCTGTTGAACACACTTAGAATTTAATTGACTATTAAATTTGGAAATTCCACAATTAATTTTTTTTGTTTGATTTTTTTTATTGATTTGAGGGCATTTTTGTGAATTCACTTTTTTTTTAAGCTAAAAAAGACCAAGGTGCTACAGAATAATTTCATACTTTCGAGGTCCTTAGGCATAATTAACTTTCCATAGCGGTCCTTGAACATAATTCTGCCTTCTCTGAACTTGGAAAATAATGTGGGGACTAGCAAACTCACCACTGGTTTTTTGCAGGCAGCTATGAAATGGTCCAGTGTGAACTCTTGTAAGAGCCTGCTGGAAAGGTCCAGTGTCCTGTATCGATCATCATTTAGACATGAATTTATATCAATGAAGATTACAGACAGTCACACACACTTGGATTTTATTATATATACATTTGCTAGTTTATTCTTTTAGATTTTACTCACTTCATTCCAAATTATAATTTGAAATAAAATTATTCATACCAATAAAATACAATAATGACAGTTCATTTATTTTTTCAAAACAAAACTATAAAATTTTAAAAATGCCTCTATACAATTAATCATTATGCTAAAATATTATTTCAATTCTCTCTCTACTTGAAGGATAATACTGAAAAAATATCATTAATAAAATCTTAGTTTTCTCAAATTTTTTTTTATATTTCAAGATAAAAAATTTATCCAGCATTGTTTTATAATTTGACACGGAAAAAGTTAGGTATTTATTTGTATAAACGATAAACCTGCAAGTGAAGAAGTAACTCCTAATATGACATCACCACCAGCGCAAAAAGCAGTTTCATTACCATGTATTAAAAAAAAAAAATTAATAAACACTTTGTATGTGACCGAGGCAGATATTTGACCTCATATTAAGAACTAGTTTAAATCCCGTGCAACCGGTTTGAAGATATAGTGTTATATAATATAGATTGCATCATCTTTTAAATTACGTTTAAATCAATGATATTAAGCATGTCCAAAAATAGAAAAATTTATGATGATCAAATGAATTACAATCAATGTAATTGTATAAATTTGAAAAATTATTTGTTTATACATTTATTGATTGAAAAATAAATTCCAAATAACTTACAATCAAAAGAGAAGATAACTATAAAATATGATTCATAAAATTTACTTCAAAATAATTTCAAAGAAGATATTTTAAATATATTAATAGGTAATAACATTAGGCTAAAGTTTATCAACCAATTGAAGACAATCTTTTTGAACCACAAATTTTACACTTTCTCTTTAAAATAAAGTAGCTTCATTTCTAATCTTTTTTCTGTCTTGCATCAAGAATAAATTTGGCAGATCAAAGAGTTGAAAGGAAAAATAACTTCCACATGGCCTCACATCATTATAGAAATGAGTAAATTGCAAAGATACATCCAAATTCAGATCAGCATATGGATGAGCCTGGTATAGCACTTGTCTAACCATTATTCCTAAAAGTGTTTCCCTGAAAAGCATATAATACACACACGCACATACACACACATACAAAATGGTAGTTAATACAGACCAACATGGAGAAAACCATATCAATTAATGCTTCCGTGAAAGTTGTGATTTACAATTCGAATATAAAAACTGTGTGTGTGTGTGTGTGTGTGGGGACATCTCTCTTAATTGATATTGATATATATTCACATGTGTTAACATCTGTCCCAGTTCTAACAAAAACAAGTAGGATGCTTTCTAGAATATTCCAATAATGTAACGCTACCATACAAATTCCATAATATGGGGGCCTACTCTCAATAGAAGCGTAAAGCACTTGAAGAACTTTTGAAATGTTATTCTGGTTGTAATATCTAAGACAGTTCACTGTTGACAGCGAGTCTACAATAATACATGAGAAAATATCAAAAGGATGATAACTCTGTTACTAAAAGCATTTATATAGTGACAAAGATAGCAAAGAATAGAAGACAAATAACCAAAGCATAGATTTTATTTTAGACTGCCAAGAAAAAGGACTATAAATATCACACATCATAATTGAATAAAAGCATAGATCCAGTGAAACAAATGATAGAGATGAAAAGAAACAGTAAAAAGATGCTAAACATACAACAGTAAGTGGTCGCAAGCAACCATGAAGAGTTGCCCATAAAGATCCATTCCAAATAATTTAGCCCTTCTAAGTGATGTTCCACTTGCAATGCTTAACCCACTCATATTAATTTTTCACTTTGGACAATACCATGGACCGTTCTAGTATAAACATTTTCATCACTCCAACACACCTAGAGTGATATGCAGACGGACATCCATCACTCCACTACACCTACAGTGATACACAGACAGACATCCATCACCCCAATACACCCAATTATTACACCTGCAAGTACATTTCCAAAGTTAAGTGAACCTTGTATATATGGTTAACCATACATGAAGCGCAATACCAAACTTTGAGATGGTGAGTCCATCAAGACATGTATCTTCAAATATTACAATTAGATTATGGAAAGGAATTCTCTTCCCTTCAAAAACGTCAGTCAATACATTAATCTTGAGAAACATGTCATAATTACCCATGATCAGTAAAGGGAAGACTGGCAGCTCCAAAGGCTTCTCCAGCGCACCAAGTAATATAAGTTAACATTTTAGACTTCAACATACCAATCAAAGGCAATAGAGTATGGGCTACAGAGACTAAATCAATGATTCCATCAAAAGATCCTAACACATTCTAAACAGAGATGAACATGTTAGTGACAATAGAAGAGTCTAAAATGTTGTGCTTTTCTCTGTCTACATAATCCCCTAGGAAAACTATAACAATTAATTAAATGAAGAATTGTTGAATTTTCCTGCCCCTATGACAACAAATTGACAGTCAGTTGTCCTGCAGAAATAAATGCAACAGTGGTGGCAGTTGTTCTTACGAGTTTTAAAATTTCATTAAACATATCGTTATGTAAATTTTACAGAAAAGTTTATGCAACATAAAACTTTGTAAGGAGGATTTTTCTACTTGATATGCCACTTCCTTAGTACTCTTACTACTATGCACAATATTTCCTGAGTCATTAATGCTATCCAGTAAATCATACTTCTTGAAAGACATCTCTTGAAGAAATCATTGAAGAGAAAGATGGAACGCAGACAATATCACTTAGTGCAGATAAATGTTTTAGAGTAGGAGCATGAGATGATAGATTAATCCAAACTCTGGACTTTTATAAAGGGATCTAACATAGCATTGATGGTGGGATTACACTTGACTAGGAAAGATGTATTATGAGATGTGGTTGTAAATAATCCGGCTGAAGCATTAATATGATAATTTAATTTGGTGGAAGATTTTTGAAGACCATCTGCTGCCACACACAGTATGAGGTAGAGAAAAGTAGAATTGGGAATATAATATAGGTCTTGAATGCATAGAGGATTTCCACATTCCAAAAACACAACAATGAGAATATTTGGGTTTGCAAATTAAATGGAAGAAGGAGTAGATGGGAAGAATGAAAAATTAATTATGATTACTCCATTAATGGCATATCATGGGAATGTAGCTTAGGATTTATTAGTAAAGTTATTACAAACAAGGGCTTCGAGTCCAGGGATAGATTCATAAATGATAATGATGACTTGTCAATTGAACTGAAAAGGTGATAGCTGCTACAATTAATACTCCATGTTGAATGTGTGGAGAATTTCCAATTCTCAATACCATTATATTAATAAGTATATTGGCGTACTCAAATGAATTGGATGGGGCAGCAGTTGGGCACAATGGAATATTAATGATGGTTTGTCCACTAATTGGAGGTTATTTGTAATGGAATTCAGTTGGAACACATAATTGAGTTGAAGAATTCAAGTGCAGAAGAAAAATATATATATATATATATTCCCCCTACAGACTTAACTACATCTTCATTATAGAATACGATTGGATGGCATTATAAGTAGAGATTAATTATTCATTAATGGGAGATTATTTTTTGAATAAAATCAAGGTATATTACTAATTCAAAACTATCTTCAAGTGGAATCCTCGTGTTGATTATTTATTCATTAATGAGATATTGAGGGGATTGTTTTGAAATTTATGAGTTACTGCACTGATATATTTGTAGAAAACAATGGAAAATGGCTTTGAAACTTGACCCTATGCAATTGAAGAGTCGGTTATATATAAGAATTCAGGGGAGGCAATTAAATCAGAGTATATAAAAAATGAAAGTCATTTTAACTCTAGCTACTAGTTACAGATACTAAATTTTTCCATAATTTTCAACTGAAAACTTTGTACAATCATTGAGAAAGCAAAATCTCTAATGCATCTAAAGCATGAGATTAAAAAGAACCAATTAAAAGCAAGAACAACAAAATAAAAGAGAAAATACGAGAGATAGCGCACCTCAGCCAAGAATGTTCTTTATATCATTGGTTGAAGGGGATGTGTTCCCTCCCAACAGTGCCAACAAATATGCAGCAATCACCTTCATCTCTGGCTATTGGTTATTATCAGTAGGCCTTACCAGACACCAAAACTGAAATGCAGTGAATGAAATTAAATTTGAAACGGCATAGCCCTGCATATCCAAAATAGCAAGGAATATTATAAGAAAGTAAAATAATAATAATAATAATCGAAACCCACGTCGGTTTGCAGTAGAGAAAGAAATCCAATGATACCCGAGTTGTGCAAAGAAGAATTGTGAGAGACAGGGCAAGGGCTGGGCTTGCGGCTGCTTTCTCCAAGTTTCCAAGCCTAGAATGATGGTTGTTTGTCTTCCTCTGTTCCACCTTCCCTCTCCTAACTATATGTTGATCAAATCAAGCCTAGAATGATGGCTCACTTTGTTGCTTGCTAGGGTTCTGCCGCACGAAGAAGAAGAAAGACCTCTCTGCTCCCTTTCACGAATCAATGAGGATGGAATGGGAGAATTGGAATAAGCAATGGGAAGAGCAGGGGGCGTAAATGAAATTGCAGAAACGATTGTATTTAATGCTCTCGTTTGAAATGAAAAACGGCATCATGATTGAAATGGGAAAGCAAAGATGTAACACTTGGGTGCAAGAATAAATACAGTGACCCAATGGTAGAAGAAAATTAAAATTTAACCAAAGTATAATTACTAATGAGATGGCATCGATTCTAACCAATCAGTGGCTTCTTACTAAATTTGTTATAAGATTTGTTAATTGTTAATATATATTGATTTAACAGAGAAAAAATTTAGATACATGACTGAATAAATTGGATTTTTTTTGGGAAAATTACATTAAAATTTTATAAAAAATTAATTATTATAAAGTTTATTAATAACTGAATCAATGTGTGATTTGACAAAACTGTAAAATAACAGAATGAGTTGATGAGATTAAGAATATAAAACAATCTGTTAAGGAAAAAGACGGATATTCTCATTATGCGTGAATTCTAACCATTTCATGATTAAGGATATTTGGCTTGTGGGGCCTATTTAACTCGCTTCACACATTCATTTCCTGCGAAAAGCACCTAGAGGAGAGGACGCAAAGCCATGCTTCATAGATATTAGAAATTGAGAACCACTAATGAATTTGGGATTTAATTATTTGACAAAAACAATCGAAACTTAATGACACGATGGAATTGGGCAAATAGCTTGTGTGTCTTTGTGTGTGTGATCAAAGGTAACAAAATGGAAGCAAAAGATTAAAATCAGAAGAAGGGAATACCTGGTTTGTTTCTTTGACAAAGGTTAAACTCAGCCATGGTAATTGGTAAAGGAAATTACACACTAATTCTGAATTAAGAAAGAGATCGAAACTATAGAAGTCCACCAAAGCGGGGAATGCTTGACGTTAATTTGTGTGCGCCTGTGTGTGTGTAGAAGTCCACCAAGGAAGGAGAACACCTATTCGTCTAGCGTGCATCACGTGACCATGCAACACATAGTTAACTTTATTTATTTATTCTTTTTCAAATAAACATAGCTAACTTGATCACTTTCAGTAGCAGTCAGAGTTTCGTCAGATAGTTGAATTTTAATAGATCATAATATGTAACGAAGCTGTCCATTTGACAAACCAACCAACGTAATTCTTTCACCTGTAAATTTTAAAAAAATGCATGTGATTGTGAATATGTTGGGATACACGCATAGAATAAGCGGAATTAAAAATAATTAAAATTATAAAAAAGTAAGAAAAAATAATAAAAGTTTAATATATAAAATTTAATGTGGGAAAACCTAAATGTGAGGGATAAAAAACTCACAGACAATGAGTAAAACATTTTACTGTAGAAAATTAAAATTACAATATTTGTCTCTACTATGAAAATAGAGAAACAAGATACATATATAGAGTTTTTTATCAATTAAAAATACTATCTCAACTAATAAATATAATATCATAAAATATTTTATTATATCTCATCAGCTAGAGATATGAGATACAATAGATTTTAAATCAAGATAATATATAAAAGTAATCATAAAAGATTATATAGATTTGAGTCATAATTATTTCAACTGAATGTATGTGATGATATAGGAAAAATTACAATCAAGGATCACTGGACAAAATTAATTGCTCTATAAGACCAAATAATTATGATATTACTTTGTAGGATCAAAGGACATAAATGTAATTAAAATTCATTGTAAAAATATAAAACTACCCCTTATATATATATATATATATATATTTGTTGTGATGAGAAAATTGATTATTGTTGAAATAAAAAAAGATTTCTTTTTTTTTTCAAATGTGGAAACTTGTCCATTAAATTGCAAACACTTTCTCTCTACCACCAAGTTCATATTTTGAAGTTGTTAATGAAAGAATTAATTATTGTTAAAATAAAAATATGACTTTTTTTCCCTCAATGAAAATTTGTTCACAAAATCACAACACTTGTTCTTCTTTACTACCAAGTTAATTTTTTATAGTTATTAATAAGATAGTTTATTGGTGTTAAAATAAAAATAGGACTTGTTTTTCTTTAATGGAGACTTATAAAAGAATATATCTATATATATAAGGGGTAATTTTTTCTTTTTATAAAAAAATTAATTACATTTAGATCCTTTGGTTTTGCAAAATAATATCATGATTATTTGGTCTTTTGGAGTAATAAATTTTGTCCAGTGGTTTTTGATTGTAATTTTTCCTCTGATATATTTGTGAATCCAAAATGTGGTTGTACAAATGTGTGGTTTCTAAAATCTCGAAGATGACAATTCGAAATTGGTCTTAAAAATGTGGTTTTGAATATATCTTATTATATAATTGTGAATTCCAAATACTTTAATTAATTATTGATCATTTAACCAATACTTTAATTGGTTTGATTTTCATTACCTTAGCTTTTCACATAAAAACTAGGTTAGGAAGTCCCCATTCAAAAGAAAAGAAAATGAATGAGTCAACTTCAATTAGAGAAACAAGTTGATATTTCGTTTCATATAATTAGATGATTGCTTTAGCCAACAGTTCCAACCTAACAATTCAGCTCTCCACGTGATGAGGTAGTTGACGGCCTAATTTAACCCTATATTTTAGGGACTGTTCGTATATAGTTTCATCTTTCAAGATTTCAGAATCCCTCTCAGCTATCACTATCTGTAATTTCTTGCAAATATGGCTGGACATGGTCTTCCGCGGCTCGCTCTTGAGACACCAAAGTACACGGCACACACATACGATAATTCTCCATCCAAAAGACCTTTGCTTATTATAAGTACGTAGTTCTTGCTGCTAATAGCATTTGAACAGGGACTATACGTAATGCTTCTTTTCTTTTTTTTTTTTTTTGTCACGCTCTTAAAACTGGGTGTGGCCATAAAGGGACATTCAAAGTAACTCAAATC
The DNA here is from genome assembly GCF_029017545.1 of Prosopis cineraria. Taxonomy (NCBI): domain Eukaryota; kingdom Viridiplantae; phylum Streptophyta; class Magnoliopsida; order Fabales; family Fabaceae; genus Prosopis; species Prosopis cineraria. Next base: position 25,958,937 of record NW_026555345.1, read on the forward strand.
CCTTAAGTCTTGAGAAATTTCTACTTGTAAACCATGAACATACCTGACATAAGATTAAGCACTTTCCAATATACTCCCTCCATTTAAAAATATAAGGTATTTTTAATTGAATCTCACCCCTCAATAAAACAGTTACCTACTTTTCAATTAACCATATCTTTTCATATTTACCCCTATTAAATAACCTATAATAAGTATAAAGTTATTATCAATAAGGGCACTTTTGGAAAAAAGGCAATGATTACACCTTAAAAGACTAAAAATGTCTTACATTTTTAAACATTTAACTCCTCCAAAATTGCCTTATATTTTTTGAATGGAGAGAGTATATCAAACAAACAAACAGTTTAATACTTTTGTAAAAATTTGGGCAAAACTTTCCATGTAAACAAGACATTCCAAAAATTCAACAACAACAATTTCAACACCAAAAATAATAGGGAGCTTTGCTCATATCAACAGACAAACAAACAATATATAATCAAGGCAAGAATCCAAACTAAAGTTTATGTGGAGCATCCACAACAAAATTTACAAAATATAAAGTATAATATATATAAGTTCAAGTTTTACAATAAATAGAAATAAAGCTTAAACTTCAGTTTGGAAATATAACCCTCAATAATGATCATCTGAAGGTCTAGGGCCATCTACACCAACTGAGATAAAAAATAGTTTCAAGTGAATAACATCCCAATTATTTAAGTTAAAAGAATAGTGAGGAATATAATCAAGTAAACATGTACCAAATAATAAAAAAATAGTTTGATATAACAAATACTTTGCTTCGAAGTCAAAGAAATCTTGCATAACATTTTGTCCATATGAACAACAGCATTTTATCTATCATTGTTCATTTTCAAATCATACAATAGTAAGTAATTGACATTCAAACCAAATCATTAGACTAAATAAAAGGAGAATGTGGTAACATTTATAAATTAAAACCATTAGAAAAATAAGCACAAGTCAATTGAAACTCATTTTTTTATTAGGGACTTAACAAAATAGATAACAAATGTGAACATACAGTCCATGAGGGTAAATAACCAAATGTGGCTTATGCTATAAAGATAAACATAAACACACAATCCACAAAAATAATACTAACCAAATGTGGCTTGAAGCCACAAAACAAATATGGACATATAGTCCATAAGGGTAACTAACCAAACATAGCCTAAGCCATTAAAACAAATGCAGATACGAGACTTATGGATAAGAAGTATGAGTGTGATGCTTATAAATATCAAACTAGCTAGTCATTAATGCCAAGGACTAATAGAATTGTCATTAGCAACTAGTATTCTATATATAATCCCTTCAAAATTAGTTTCTAACATGCGAGAAAATAATTGTTATCAAAATAAATTTTTTTTCCTATCATTAAACTCACATAACTCATTTCAAGTATCAGTCTTTATAAATATAAAAATTCATGACCATCGCGTCATAAACTTTACCAATTTTCACTAGTCTTTATCCAATAAAGGTTTACTAAAACTTGTAAAAGCATTTTCTCAATCTTATAAATATATGTTATGACTTCAAGAGCTAAAGTAATTTAATTAACATAAATCATGAATACTAGAGAAATATATATTAATAATTGTGAATTGTTAAAAATAATATTTTAATAAAAAAATTTGCTAATAAATTAATTGAGACATTATCTACTTATCTGGCAAGCTCCCAAAATATATCTTACCCCTCACTTGCCCTCTTGTAATGATATGTGATCTTTAAATTCCTAGGATCAAAATAATATCATAATCACTTTTTTTTATACATTTTATATCCCAAAATCTTTAATCCAACATAATTTAGACAAGCACAACAGATAAATCCTAACTTCAACCTCTCCCAAACATTGCATCAAACATTCCATAGATATTAAAAAAGACTAATATATAAATAACAATTTGGTACTTGAATTACTGTCAAAATACCTTTTCTGAAAATCTCTAATTCCAATCTCAACTTCCATTATAGAAAATAATCGTCTTCAATAATATCTTACTTATCTGACAATGCTGTCATTACATATATTTTGCCAATATAAATCAAATTTCTCCAAGTAGACATTTTAATAAACTATTTGCAAGTTAAATAAAATACTTTCCATCATTAATAGCAAGGTTGTCAAACTTGTAAATTTAAATAAACTCATAATAAAAATGTAAACTTAGACTGTAAACTCATAAGGTTTTATTTTTATGAATAAATAGCTGTTAAAGGTATATAATTGAATAATTAAAATATAAAATATAACAATATAAAATTTGATGTAAATATATTTTAAATATAAATAATTAAAATTAAATTCATTTACATTGATAGATTATAATACTAAATGTAGAAATTTCAAAATAGGGAAATTTATTTGTGGTACTGCTTGTTTTCTTTTTTATTAATATTAGTTTTTTTTTAGTTTTATTTTTCTTTGAACCATGTCATACTGCTTCTATAAACCAAGTTCTACATAATATATACTTAACTCACTTAACTTGGTAAAAATTTAATAAGTTTAATAAGTTTAACTGAGTTTGCATCTGGTATAAGTTTATGAGTGAGTTAACACGGTTTTATAAATTAGAAATATAAAAAGGGTAAATTCAAAGAGTCAACTTTTAAGTTCATGATTTTATAGGCTAGAAATGTTAAAATAATAAACTCAAAGAATCAACTTGAGAATTTAACAATAATGATTAATAGAACCATAATTAACTTAAATAATTTAGAGTGTTCCCAAGCACCATCATCACTTATATCTAAAATTTCCCATTTGATTTGAGCCACTCATAATTACCCTACTGGAAAATGATTTCTTCTTATAAGTCTTTTAACAAACAACGCCTTGTGTGCATTAATTTCAAAACCAATCTATTGAGGTCCTTAATCTCTAAGTCTTTTGCCTAGGAATTTCCAAACATGAATATTTAAATTTGTCATGATTTCCAAACAGAATTCCCTATCAAGATTCAATTTAAGTTCAAAGAAAACCAATTCTAAACTTATCTTCATCACCCTACAGTGACAAAAATTCTTAAGCGTAATTGCCTGTCAAACATGGTCTCTTAAAACTTCAATTCTAGCTTGCTTGGACCCCATCCATACACCTAAACAATACAATGGTACCGAAAAAATAATAACCCAATAAGATTTTCTTTTCTAACTATCCAAACAGCACACACACACACGGAACAGTAAACCCACAGCAGATCGCACTTGGGAAAAAGAACGAGAAACAAGCTCCAACACCAACACGCAAATAACATGATCACAAAAGGAAGACGACGACTTTGGCCACGCAATGTAGCAGGAAAAGAAGAATCTGGCATTGAGGAGGTGTTGCGCTATTCGCAAGTGCACAAGTCATGATAAGTAATAAAATGTGAGTAAAGTATTATTTTTACGAAGATTTATTTAAAACAAGTGAGTAAGTAAAAGGCTTAGCAAATTCAGTTATATAATGACATTAAATTTTAGATTGAATAAAAAATTTTTCAATGAATATTTTATTTAAATAAACTTTATAATAAGTAGAAATTGATAGTTTAGAGGAACTCATACTAGAAATTTTCTTGAGATCCAAAGTTCAAATTTTTCTGAACAAAAGTTTTGTTTTAAATTATAGGAAAATCTTGTGCCTCTTCTTGTAATTTTTTGTGCCTTTTCTTGTAATTTCCTTGTGCTCCTTTTTGTAAGTTTTCCCAATCCTTCTTGTGATCAGAAACCATTTCTTCTGTGCGAAGAAAACAGAGCATCTCACTTCCTTTTCTTCACCGCCAACATACACTCTTCTAGACATTCATAGTCGGTCCATCTCTAGCTCTTCTCAATGTCTGTAGCTCGCTGTCATGGGTTGTTGATTTTGGCTGCTGTTGCTTCGTCCACTGCCATCGTTCTCATCTGCGTTCGCCAGCCACTGTGAGTTGGATTGCTGACATTTTTCACTGTCATCGTGCTGTTCTGTGTCAACGAGAGTCTGTCACTCGGGTTGCTGTCTTCGCTGTCACCTTCTTCCTCTCCTCTATCTTCGTTCGTCTATCATAGTGGAGAGAGGAGGATACAGTTCTGTCGTTCTTCTCTGTTACAGGGACGTTGGTGGTGAGTGCAAGTTCAGACTTCATCCTTCCTTTATCTTTTTCTGCTGAACGTCCGCGTGTGATGAAGCTTTAATTTTTATTTTCTCTTCCTGTCAATAATTTCTGGCTCCGTCTCCTCCTCTTTGGACAGCTGAGTTGAAGCACTAACACTTCTTCGCATGGTCTGTGATTTCTGTGCATGGCAGCTATTATTGCACTTTGATAGAGGTAAAACACTGATTCTTCCTTCTACTCCTTCAATTCCAATAGTAATGTGAATCCTTCTTTTTCCCTTCACTGGCCGAGGTTGATGCTCTGTTCTTCAATGTTTCTATTATGAGACTTCTAGGAAGACTTAGGTGTTGTTTTAGTTAATATTGGACACTGTCTTTTCTTGTTTTGCGAAGCTGGAACTTTAGTGAAGAAACTAAATGTAAAAATTTTTGACTTTTGCATGGATGCTGACCATATAATTTAGTTAATTGTAAATGTTCTTATAATGCTTGTAGAAATAATTGAAAGAAGAAATTGGTGGAACTAGGATTGTTAAATGTAATAGCAGAGCTTGGAGGAATTATTTAGGTAAATTGAAGAAATATATGTCTTTATATAAAGAGTAACTTGATTTACCTATTGGGATTGCACAAAACTTTGAGGGAAATTATTAAACTAAAGAGTAATTAAGCTTTTGTTAAATATGGGATAAGGATTCTGTCAATGGCTGAAACGGAGTGCTGCCAATTGTTCTTGAACTACTTGCTAGAAATTGTTTGTCGCTTCAATAAGAGTTTAGAGGATTAATGAGAAATTTAAAGAATTATTGAAGAGCTTAAATATTAATTTAGATTAATTATTATAGGAAAAGAAAAAAAATCCTAATGACATGAGGATTGTTCAGTTATGTGTTAGATTGATTTGAGACATCATTGATGTAAGCAAGGAAATTAAGAGAGCGTGAATATAAGGTTTTTCAAAACTTTTAGATGAGTGGGTAGCATTTCAAATCCATTTTTGATAAATGTCTATAAAATCTCTTTATTTAAATTTTACTATTATTTCCTGATAAATTGGACAAATATTCATGTTAATCTTATTTTTATAATTATTTTTAGACAAGAGTGGAACATATATTCAACACTAATATTATTTCTCATGAGTAGATTAATTATTTAATTCTACATTAATATAAGATTTTATTGTAATGATTCATGGATGGTGGAAATGATAAATTATTTGGATAATGGAAAAATGATGGTTGGATAGTACTTAATGGTGAAGATTCTTAAATTAATTTTCTTACTCCACACATGTTGGATTTTAATGAGAGGGACTAAGTTCAGAATGCTGGACGCTAACAAGAGTTCCATTAGCCCTTAGCACGCTAAGGTACGCTTAGCTAGCAAGGTGTTATAGAAGGTGCTAGCTTTGTGTGAAAGCCAACACACATGGATCAAAGGAATGCTATTCATGAGCACTGTATTCATACTTGTTTTCGTGGGTTTCATACATGTGCTTGATTCATTGCTTTTGTCACGCTTGTTTCATGACTCCTAGCCATGTTTAACTGGTTACTTATTCTTGTAAATTGTGTGTCCACACTTGTTATTCGTTCTGATTAAGTCCTCCAAAATCTAAACTAAAATTTACATTTCTTTAGTAATTCTCTAAAAGTACTTTATCAAACTACATTATTATTGTAAATTTTTATATTTTATGAGTAGTAAAAAATTTTAATACATATATGTGATTCTACCAGTATTATTTAATTTCACGATCACACTATTAGAAAAAAATTAATATTTATTACTAATTAAGGATAACTCATTATTTCATTAAGTCATTTGAAGTTAAATTTATTATTTATTATCCTTATATTTTCTTCATTATAATTTTGATTGGAAAGCTACTCACTGGTAATTTCTTTGGTCTCAGATATTGTAGCTGACCTTGCATCTCTAGTTGACCATTGAGGAACTTCTTGTTTTTTGAAAAAGGAAGCACATGGTGAATATTCTTTTTAGTGAAACCTTATACTATATTTTGTAAATTATAAGTTAGTGCTCCATGTATACCATGGTTAGGCCCTAGTCTTATTTTATTATTATGTAAATTGTTGGAATGGAGCTAGTCTACTTACTGGTTGGGCTAATAGGTTTTGTAGTTTGTGAAAATTTCAGGAGGTATAAATTATAGGAGAGACTCTACCAAAATTTTTACAAAATATTTAAACTTTACGAACTTTATTATCAATATATAACTTACATATATCGGTATTTTCGCTTAAACTCTAGTCAATCAAGGCTTGTGAAATATGAATTTACCTCATATTCTATGACGACCATACCCTTAGTATCGAGGTGTGACAAGTGCTAACCTAGAGTTTTAAAAATATTAAAATTAATTATTTATCTTTCTTGCATTTCATAACACTAAAATTTCCTTCTTTTATAAATGTTTTTAATAAAAATAAGTGTTAATCTAGAGTTTCAAAAATACTTGAATAAGTTCTCTTAAACCATAAACAAGTATTTGGTTAAATTAATTGCTCAATCTCTTTTTATACGATCAATAAAACTTAATTTTAAGTACCAACTGTAATGTGGCTATACAAGGTTATAAGTATATCTTTATTTTACTAACAAAACCATCTATTTAACATGGTTCTTGCACTATTTTACCCAACTTCTATACTCAACTTAGCCTTTTCAAACATCAATCAAGTGAACTCAACATTTAAATGGTGGTCAAATACTTAGAAGCATTAAGAGAAGAGTAAAATAAATACATACAAATCATTAATCACAAAAAGAGAGGAAAAGATTGGTGTACACACAAATTATTTGGACCTATATTAATATAAGAGAAGAAAGGGAAGATGAATAGAAAAGCAAAAAAAAAAAAAAGAATTTCAAATGTCTTCAAAACTCCAGTTCCTTGCACCAAGCTCATCCAATGCCCAAATTCTAACATGCAAAGCTCCAAATGGTGGATTAAAGTCTAAAGAATGTGTTATGGGTCAAGTAAGCAGCATATATACATCATACCCACTTATTTCTAGCTAAGCAAAATGCAATGTTTTACTAACAACAGCGAAAGTTGCAAACAAAGTTACGACTTTGGTCAATTTTTCACACTTCTCTCACTTGGCAAAAATAATCATCTTCGGACTTGATTTTTCTCATCCAAAAGTATCACCATGGGTCTTGAAATATTTTCACCAAACCTTAAATTAAAATAATATAAATTAAGGCCAAAAATATTAAATTAAAGCCAAGTGTGCAAATCTAAAATAACATATACATTTTTCTAATTCAAACAATCAAAATATAAATAATTATGCTAAAATATATTATAATTTGAGAAAAATATCATGAAATGACATGAAATTCAAGCGGTTAACAAGAGGAAAAGGAACTAAAGCTTAGAACTTCCACACACTTGGAGCAATGTCACAAACGACGAAGAAGCAAACGAACCTCAATGCCCAGCACAAAAATCCAGTGTCATTGAGCTAAGCTGCTCCACACACACTCTCTGGCAATGAACGGGAAGACAGAGAATGACAAAAGAAGAGGACGAAGGGAGGGAAGAAGACGGATGAGAATTTGACTCTCTCTCTCTCTCTCTCTCTCTGAACTCATAATCGCAAGTGGAAAAAATGGAGATAGGAGCTAGGGAGGAGGAAAGATCTAGTAAGCTGTTTTTTTTTTTTTAAGTGCATAAATGTAATTTCACAAGTCTAAGAAAATAAAATACACCTCCTTCCATCCAAAGGGTTCAACTCAACCTATGGGTCAACACCAAAGGTAATTTCCACTTAGCCAAATTACATCTTATTTAATCCATTTCAAAATTGAAAGCAAATTATAATTCAAATATGATATCATTAATTTTAATATTGTTATCAATTTCAGGGTCATTAAACTCCTTAACCTTAACATAAATCCCAAATATATATGCTATTTCTCATAAACATAGCTCTAATGCAATAGATTTTAATGTGCCGCTATCTGTACATTTAAAGTAAAGATCTGAGTTGCTGGTGTGTTTCAGATAGGGGAAAAAGAATCGTTTGTATTACTATTGCACAATCTCTAGTCTAAGAATACTTTTGAGTCCAACTAATTAACACATTTGAGTTAACCTCTCATTTGTGAACATAAAACTCTATTTGATATGTGAGACCTTTTTGCTTCTTCCTACATGGAAGTCATGTCGATGTGACAATCCCTACTTGACATCTTATAATTATAAGAATACGAAATCTTAATATGTTAATGACTACATAGATATGCACACATTATATTCATGAATACATATGTATACATACACATTAACAATAAACTATAAGGCTGTACTTCTCATTCCTTTAACTATAGAAATTGTGCTTGTAAGTGTGTACATGTCCTTCGAGGACATGCATATTTGCAGATTATAAGGAAAAGAAGCACTGATCACAGGTGGGACTAGAAGAATAGGAGCATGCATGGCATGGCTCTTCAGCAGACAGGGGGCTAAGGTGGTAATTGCAGACATTCGAGACCAACAAGAGCAAGCTGTATGCAGTGATATTGGATCCAAATATGCTTCCTACGTTCACTGTGATGTTACAAAAGAATCCGACGTTGAAACGGCCGTAAACACTGCTACTTCTAAGCATGAAAAGCTTGACTTAATGGTGAACAATGTTGCCACAATAGGTGAACCTAAACCAAGCATTCTCGACGATGAAACCAACGAATTCGAACGTGTTCTTAGGGTGAACCTAACAGGTTACTTCTTGGGCACCAAGGATGCTGGTAAAATTATGATTCCTGAGAGAAAGGGAAGCATAATAATGGCTGGTAGCGTTTCTTCCCATGTAGGAGGGGATGCAACACATGCGTTATATGTGGCTTGGTGGGTCTCACCAAGAATGTGGCCGCTGAACTTGGCAAATTTCGAATCCGAGTGAACTGTGTCTCCCCATATTTCGTTGCAAATGCTGCTGCAAAAGATATTTCTTCAAATTAAATGATGAAGGATGCTCGACTGTTTATTCTAATCTTGAAGGGGTTTATCTGCAGGGGGAAGATGTGGCTCAAGCTGCGCTATATGTGGCTAGTGATGAATCCAAGTACATCAGTGGACATGATCTTGCATTGGATGGAGGCTTTACTTCTATTAATCCAAGTTTTGGTTTGTTTTCTTTTCTAGATCAAAGTAGGATTGCTTGTTTAAACCCACAAAAAAAAAAAAGTAGGATTGCTTGAGTTCGTCGATGTGTTAGTATGTGAGTGTGAAACTGTGTTTCAATTTGGATATAATATATTTTACTGATGAAATGTGAGGGTGGACGGAAATTGGAAACGTGTCGGAATTATCCTCACTCGTGTGTTCTTCTGATGTAAGTTGGATCAGTGTTTGAAAATTCTCAATGCAACGTCACCTCAGACCTTATATGTGGCTATTGCTTGTTAATTAGCATCTTGTCCTTTTGTCGGTCCAAATCATAATGCCTGTGTCTATTACTCTTTTGGTTATATATATATAGATATATATTTTTATAAATATATACTCTTTTTTTTTAAATATAAAAATTTTTAATTAAATTTCACTCTTTAATAAAATAGTTATTTATCTTTAAATTAATTCTATCTTTTCTATTTACCCTCATTTACATTCTAAAATAAATATAAAGTTATTTATTCAATAGGGACACTTAAAAAAAAAAGATAATAATTATATCTTAAAAAATTAAAATTTTTTTATATTTTTTAACATTCAATTTCTAAAAAATGACTGAGATATTTGAACGAATGGAGTATAACTTTTTACTCATTTTATATTGTGTTTAATAAATTTAATTTTATTTAAAAAGAAAATAATATAAGAAATACAGTAAACAAAGAGTTGGCAATAACTTTATCCATTCTTGTTTTAAATTAGAATACCTGCCCCTGCTTCCCCCCATACCCCCCCCCCTCTTTCCCCCTCTATTAGCGTTTCTGAGACCATGTCAAATACAAGCCCGATGAGCTCCAAAAATTCGACTGTGTTTAAAAGATTTCTGCTACTACCAAAAACAAAAAGATTCCTGCTCACTGCCCTGCCCTGCTGCCGGCGGCCACTCACGTTTAAACTTTAAACCTTACTTTTTGTGAGGTGTAATGTTTCATCATCTAAATCCAATTCTTCAACAGTAAAAAACCAATGAGTTTGATCTCATGGAAAGGACTAATTCTTTACAATATAATGAATTAAGATTTGTATTTTCATTAAAAACGGTATTCACATTTAATGTTCGACTATCTAAAACAAGATTAATTGCCTCCAATAAAAAAATGTATATTAAGTCTTGGGATACATACATACATATCCATGCTCGTCATCTTTGCATAAACTTGAAGAATGCAACTTATAATTTTTATGTGACTGAGCTCAGATCAATTATTGCTGTTGCCAAAACCAAAAGGTTTTATTATGGAAATTGCATCTTGATTGATTTATTATTATATTATACTACAAATACAATTAAATAAGCATGTTGTTCGCGTTGATACAAAGTTCTTTGGAAGCCACAAGCATTGCAATGGGGTTCAATCTAGAGTTTGCTGGGGATGTTTGATCTATCAGGAAATTGCAGACACTCCCAATTCTCATCCTCAACTTTTTCGAAGTATTGATTTACCATTTCCTCGCTAACCTGCTCCAGCTTCGGAGGATCCCACTGATCACAAGACAAAGACACAAACGAACGCAACAAACATTTCTAATTATGCCGACGTGCAGGTCAATGCCACTTTCATTTTTTTTTTTAAAAAAGTTAAGCTTAGTTGTGTCATGTCTTATTATTACTATGATCATCATCGGTCATCATCATAGTAGAGATCAGTAAATAAAAAAATTTAGCTGAGTGGCGCTTTAGAGATTCAGAGCCGTACGTACGCCAATCTTTTAATCGAGTCTCAATAAATGTATGTGTATGATTTCAATTTCTCTTTTGCATAAGTTTGAAATAATTCAGCGTTAGAGAGGGGAGTACTATCTCTTACCACAGGCTTGTTGTCTTTATCGAATAGCTTTGCTCTTGAACCCTGTCAAGTGTATGCACGAAGGGTCATGGACAATGACACATCAAGTTCGAGCTTGCTAAGGATTTCTCAAATAAAACTAGCCTCAATATAAATAAAATACATATAATTAAGATAATGATAGTTTTTACTATGACGAATGAAGAGGAAAGTTTTGCTTCATGATTGGACTTTGTTATAAACTAATTTGTTTAACCGATCAACAATAGAAAATATTCATCATATTAATAACATATTCATCAGTTAATTTATGTATAATATAAAAACTCCAATAAATTATACTATTCATGAGCAATAATCTAGGCAAGTCATTTTTCAAATTCTATACAATACAAGGGACTTAAATTAGTTGAGTTGTACTTGTTATAGTACCAATTACCTCGTAGAAATCATTGCTGACAGTTCTTCGCAAGATATGGCACATAATATTGTAATCTCGTAGAAGACATTGTTCAATGGTTTGTGATCGGCCTTCTCTCACCTAAATCACATTCGAATTGGTTATGATTCCGTAGTCTCAATCATTTGAGATTCCAAATTACTGACAATTTGGCATATTATTTTTCATACTCACAGATCTAAGCCATATCTTGAGGCTTGTCGGACAGGATGTACGCATGTAAGTCATAGCATCGGTGATCCACTTCTCTGCTCCGTTGATTTCTATTTCTTTTCCCTATCAAATTTCAATGCGTAAGATGTCATCCAAATAAGCTATTGTCAGGTTTAAATCCTTTGAAGTTGAGATTTGTGAAGTTTGCCTTTTTTTTTTAAATAAAGAGAATATTTTATTTTTTATAAAAAATAAAATAGAAAGAATTGCTAAAAAAGAAAAACTTCACATATCTGAACTTCAGATGATTTAAATCCATTCTTGTCTAAGTAATAACCAGGACAAACGAAAAATTTTTGTCACATCAAATTAAAAAGATGGCACCTACCAAGGACAAAATAATTTCCTCAACAGTGCCTTTCGAGAAGAATTTGTTGATTTTGTCTAGTCTGTTTAGTTTGTCAAAATTTGACTTAGTCATGAAATACAATTAAAGAAAAATACTTAAATACAGCTTCTACATGTAGCTGTATGTATAATGATCTACTAAGAAAAGAATGCGTGCATATGAATTCACAGGATTATTACCTCTTCAAGGGGCTGTCTTCCATAAGATAAGCTGTTTCAGTAAATTTATCGATTAATGCGGTAACTGTTGATATATCTGATGTTGTCACATTTTGCAGGGCATTTTCCAGAAAATTCAGTTTCTGTGTTGCACAGAGAGCAAAAGTGAGGTGAATTTTTCTAACTAATATGTCATAGTTCCCGGCCAGTATATTTAATTAACATGAAGCTGTGGAGGAGAATAATTAATTAATATAGAGGGTGGGGATGGATTAATACATGTACCTTGGAAGGGACAAAATGAGTAGCAAGGCCACATTTAACCATTTCTGCTCCATTCAAGCGCCTTCCTGTTAACCCTAAGTACTCCCCTTTATATAAATTGCATAAGTAAACCAAAGTAGTAACAGCTAGCTAAAATAAACTGTTAACAGATAAACTTATTTTCATCTGGTTGTTTTTCCAGTTCAGAAACAATCTGCCATGACCAATTTTGTTCAGTTAACAGTATATAGACAAGTGATATGCAAGCTAATCTTAAGTTTGACATTAATTTATCAATTAGAGTAAAATGTATGTGGAACAAAATGCAACAGTTAACCAAAGGATAGAGTAAAATATTACCAAAATGATTAGGAAGCCTGGAGAGAAAGTAAGAAGCGCCAACGTCTGGAAAGAGTCCTATAGATATCTCTGGCATAGCAAAGAACTATATAACAAAGGATGACACTATAAGTACTTAACCTTATATAATTAATATATACATTTATCTGATAAAATCAAAATAAATAAATTTTAATATGTTAATAATATTAATAACAAAAATTTATTATTACTAAACAGACAAATAAAGTTGTGAGGATAAGTATGAGTTGTAATGATGAAAAGAGGAGAGAAGATGAAACATACAGATTTTTCAGTGACAATCCGAAAAGTTGTGTTCATGGATAAGCCTGCCCCACCTCCCATGACCACTCCGTTGATGATAGACACCTTTAGATATATTCAAACATTTCCTATTTCACTTTCATATCTTAAAAAAAAAAGTCATTCATTCTTTGAAAGGAGAATCATGCATAAAGGCCCAAATAACAAGTTTTTTTTATAGATAAGGACCTTAAATTTTTTAATTCAATGTCTTTAAAAAAATGTTTAATATCTAAAATGCCCATACAAGATAAATTATATATATATATATATATATATATAAAGAAGCCTGTGAAACAAATAGTTTACCCCGATTAGTAATCACGCATTGAAAATTTGGTAGTCGTATGTAAGACACAGAAAATTTAATAGTCATACATCAGAAATAAAATGCTCTAAAAATTCCTATATGTGACTATGCAATTTTGTTTGTCTTAATACTGAATTCCTTGGAGATGACTACTTTAGATAACCTTTGGATTATGAATTTAGATTTGAATTTTAGATTTGAAGTCTTGTGTTTAACTCTCATATTTGAAATTCATGTATTTAAAATCTTTTTTTTTTGTGTAATTTAAAAATGATGAGTTTATTTGAGTCCTAAATGCATTAATAGTGAAAACACAAAAAAAAATATTTGAAATGATTAAAATTTTAAATAACTAAGATGTAAAGAGAATTTGAAATTATAAAAGAATTATAATTTAAAAATTCATAATTTTTTATGTATTCAAGAGAGAGATTTGATTCAAATCAAAATCCTCATTAATCTAAACACACCACAAATTCTTTTCTGTTGTCTTAATTTCATTATCTCAAGGTCTTTAAACATTAGATTAACTTCCCATATTGGTTCTTAAATATAATTCTTCCTTCTTTGAAATTGGAAAATAATGTGGGGACTAGATAGCTTACCACAGGTTTTTTGCAGGTAGCCATTAAATGGTCCAGTGTAAGTTGTTTCTTGTAAAAGCTCGCTGGGTAGGTCCAGTGTCCTATTACCAATCAGCATTTGCACATGAATATCATTGAAGATTATAAACACACACACACACTTGGGCGTATGTACATTATTTGTTTATTTATTTCAACACAAAACCTGAGAGTGAAGAAGTAACTGCTGATATGACATCACCGCCGGCACAGAAAACTGTTCCGTTACCCTGTGTTGAAATAGAAACGCTTTACATGTAACAATTTCTATAGGGAGATAGATATTTGGCTCAATATTAATAATTTCATTGGAAAAAACCATATGACTGGAAAAGTTGGATTAACAATTTCTATAGGGAGATAGATATTTGGCTCAATATTAATAATTTCATTGGAAAAAACCATATGACTGGAAAAGTTGGATTTTTTGATGCAGCAGAATAGAGTTGAATAGAGGCTGAGAGTTACGAACCCTACTTCTACCTTTAAAATCACCAATTTCACTGATGGATCAGTCTCATACAACGTTAAATTCTGTGTGATTTGACAAACCTTCGAAATAATAGAATGAGTTAAGATTAAGACTATAAAATAATCAGTTAAGAAAAAATATGGATATTCTCATTACGGGTGAATTATATTCTAACCATTTTTGTGATTAAGGGTATTAAGCTTGCGAGGCCTATTTAGTATCACTTCCTTCACACACTCATTTCCTGCGAAAAGCACCTGGAGGACGCAAAACCATGCAACATATGTATTAGAAATTTAGAACCACTAATGAATTTGAGATTTAATTGTTTGACAAAAACAATCGAAACTTGACAACACAAATCAGCAAATTAAATAGGCTGTTTTTGTCAGTTAATAATGATAGCATATGTGGGTTCGCGTGATCAATGGTAAAATGGAAGCAAAAGGCTTAGATTAGAAGCAGAAGAAGGAAATAATACCTGGTTGGTTTCTCTGGCGAAGGTTAAACTCACAGCCATAGTGCCTGAAATTACTGACAAATTCTGAATTAAGAAAGAGATCTTAGAAGTCTACACAAAAGAAGGAAATGCTTGACGTGTGTGAGTGTTTATTATTGCATGTGTCTATATATAAACACACACATCATGTAGAAGAATGCAGCTTAGTAAAGGAAGGAGCATCACGTGCCCATGCAACAACATTTCAAATTACCACGACTTGTGGTTGGAGAGTTGACTGCTCTGCATGATTAGCTCATTGCAATTTGAATATTGAACCAAATACGCGACGCCTTATAATTGTAATTGTCTAAATTATATTAAACTTATCTCTCTTAGTCGTGCACAAATAAAACAAGAGAACGAGTCCTTTAAATTTTAAATTTTTGTTAGCTAATCTGTGAGATACATGTGCATCTTTAATTTTAAATAAGCTTGCATAAATTCAAGGTTAAAACATACGAAACTCTTCTCAACTTTGATACAGTTATACAAAACCTCCTTGTCTTTAAAAGTTTTAAAATTGACCTCTAATCTCTTTTTTTTTTTACCACCAACTCTCCTATTATTATTTTTTAGTTATCTTACTAATAAAAATTGTTATGTCATATTGAAAAAAAGACACATAGCAGCTTATTTGGTATCCAATGTAAGCGAATATATAGTAGCTTTATAAAAATTGTATTCATATTTTTTTTCATTGTTAGCTTACATCAAATGCCGCATAATCTATTACATAACTTTTTTTAATATGACATAATAACTTCTATTAGTAAGATAACAAAAAATAATAGTAGAAGAGTTTGTGGTAAAAAACAAAGGTTAAAAGGTTAATTTTAAACTTTTAAAGATGAAATAATTCTAAACAACTGCCTCAAAATTTAAAAAATTTTTGCATATTTTAGTCTAAATTAAAGAAAAGAGAAACCAGAAAAATCGTGAATTTTATCGTGTTTATTTATTAATTACCATACAAGGATATATAATAAAATAAAATATTCTAATAAATATTAAATTAATATATAATAATTACAATAAATTTATTAGATTAACCTAAACAGGATAAGAAATTACAAGTGTTTTAAAATATTAAACCAATCATAGTGTTATCCCATATGGTCCCTTCAACAAATAGTACTAAGTCATTGATCATTTGCCCAAGGTAACGCTAATTCAGTCTATTTCTTCTTACCTATGGTTTATAACAATGATCAAAGTATCCTTATATTAGGTCAATTCATCTTTTTAACTATATATATATATATATATATGTCATTGTGAAGCTACCTTTTGAACTTTTATATAATAAAATTTATTGATGAATCTCGCTGTTATGAAAAAAAAATTGATGAATTTCGTATAGTCTGAGAAGAACTTTAGTTTCAATCAATTGACAGGGTATAATTTTTCAGTAAATTAATATTATAAAAATATAAATTAATAAATTAATTTTTAAATTATAGGTCTAGAAAAATATGAGATCCTACATTCATTTTTGTATAATATTACTTATCCTGTTTCATTTTGCATTGAACTACTATATCCGTACATCATGAAATTAAACTACAAATTTCGTTTTGCATTTGCTAGGTCTTGATCTTTGGCGAAAAAAAAAAGAAAGAAAAAAAACATTTTTTTGCCAAGTCTTGATTTCATTTCATTCCATCATGACATGTCTTTTCATGCATGAATAAAAACAAGGGCCGCGACAAGTCTGCACCGCAATGACTGGGCACAGATTTGATTTGACGTAGAAAAGCAAGCAATGCAATTACACTCCCACATACGTACACACATACTGCTTGAGTAACTCATTCAAATGAAAAGTAGTTAAATACTTAAATTGTTAGTAATATTAATTTTTTACAATATTTTTTCATATCTAACATTTTAATCTACTCATAAAACTTGGAAAAAAATAAATTAAATTAAACTATAAATAATCTATTTTTTATACCAAATTACTTATGAAAATAACAATCCTTATTTATATATAAAATTAAAAGTAGTATTTCATATAAAGACCACAACAAGTATTTATTTACAAATCAAATTTTAAAAACTTTGAAATTACACTACAAGATTAGATGACTTAATTGAAATAAATTTTTAGTACAAGTTACACTACCAGAGAAATAAAATTTAGTGAGGGATTGTTCCGCATTAAATGTCATTTTCCCAAGCTAAATTGCATTTCAGCGAGAAAAATTATCCCTCGCTAAATTCATAGTTAAAAAAGGATTCACTAAATTTAGCGAGAATTAGCGAGGGATTCAGTATCTCGCTAAAATTAGTTAGGGACTGAATCCCTCGCTATTCTCTTGCAAATTCGATAACTTTAGCAAGGGATTGATTCCTCGCTAAATATACCTATATTTAAAGATAATGATGTCATATCATCCGTCATGTGTATGTCAACTTGTAACATATTACCAACAATCTCGTGCCTTATCAATTGTCATGTCACCTACCATTTCGTGCCCCATCACCCACCACATGTGCGACAACTCATGACATGTCAATGTCCACCTTGCACCATATCACTTGCTCCTTATCATGTCATATGTTCATCATGTTTATGCCAAAGTCAACACTTGAACCTTTGACCTCATACCTTTCAAGTCTTATACTCTCCTTTTTTGCCAGTTGAACTGAAAGACACGTGTAGTCATTATATGAAAAATTAAATATATATTATTTAACTATATAAATATATCCAATAATATATTATAAAAATACACACATATATACGTATTAACTTTTATTTTCAATTATTAATATGTTAAAAATATTTATATTTTATTTAAATTATTCTTTATATTATATTTTTAATAAAATATTATTTTATTAATGAAAATAAACTTAAAATAAAGAAAATATTAAATAATTTTATTATGAATATTTTAGTTAATTTTTAAATTTAATTTTATTTTTAAATAAAAATAATTAAATATATAATTAAAAGTCATTGTCAAGAGTTAAATTTTTTTATAGTAATTAGCTAGGGACAGAATCTCTCGCTAATTATCTTATTTTAGAGAGGAATTGGCATCCCTCGCTATTTTCCTCACTAATTCTCTTATGTTAGAGAGAGATTGACAGTCCCTCGCTATTTTCCTTGATAATTTTAAGTTAAGCTATAAAATTAATATTTCTCACTAATTTCCTAGCTAATTTGATATTTTAGAGAAGAATAGATGATCCCTTGCTAAATTCTCTTACTATTTTATATTTTTCTAGTAGTGTTACTGAATTGCTTTAATGTTTAAAAACAAATAATGTTATGGATTTAATGTAACATCCAAAATTTAAGCTTCTAAGCCCAATTAATCAAGAGTCCCAAAGGTTCCTTGAAAAAGATGTATAGTACAATTCTTAGGGACCAAATCATAATTAAAAGTTTTTCTGGGGCAAAAGTATAATATTTGCATAAACTTCAAGAAAGTATCTAGAATTAAACAATGAGCAAGTTAAAGTTCAGAATAGTCTAGGACAGGCAAAAAGAAATAAATAAGGCATGGGAGGGTAACAAATGTATTTAAAATTAGTCTTAAAGAATAATCAATACAATTGTCAAATTAAACAGAAATAAAGTTATTCGATAACTTTACCATTATGCCCTAAGTCTCATAGAGAATGATTATAGCTAGATCCTAGGGATTGTAATATATCCAAAGAATGCTCAATAAGATCACACTTAGATCTCAAGAGTACAATTAGATCTCATGATCAAAGTAGATCTAGTAAAAAAATTAATATGTCATAAAATATACATTGCAATTCTTTAGGAAGACAATGGCTTGAGATGAGTTTAGAACTACATCTTAAGTTTGATTAACTATTACAAATAGCATATTATTGGAATTTTCTTATATAGCTTTAAGAACAAAGGAACCTTTGTGATATATAATTGCCTATCCAAAAAGAAGAAGAAAAATGAATAAGAATAATTGCCTAACCGAAACCAAATGATAATTATCAATATTTAAAGGTGATTTTGTGTAAACAAAGATAATAAGATTATGAGAAAGTACTCAAAGTTAGAAATGAGAAGTAACCTAATGATTAATTCAAAGAATTTTAATTTATGGGCTTCAATTTTCATTTTACCCAAGGACGGAACTAAAACTTAGAGGTGCGTGCCAAATTTAAAAAATAATATATATATATATATATACATGTGTGCAGGGGCATTCATTGTTTGTTTATTTTATAAAATTAAAATAAAATATATTATTAAATGTTTGGGCTAAAATTGAAACGTAGCCTGCCAAAGGCCATAACCTCATATGGGCTAAGTAACTGAAGAGTCAGGCTCAATTAGTAACCTAAACAAAAGGTTTAGCCTAAATCCCAAGAGAAAGACTGGTTTCGATAAACACATCAAGATCCTATCAGTTGTGAACTCACTTCTTAGACTGTTAGTACATAAAATCACAATTTCAAATGGTCCCGAATCTCGCGGAGACATGATCGCTATTCCCGAATATCTTGGAGGCAGGGCTGGTTCTTCAATAATGGAACACATTGATAATAGACTGTGCCATGCATTTTGCAGACCATGTGAAAGACGTTATGATTAACTTTATTTACATTTCCAGCCTTGTAATCTTTTACACTTTGTAATCCTTTAGCATTAATTAAACATTTATTTTATCAATTCTTGCGTATCTTTTACATCTAGGTAAGGGAGCCCGGGAACCCTTTGTCATTAATTTAAACTTAGCGTTTTTGGCACGCCTGGTAATTTATTGTTCCCAACGAACATTAAAATAATTTTATAATATAAAAAATTATAAAATAATAATTGTTTAGATGGATTTAACCTTTTTAAGAATGTAAATTATATTCAATCGAAATCATAAGTTTGATACATTAATTTTTTTTAACAAAATAAATAACATATAAAAATTTATATTTATATTTTTAACATATTCTTATATCTATGTTAATAATTTGACTAAGAGATTAAGATAAGTCTTTATGTTTTATAAAAATAATAGTTAATATATACAAGATATCAACTCTAAATAATTATATATTTGATGTACTTGAGCTAATATGAAATTTAAATAACGAAAAATAATTTAGTCAAAAATTTCTCAATTTTTAAAATAATATGTATTCTTTATAAGAATTTATGGAAAATAGAGTAGCATGTTTGATTTAAGCATTCAGTATCACTTTTATTTTATAAATATGAATTTGATTAATTATTTATCAATAACAGAATTTTTCAATTAACAAACAATATTGATTGCTCTCACAAGTGCACAAAATTGATGTAGTAATAAATTTGAAGTATTTCGGATCAAACCCAGAGGAAGATAGTAAGAAAACAAATGAGGATTTTTAAAAAATATTTAATAATTAAATATAACAAATAAATGAGAAAAGCGAATAAACAACAAACCAACCAATCAAACAAGTATCAGGGATTAGGATTTACCTACTAAGATGGATAGATTATCCTATTGAGACCTTAGATAAAGGGAGAATAATAGATATGTCCCAAGAGAACCAATTAATTTAACTTAAGTCCCAAATGCCAAACTTTAGAAATTTACAAGTTCATGTCTCAATTTTAAAACTTTATTGTAATGAATTGTAACTTGTGTTCCAAATTTTAATAGAGAAAATAACTTTATTTATTCTTCAATCATGTTATAACATTTAAAAAATAAGTTACAAATTTATTACAACGAAATTGCAAAATTGAGAGCCAAATTTGCAAATTCTTAGAGTTTGGCATTTGGGATCTAAATTGAATTAATTGGTCCTTTTGGGACCTTTCTGTCATTCTTCCTTAAATAAATCATAAAGTTATAATCTAAGCCATCACATATTCCTAAATTATTCCTAAATAAATTATCTGCATTTATCTCTATAGGTCTAGCCAAGTTCTTCACCTTCTACTTTATCAAACTACACAAACAATCTATACTATAGCCCTCTATTTAAAAAAAAAAAAAGAGGCAATTTGATAGAGATAAGCATAAAAGAAAATGAATAAATTTCGTAGATAAAATTTATTGTTCAATAAGAAAATAAATCAACTAAATAAAAGAGCAAAACAATTCTAGTCAGGCTATCTTCTACCTTGACTAGGAGTTTGGAAAGAACTCATAAGGTTATTGTAAAACATCACAATAAAAGACATAAAGAGAATTTAGAGAAGACAAGAGAAGAGATAAAATACCCAATTCGGAAGAATTCTTCCAAACTCCGTAACATGCCTCCTAGCTTTTTGATTCAATATTGGATGTGTTGAGAGGCTTTTGGGATGCTCATTTATACTAATTTTGAACTTGTAGGCTCAGAATCCATCTAGATTATGTCTTATCTCATTAGATATATATGCTGATATCTAGTTCAAATAATTTGAAATATTAATTTTTGCCAATTTTTCTTGCGTCTGCAAGCGGTCGGGCCCAGTTCTTCCATGTCCGCACGCAATTGGAAATTTCTTCTGCTAGCAAATGAACAAAATACATGTAGAATCATCGTGTTGAGCTTCGCCCATGAGCAGATGGAGCCTTCTCACGCTTGTCCATGACTGGATGAACTTTTTTGGCCTGATTCCTTGGTCATTGACTTTGGACTTCGTATTTTAAGGTCTTTTTCATGTTATTTTGTCTTCCTTTCCTGAAAATAGACTAAAATCTCCATGTCAAGTGTCAAGTATTGTATTTAATCTTATCTTAAACTTACACATTAAATAGTCAATATAAGGGCAAAAATAATTTATAAATACGCGTAAAATATCCTCCTATCAAATATCTATTATTTTATTTAGTGTGAGATACTAGTAGCCTGATATTAAATTGTATACTTCCTCAATTAAAAAATGTAAGGCATTTTTAATCGAATCTCACCCCCAATAAAGTAATTACTTGTTTTTAATGTCTTTTCATATTTACCTCTATTTAATATGATATTTTGCCCTAAAAAATATAAAGTAATATATTCAATAGAGGCATTTTTTTAAAAAGGTAATAATTACATCTTAAAAGATTAAAAATACCTTATATTTTTTGGCATCCAACTTCTCAAAAAATACTTTATATTTTTAAATGAAGGGAGTATGAAAAATGTAATGGTGGGTAATTAAAACTTCTCGTATTTGTCCAAAAAAACCTTCTCATATTAATATACACCTCATTTGTCATTGAGCATATATTAAAAGGACCCAAGTGCGCCCCTCCGCTGTACACTTAGGGTCTGCCCTTTCGTTCACCTGAGCTATGTATATTGTTTCCAATTGCAGAAAGCGTTCTTTTAGAAAAGAGAAGGAACAAACTAAAAAGGCAAGGGACCCCACTAAAGACATAATTGACTCATACCAAGAGTTCGAACCAAACAATTTAGCTCTGAGACCATCCATGTGAGGAGGTAGTTGACGACCTACACCTAATTATTTAACCCTAGAGTTTATGGAGTTGTCGTATATAGTTTGGATCATCTTTCAACATTATATGCAATTTGAAAGTTAATTAAGACTTCGGGATTTAAAACTTTCCACAATCTATAACTTATTTGAACTAATATTTGATATTTATAACTGATCTTGAACTTCCCCAAATTCACAAAGGTTGTGCCCTCTACGGAACATAGCCCATTGGCCACAATTATAAACTTCAACTATCGGACATTTAGCCTTACATGAGCTAAGCCTTACCTTCCTAAATATTGAATATTGATACGTGGGATTTGATCCCATAAGTTTAATTTTTATCTATTTAGCCCTTGAGTGTTCTTAAATTATTATATTAGTCCTTTATGTTTTAAAATATAAATTAACTCTTAAGTTAATCTAATCTATAAAATACTGGTAAAAAAAATTGATATGCAAAGCATATTGATAATTTGGCATGATATAGGAAAATGAGAACAAATTAGTCATCAAATTAGTTTAATTTTTATTAATTTAGTTCCTTAAGTTGCATTAATTTGTTCTTTAAGTTTTTTTGAAATTTTTGAGCCTTTTTTTTTCCTATCTAAATAATGATTTCTTTTCATTAATCTATATTGTCAATAATATTTCGTTATTCATATCAGCAAATTTTCAGTGTTACATCCTCTTTAAATAACAAGGATCAATTTGATAATTGAGGCACACTCAAGAGACCAAATTAATAAAAATTAAACTTAAGAGATCCAGATGATAATTAAGGCAAACTTGAGGAACTAACAATTTTACTATCCCTTGATATATTGACAGTTGGAAGAGGAGAGAGAGCTGATAATCTGGATGCAATGGGAATTTCAAAATGTTGAAGCAACATGGATTTAGACTGCATATACAATCGTCAAAAAAAAAATTGAAGCAGGGCAATTAGGCCTCCTAGGTTCCAATTGTTGGTGCAAAGATTGAAAACGGAAGCTAGGAAAGTAACATGCTGATTCTAAGCACAACTCCATTGATATTTTTGTAAATTATGTAGCTATAAATAATTGTACCAAGTAATTCATTTGTGCAAGTAACATAGTACTCCTTTCACTTTTTTAAGTCATTTTGTATAAAAAATGTATTATTAATTATTTTATTTTAATATTTAATATTTAATTATAAATATTAATTAAGTTATCATTTTGACAAGCTTTTTAAATTAAATTAATATTATAAAATGATATATATTAGGATAAGTTGGTCTATTGGGTGAAAAAAAATCTTGTCCCTAAAAAATGTAGACCAAATTTTTGAAAATTTGTGAGTGTGACTAGTTTATATTGAAATATAAGGAGTTTATTATTGAAAATTTAAAATTTATAAAAAATTTATCATTGATATATATTGGTATATCATTGATAAATATAATAAATTAGTCATAATATAAAATATAATAAATGTTGGATTATTTGCTTGATTTATTCTTATTATATTTGCAAAAGTTGCTCGCGCGCACACACAAATATATAATTCGTCGTTCCTTCTGTTTTTGCAATAAACTAGTGTATCATTTGATTAGGTGTGGATTTCATTATATTTCATGATGACATATGTTGTCTTTTCACCTTCAATAAAAAGAGGGTGAGTGATTCCGCTGCACCCCAACGACTTAGCAAAGATTGGACATGGGAATGGAAACAAGTTCTGGTACGAATACGATATCCTCACTGCCAACTCTCTCTCTCTCTCTCTCTCTCTCTCTCTCACACACACACAAAATTCTGTCGTTTATTTCAGCCCATTGTAAGAAGGGGATTATAGTGTTGGATACATATCCGCCCTTGATGAGAATCCGGTAATTATATTGAATTAAATGAGTATTAATTAAGTAAATTCTGGTTTAATAAGGTATGGCCAGAATTAGGAAACATCAATTCGTAATTATTTTCTCCATTATGAGATGGTAATACAATTTGTGGAAATAGTGACATGTCTTCTTAATTCCAACATGAGATATATTTATACAAGAGAAAAAGATCTATCAGATAATAAAATAAAATCTATTAAAGAATAAAATAATAAAAAAATAGCTATAATCACCCTAACCATACAAAATAGTATATATAATAAAAAATCTAATACAAAATAGGATTTGTAGATATATTTTTCCTAAACTAAGGCTTTAACAATATAAATTGTTTTTGTCCGTGTGTACATGTTGTCCTATGACGACATGTATATTTGCAGACTACAAGGAAAGGTAGCATTGATCACAGGTGGAGCTAGGGGAACAGGAGCATGCATCGCTAGGCTCTTCACTAAACAGGGGCAAAGGTGGCAATCGCCGACATTAGAGATGAACAAGGCAGAGCCGTATGCAATGATATTGGACTGGAATATGCTTCGTACGTACACTCTGATGTTACAAAAGAATCTGATGTTGAAACTACCGTAAACAGTGCTATTTCTAAGCATAAAAGCTTGACATATTGGTCAACAATGCTGTTCTAATAGATGAAGCTAAACCAAGCATTGTTGACAATCAAGTGAGTGAATTTGAGCGTGTTCTTAGCGTGAACCTCACAGGTCCTTTCTTGGGCACAAAGCATGCTGCTAAAGTTATGATTCCAGAAAGAAAGGGAAGCATAATAAATGTGGGTAGTGTTAGTTCAAGTGTAGGAGGGGTTGCCACACATGCTTACACAAGTTCTAAGCATGGCTTGGTGGGCCTCACCAAGAATGTGGCTGCTGAACTTGGAAAATTTGGGATACGAGTGAACTGTGTTTCTCCCTATTCATTGCAAATGTTGCTGCAAAAGATTTCTTCGAGTTAGAAGATGGTGGATGCTCGAGTATTCATTCTAATCTTGAAGGGATATATCTGCAGGAGGAAGATGTGGCTCATTGGCTGCGCTATATTTGGCTAGTGATGAATCCAAGTACATCAGTACATAATCTTGCGTTGGATGGAGGCTTTACTTCTATTAATCCAAGTTTTGGTTTGTTTTCTAAATCAAAGTAGGTTTGCTTGAGTTCACTGATCTGCTAGTTCTATATAGGAGGGCAAGTTTGTTTCAATTTAGATACTCCCTCCGTTCAAAAATGTAAGGCATTTTTTGAGGAGTTGGATGTTCAAAAATATAAGACATTTTTAGTCTTTCGAGATGTAATCATTGTCTTTTTTCTAAAAGTGTCCCTATTGATAGTGACTTTATATTTATTATAGGGTATTTAATGGGGATAAATATAAAAAGATAGGGTTAGTTTGAAAGTAGGTAACTATTTTATTGGGGAGTGAGATTCGGTTAAAAATGCCTTATACTTTTAAACGGAGGGAGTATCATATATTTAATTTTCTGAAAAATTTTAGCCGTGTGTGTGTGGATGGAAATTGGAAACATGACCTCAAATGATCCTTACAATGTGTGTTAAGCTGTAAGTTGGATCATTATGTTGCTTGGAAATTCTATTATGTTCCGCTTGAATGAATGAGGATTTGAATTTAAATCAAATATCTCATTTGAATACATAAAAGTCTATAAATTTATACTTAATCCAAATCCATATCTAACTTTTATTATAATTTGTTTGAAATTTTAGCTACTTCAACAAATTTTTTTTTTTTCACGTTTTCATTATTGGTTCTTTTGTTACTCTTTTGTTTCTCCTTAGATTTCTTTTCCTTGTCTCTCTTGCCAATCGATAAATAGAGATAAATTTGTTACTCCCAATCTTCTGTGGTTTCTTCCAATTTCAACTAGACATGGATTACAAAGAAGTTCATAAATTTTTGTATATCTAAAAATGAGGTATTTCGTTACAATTCAAATTCAAATTCTCATACTTCCAACCATTAACATACATTTAAATGCCACGTCACCTCCATCCTTTTATATGCCGCCATTATTTGTCAAGCATAGTGTCATTTTGTGGGTCCTAATTATACCTAATTATAACACATGCATCTATGATTATTCTTTATATATATATATATATATATTCTTATAAATAAAGGAAAACATAATCATTAGTCCCTATAATTTTATCAGCTTTTGCTTTTAGTTTTTGTAATTTTTTTCTAGTGTTTTTAGTCCTTATAGGAACTAAAACCACTGAAAATACTAAAACTATAGGGATCTAAATAGCAAGTGTTACCAAATCTCGCTAAAACTATATGGATTGAAAATACTGAAAAAACTAAAATTATAAGGATTGATAATTGTGCTTTCCCTATAAATAAATATATAACTTTTTATAATATAAGAAATATATTATTTTCAATAAAATAATACCATCAACGCTAATTAAGGGTGTTTGATCAAATCAAACTGGCATACACTAATAAAAAATTGTTAATATTTTTGACCAAAAAAATTGATTGCTGTTTAGGTTTGGTTTGCCATTTAGAATGGCCAGACCAAATAGTTCAATTCACCAATATATTTATAAATCATCCACCAATGTATAAAATTCTTACATCACTTGTGGAATTTGACCCCATGACTTTGTAATCTTTACTAACCAAAACCAACCTTTATTGCTATAACACAAAGGTTTTATTATACAAACTTTTGCGCATAATTGTTAAAAATTAATTACGTGCTAACCTAGACATGTAAATTGGTCCATTATTAACATGTGGAATTGTCAATTCTACAAAACCCAATTGAATATCTATCCTAATTTCCCTATTTCTAACATTTCAATTAGAATACCCACCATTAACCTCTAGAATTTCATGTTATTTTTCCAAATTTTCCTTAGTTTTTATGATATTTTAGCAAAATTGTATATATTTTGAATACTTAAGTTAGGAAATTGTGTATTTTGTTTTGGAAATTCACATCATAGCCTTATTTTGGTATTTTTGGACTAAGTTTGTGCTATTTTAGTTGAATGTTGTGTTGGAGGCATTTCTGGTTGTTAGGTAAAGCTTTTGGAAGGTGTTATGATGAAGAAGTCAAATGCAAAGGTGAACACAATCATGCAAAAAGGAGAAGCGTACAGCAAAGATTCAAGTTGCACTGCAAAAAAAAAAACAGTGGATTAATCAATACAAATTTCATCGCTAAACGAGTTAGCGATAGAATTAGCAACAGAATAAGTCCGTCACTAAAATTACCAACACTAATTTGTTAGCGATGCTAATTAGCAACAGAATTAGAGACGGAATTCACTACTAGAAAAATAGAATTTAGCGAGGGACAAATCCCTTATTAAATGCCATTTTTCCTAGTTAAATTGCATTTTAGAGAGAGATTTTTTCCCTCGCTAAATTCGTAGCTAAAAACGGCTTGCTAAATTTAGCGAGAAATCGTATTTCCACTATTACAAAAAAGAGAATATAAAATAGTTATTTTTCTTACTATTTAACGGTTATGAACCATTGAGTAATATGGCGCTGAATATTCTAGGATCCTTTATTCAACGGTTTTTAACCGTTAAATATTATCCATTTATTCAATGGTTTTTAGTCCAAAACCGTTGAATAAATTTTTGCAATTTAGAAATGAGAAATTGTGAGAGATAATATTCAACGATTCTGGACTAAAAACTGCTGAATATTTTGCTATTATTCAACGGTTATTCACTTATAACCGTTGAATATATGTACTTATTCAGTAGTTCTGTGACACAACAGCTAAATAGTTTATACTGTCTTATTGGTCATCATATTCAATAATTTTTTCTCATAACTGTTGAATATTATGACCCAATTTTTTGCATTGGGTAGACTGCATTTCTAGCAACCTCCCTGCATTGAAAATTACAAAATGATATTCCAGCACCCAAACACAAATTCCATCCAATAATATTCACGTATATACATATAAGTGTACAATAAATTTCTATAAAAAATTTATATACAACTTGAAGTTCTTAAATTAAACCAATTAGAGGCTAAAACATAAAGCTCTAAATCCTAAAATTTGCTTAAGTTTTCTAACTATCACTGTTGCTGGTTGTTAAAACTAAAGCATGCTTTAAAAATACCGTGTGCTAACTCCTCAAGGAGTTCTTCCATTTGAGCATGAGTATATGTGTCATAGTTTGCATCCTCGTAGTACTATATGCAACAATAACAACAAATTAAAATCATGTTGATTGATAAAAACTAATATAATATTAATGAATAGGAAGTCAATATATATTACATCATTCGAAAGAATTTCGGTTGGAGCATGTTGGATTATGTCCTTCATGAATTTCATGACAGCGTGTACCCACAATCCCTAACTTTGTCTACTTGCTCTGGGTGCTACAATCATACAATAGATAAAAAAACTAAATAGTCAATTAATAATATGACATGACCTATACAGTGACGCTGCTAACATAATTAATGATAAATACATATACCTTGACAACTGTCCATGATGCTGCTGTATCAAACCGACCGTTGCCCTTTACTAGTTATCAAAATTGTTTATCAACATCAGTGCGATACATGACAATAGCCCTAACATGAAATAGAAAACTTGACATGAGAAATATTCATACAAAAAGAACAAATTACATATATATACACAAAAAAATTAATCAACTTACTGATTAATCATTTTCACAATATGTGGTTTGTTAGAGAGATGGCCACCATGAAGAGGGTTAAGGTACCACACCCTCCCTAAAGTTGGATTGATCACAAGTAACATCCAGTGTCCCCTATGACAAAAATTACAATTAGGAAGTGTCATATAAATTATCAAATTTTGAATAAATTAAAGTGAAGCATTGTAAAGTAACTTACCCTTCACAATAAGGTGTTATGAATATTGTGTTCTTGTTGGCACCACGTTGGTGGAAGTACTTTGAAAGCTTCTGATATATTTTCAGTCTTTGCTTAGGACTCATTATGTTATGGCTATAAGGAGAGACCATATGAGGACTGACAAATATAATCCTCTGTGCTATATCTCTTCCAGCAAGCATGGTAGTGTAGAGGTTTCTTAAATTTTAAAATAAATAGAATAATAAATGATTAAAGTATGTATGTGTGTGTGTATAGCTAAATGTTTAATGAAAGGTTTCAGAAACATACATCATATATAAGTTACATAGGGTAGTAGTAGCCTCTGCATGGTTGAATAAATCATCCAACACCTCATTGTTAACTTGGTTAAAAGACTGTGGATTAGCATACATGTCTACAGGAAAGGGAGCAGCACTCCTTCTTGCATCTTGGCATAGGTATTAAGCAATTGCTGATTTTTGTTAGGTGCGGCTTGACACTTAGAGGCTTGAGGCTGAGGGGCTTTAGGCATGAGCTTGGGGGAGAACCAGTGTCTTTTGGGAAAATGTGATGGACTCCTTAGATTTGTCAGAGCTCTTCTTATCATTTCCCCTCTTCCACTTAGTAGTAAATGCTTTTATAGCCTCCGATGCTTTCTTTCCCACCGGTTTATCAATAGGCTAATTTTTTCAACATATAAGATAGTTGGATATCAACTACAAAAAAAATGCAAAAGAAGTTAATTTTCAATTATGAGTTTAACAAATATACCTTTGGAGATGGCTCTAAAAAGCAAAGATGATGAACCGGCCATGCAACAAAGCTGAGCAATGCATTTACTACTATCCTTGCATTTGGAATGAGATAAGGTAGATCATAATTAGGATCCTCAGCTATCTTTAAAGAGACTTTCACTGTCCTTTCAGGGATGTGTTCATTGTGAAGCATTACTTGCCCAGTAATGTTGTACATGCACCCTAGTACAACCACATGTCCATCTTCTGCCAAACAATCAACGTTGGCCTTACCTTACACAAATTAAAAAAAGAAAAAAATTATGTAATATGAACAATAAAAGTAGTATTATCTATAAGACTATAGTAAAATGAATAATAATATCTCAGGTAAGAGCTGAGATGGGATAATGCAACTATCATTCACACTAGGGCTATTATCACCCAATAGAAGCCCCAACTTATGTCAGCTCAATAGCATGTTTACGAGTCTAGATTGTTCTTGTATCTGTTGCGATTGTGCTAGTATCCGCTACTTCTGTTCCTCTGGCTCTTGCCTTAACTCTTAAACCTCAACAAAAGAAGTAGCCTTTTTACTGCGCTTGAACCCATCTCCAAAGTAATCTTTTCTTGTGGCTCCAAAGCCGACGCCCTGAACACGACCAGGATGGTCAGTATTCCCCAACACCTTTTCCAATATATCCTCATCAATAGTTTGAGTGCTTGCTAATGCGTCCTAAGTCAAAGTCTCCTGTGAAGCAAAAAAAGAAAAGTAAAAAAGTAAAAATTAATAACATTATACCAATATATCATTAATATTTACTATTGTTTTGACAACCGCTTTTGTTTTTGGGTTGTTAATATTGCCTTCTTTATTTTTTCGAGCTTCAACCTAAATCCTTCAATAGGATATAGAACCCTCCGACACTTGCTCTTTCTCAATCAAGCCCTTTTCAACACTCGCATATCCCTTGTGTCCAACCTTAAATGTATATTCATTTTTCTTCCCCAACAATTCATGCATGTCATTGTCCACCTTACGTGATATCATTTGCTCCTTATTGTGTTATATATTTATTATGTTTATGCCAAAGCCAAGACTTGAACACTTAATCTCATACCTTTCAAGCTTTATACTCTCCTTCTTTGCCAATTGAACTGAAAGGCACCTGCAGTCATTATATAAGAAATTGAATATATATTATTTAACTATATAAATATATCAAACAATATATTATAAAAATACACACATATATACATATTAAATTTTATTTTCAATTATTAATATGTTAAAAATATTTATATTTTATTTAAATTATTCTTTATATTATATTTTTAATAAAATATTATTTTATTAATGAAAATCAACTTAAAATAAAGAAAATATTAAATAATTTTATTATGAATATTTTAGTTAATTTTTAAATTTGATTTTTATTTTTAAATGAAAATAATTAAATATATAATTAAAAGTCATTGTCAAAAGTTAAAACTTTTTTTTTGCAGTAATTAGCTAGGGACAGAATCTATTGCTAATTATCTTATTTTAGAGAGGGATTGGTAGTCCTTCGTTATTTTCCTCACAAATTCTCTTATTTTAGAGAGGGATTGATAATCCTTCTTTATTTTCTTTGCTAATTGTCTTATTTTAGAGAGGAATATATTGGTAGTCCTTTACTATTTTTCCTGCTAATTTTAAGTCAAGTTATGAAATCAACATCCCTTGCTAATTTCCTCATTAATTTGGTATTTTAGAGAGGAGTAGATGACCCCTTACTAAATTCCTTGCTAATTTGCATTTTTCTAATAGTGATTTTAATTCTGTCACTAATTAGCGACAGAATTAGTGATAGAAAATTTTCGTCTCTAAACAAGGATAAGCTATTCCAATTCTGTGATGAAATGCATTCTGTTGCAAATGAAAATTCTACAAAAAATCACTATTGCCATGTCACCTAGGGGCTAGTGCCACCTCATCGCCATGCCACAGCCACCTCATCACCCCTCCCTGCCACGTCACCTCCATGTCACTATTTCCCTGCCACATCATCTCCACGTCATATATTAACTTTAAATAACTTCACATATGCCTTAGCCAAGTTCAAACCCATAATCTCACACCTTTATAAGTCTTTGCATCCAACTTTATTACCAGTTGAGTTGAAGGAGATCTTTAGTCTTTAATTGATAAATTAAATATATAATATTTAATAGCCCCCCCACACACACACATCAATAAACATATAATTTAAATATATTTATTTTATTTAACATTATTTTTATTTATCAATAAAATAAATTATTTTTTATATAATACTTATTTTATAGTATATTATAATTTTAAAAAAATTATTTTTTGATAAAAAATTAATATTAAATTGAAAAAATACTTTATTATCACTATATATTTTATTATCATTTTTATAATATATAACATTTTATATTTTTAAATTATTTTTTTAAAATATTTTCATTTTTAAATAATAGTAATTAGGTCTGTTACTATGTCATCAAAAAAATAATTAAATATATAATTTAAATTATTGTAATTATTATTAATATCTAAATAATTTAAAATAATAAATTATAATTATTAAATTATTATTTATAGCATAATAAATTATTAAATAAATTATATATAAATATATATTAAAATCATATAATAAAATTTAAAACAATTTGCCATGAAATTATGATGGAAAGGTTTGCGATAGAATTTTTCATCTCAAATGCTGTCACAAAATGAGAATAATGTATTCTGAAAATTAGCGACAAGCATTTTCATTAAAAAATTCAGTCGCTAAATTATTTCTGATAGTTTAGTGACAGAATAGTGACAGAATTTTTAGTGATGGAATGTTTCATCGCTAAGTGCCATCAGTAAACTTATTTCTAACGATTTAGCAACGGTATACCTGCTAATTTTTTAACAACAAAATGTTTTGTCACTAAATTCCATCAATAAATTAGCGACATATTTTGACGGATTAGCAACAGAATAAATTTTTGTCGCTAATTTGCTATTTTTTTGTAGTGTTGCGACTTTAGTCGTGCCTTTTGCCTCCAAAAACAAACCATTTTAATTAGCTGAAAAAATTAGAGACAAATAGAATTTGCTTTGGGCATTGGAAGAGTTGAGATTAAGAGCTTGAGGCTTTTAAGACATTTGGCACTTCTTTTCATTGGTTTTTGTATTTCTCTTCCCTTTATTCTCTTGTAATATAATATGACTGTCATTATTTTGTATATTTGTTTCTTTTAGATGATTATAAGTAGTTAAACAATTTTTGTCTTTGAATCCTTTCATTGATTAACACTAATTTTCCCCTTTCTTTTTATGATTAATAATATATAAATGTTTGTTTTACTCTTCTGTAAATGCTTTTAAATAATTGACCATCAGTCAGATGTCTTGTTCTTTTTGGTAAATGCTTTTAAATAATTGACCATCAGTTAGATGTTTTGTTCATTTTGGTGCACTACAAAAAAATAACTTTTATTGACTCTAAAGGTTTTTAGAGGCGCCTTTTCACCATCAAAGGGTCGCCACCAAAAGTTTTATCACTAATGGTTTTTGACAATGACAAACATAGTCGCTGCCAAAAGTATACTATTAGTGACAACAATTGTCATTGCCAAAAGTATTGTGTTACTAAAAGTTTACCTTTTAGCAACCCTTTGTCGGTGAAAAGTCACTTCTAAAAATATTTAGCAGTGACTTTTGGCGGCAATTAGTCATTTTTTTTAAAAAAATAAAAGAGCCATTTCATACCGCGTCAACTGACACCTTGTGCCACATCACCTGCCATGTGTGCACTTCCTCATGCACGGCACGTACCACGTCACCTCACCATGTGTGTGCCACATCATGCCATATCACCTGACAACTTATGCCATGTCACTCCATGTTGCCACCACGTGCCACGTCACATATTCATTGTGAAAAAGCTAGAATTTGAGCTTATAACTTCCACCTCCCAAGTCTTAAGTCCTCCTTTTTTGCTAGTTCAACTGAAATGCATATGCAATTATTATATGCAAAATTAAATGTCACGCCCCAGTATTAAGGATGTGACCGGCACGAAATATGAGATACACTCACATTCTATAAACCTTAATTAACCAGATGTAATTGATAAATAATTCCTACTTGTCAAAGAGCCTTATATATATATATATAATTAGAAAATTGATAAAATCTTAAACATTCTATTGAAATTTTTGTAAAACCTCTCCTGTAATTAGGAACTCCTAAAATTTCTATAGAAGTAAAACCTGTCACCCAAATTAGAGAGGAGCTTAGCTCCACACTAGTATATTTCACAATGATAAAATAAGACTAGGACCTGACTATGGTATACGTGAAGCACTAAATTTATAATTTTAAATAAATGCATAATTACATCAAAGTGGATGGCCAAAGAGTGCTCCTACTATCCAAAAAAGCAATACTGCCCCTCAATAATCAGCAGGAGGCACAGGGTCAATTACAATATCTAAGACCAAAGAAAGTTTTTGGTGAGTACTATTCCAATTGAGTTTATAAATTATAAGTAAATATAAATAAAAATAAAACTACGAAGATAGTAACTAATAACTTAGTTTAAACAAGTCAAGGGAATGATGAAACACTTACTTTAACTAATAATACATGATGAGTTTACTTATCGATATAATCGTGAAACCAACAATAATATTAGAGCCAAATAAGTTTATCAAATTTTTTCTGTTCATGATATATGTAAAATTTCAAGTAATGCTGCAATTTAAAAAAATGCCTTTAAAGAAACTTATATAAAAATGATAATTTTTAAATTCAATTTAGGAGGGCTTTATCAAAACAAAAAACAAGTGTAGACACACAGTCCACAAGGGTAAATAACCAATTAAGTGTAAACACACAATCCACGAGGATAAATAACTAGTCAAACATAGCTAAAAGCCACGAAACAAGTGTAGCAGGAGCCACGAAACAAGTGTAGGCATGAGGCCACAAAAACAAGCGTGGGTACAATGCTCACGAATAACCAACCCTCCAATTCACATGCGTTGGCCTTTGCATGGGGCCAGCACCTCCTACAAGCACCCTATTAGTTAGGTGTACCATGGCGCACCAAAGGTTAACGGAACTGCTGTTAACAACCAGTGTTTTGAACGAAACTTTAAAGTTTTCATCTTCAATCTCACCATTCAACTATTATTTCCCACCACCCAACTTCATTTTCATAACAAACATGAAATTAAATAATCAAATTGCATTACCATAAATTATTGATAAAATCAACACATAATCATAAATAAAAAATTATTGTAAAAATTTTAATTGAAAAAAGATATTAACACAATTTATAAGAAAATAATATTAAAATTTAAATAAAGAAATTTTTATAAATACATTACTAGAAATTTATTTGAAATACTACCCACTCACTTGAGAATTTTCCAAGAATATTAAAACTTGCTTCTCTTAACTTTTTTTTTACTTTAATTTTAGTGATGCCCTTAATTTCCTAACAAATAAATCATAATTCTAAAATCATTTATCAAATAATTTTTCAAGTACTTAGTGGGCATTCAAACTCAATCCAAACAATATTAAAGATAATATTTTAATCAATTATGTTTCAAATATACTTGAGTTAGTTAAACTTTTACCGACTCTCAATTCATTGTCATATCTCCTTGTAACCTATTCTTAATCATAAGTCATAATAACTCATATCTACCATTCTCATGCTTCCTTTAGATTTAACAACATACCATACATGAATCTTGTGTATTCCTTTCTCCTATTTTGATATTTTAAAACTCTAAAACTTACATACACTCCTTTGAATAATATTTATAATTCCTCTAGGCTCTACTATAAAAATTTAACAATTTCATTTCCATCAATAAACTTTCAAGCATAGTTACAAGCATTATGAGAACATTCACCATTAAATAAATCATGACAGAATCATCCAAGCCAATTCTACAATTTTCAACATTTAATTTCTTCATCAATCTTTAGTTCAGCATTCATAAAATAGCATCCAATATTATTCAAAACAGCACCTAATTTTTTAATTCAAGCATTTTCACAAGCATCTTGAGGGCATCCAAATTCAACTCCCAACAATCATCTAACCATTTAATCAACTTCCAACATTAACTTAATCATTTAACATTCAGTCCATTGCCAACTTAAAATATTGCACAACATCAATTAAAGTATAATTCAATTTCCTCAAAATTATGACATCAACTATGAGGGGTAAGGGCCGAATTTTCACCCGTAAAAGAGAAGAATTTCAGCCTACAATTATAATTACAAGGCCCCTTCAGGTGCGGAGGAAGGAAAAATGAAGGTTAAATACATACATGATACCCACAGTTGAGGAGAAAGAATAGATGGCAACCAAACACACACATATAACTGTCGGCTACTAAGCAGAAAAACGGACAAAGAATAGCGAATAAAGAAAGAGAATTTAACGACTTCAACTCTCTCAGCTGTGAATTTTTTTTTTTTTAACAGTGAAGCAAGAAGACTGAACACACACACCCACGCAAACCTGGAAGGAGCAGAGCAATGACACGAACCTAGAAAGAGTAGAGAACAGTGACAGAAAAACCAGCATCTTCACCACTTCCAGAAGCCCATCACGACAGCAAGGAAGAATAGCCGGTGATGGATAGACAAGCTCAACAGCCACTCAGAAAAGTGAGTGATTGGCAATGCGAAACTGGGGATAGGCAGAACTCACGAGCTGGACCTTTAACAATGGTGGAAGGTGTTCTAACACACACTCACACCAACGAGGGCAAGAAGTATGATGCCGGAATAACGAAGGGGGAGGGAGAGATCTCTCTCGACTCTGGAACTTTCAAAAATGCCGAAGGAGGATAAGGAAAAAATTGAGGCAGTGCGTGCGTTTGACGAGAGAAGGAAAGAATAAAAATATGAGAACTAGACATTAGGAAATCGCAAAAATTACAACAGAGGACACAAAATTTTCATTTAATAACATACAAGGCACATGTACTTTAGTAATTTTTTCACAATTTTAAACTAAATAAAATTAATATATTATTCAAAAGAATTCAAACTCTGAACCTTCAGATAAACTATTGGTATAAGTTTTACTAATTTACTACTCTCCATTTTTCATAAAACTAATTTAAATAAACTATAAAATGGGAGAAATTTTTTATTTTATTTTATTTTTTTTAAAATTTAGGGTCATTACATTAAATATATATTATTTAACAACATACACGTATATCAAACAATGTATTATTAGAAATATATACATACATATATATATATATATATATTATTTTAATTTATTAATATGATAAATATATATATATATATTATAATTTTTAATAAAATATTATTTTAATTGTAGCAAATATTTTTTTTGAAAA
Source organism: Prosopis cineraria (assembly GCF_029017545.1). NCBI lineage: Eukaryota > Viridiplantae > Streptophyta > Magnoliopsida > Fabales > Fabaceae > Prosopis > Prosopis cineraria. Next base: position 25,996,316 of record NW_026555345.1, read on the forward strand.
ATAAAATTAAAATGAAATAATTTTTAAATATTAACTAATTTTCTTATAAATATTTTAACCCATTTTTAAATTTTATTTTCATTTTTTAAATGAAAATAATTAAATATGTATTATATTAGTTAATGTTAAATATATATATCTTTTACTTTTTCCATATTTTTCTCAAAAACTAATAAATAAATGATTAAAATTTTATCTTTTTCCAAGTTAAATGGTTCCCCTTCTTTTATTAAAAATAAATTTTATCTATAATTTTTCAATTAATTTAAAGAATATTTTTAAAAAAATTTATTTTAATTATATAAATTTTATTAAAAGTCATTTTGAACAATTATTTTTTATTATCTTTGAGATAGAAAAGGAGTGAACACGTGATAAATTAAAAGTAGATGCTAAATTAATTTTAATTTTTTAATTATTTTTTTATGAAAATACTTTTAATGGCAACAGTTTGTCACCATTAAAAGTAATTTTATAAATTATTTTTAATTTTTAATTAATTTTTATGAAAATATTTTTGGCAGCAACAGTTTGTCGCTACTAAAAATAATTGTATAAATTATTTTTTATTTTTAATTATTTTTTATGAAAATACTTTTGGCAGTAATTACATAAATTATTTTGAATTTCTTAATTATTTTTTTAAATACTTTTGGCAGCCACAAACATTAATTGCATAAATTATTTTTAATTTTTGATTATTTTTTATGAAAATACTTTTGGTGTTGCCGCTAAAGGTAATTACATATATTATTTTTAATTTTTTTATGAAAATACTTTTGACGGCAACAAAATATCACCTTTGAAAGTAATTATGTAAATTATTTTTATTTTTTAATTTTTTATAAAAATATTTTTGGTGGTGACTTTTAGCAGCAACACAATGTCACCGCTAAAGGTCGACTTTTAGCAATGACTTCTAATAGTTGCAGTCAAAAGTAGACCTTTGACGGGGATTTTTTTCATTGTCGTTAAAAGTCGTCGTCAAAAGTCTTTTTTTTTTTCCCCTTTTGTAGTGGTGATATTCACAGACAAGCCTTTTCATCGTATATGTCGGCTCCATTAATAATGGAAGAAACCTTTCATTGTCAAATTAAAGAATCAATTTATATTTCATATAGAAGCCTACCTTGGAAATCCACGGTTCAGAAGAAAAGAAAATGAATGACCAAGCAGAAGGACATAATTGACTCATACCAAGAGTTCCAACCAAAAAAATTAGCTTTGACCAGCCTTGTGATGAGTTAGTTGACGACCTAACTATATTTAACCCTACATTTTATGGAGTTTTCGTATACAGTTTCATCTTTCAAGATTTCAGAATCCTGCTGAAGCTATCAGTACTATCTATAATTTCTTGCAAATATGGCTGGTCTTCCGCAGCTCGCTCTAGAGACACCAAGGTACACCCCCACAGACACAAGAGAATTCTCCATCGAAATCATCTTTGCTTATTATAAGTAGTTGCAGTTCTTGCTGGTAATATATAGCATTTGAACAGGGAACATACGTAATACTTTTTGAAAGTTAAAGCCCAAATATGCTATTTGCTTATACAATTATAGTGCAATAGATTATTTTAATATGCCGCTGTATATATTTAATGAGAAGGGTCTGAATTGCTTGGGTATATCAGATAGGGGAAGAAGAAGAATTGTTTGTATTGCACAAATAGTCTAAGAATACTTTTGAGTCCAATTACTTAACAAGTTTGAGTATATTTTAACCTCTCATTTATATATATATATATATATCTCTCTCTCTAAAACTCTATTTGATATGAAACTTTTTTGCTTCTCTTATCACTATAAGTCATGTCCACCAATAGTCGACATCCTAATACCATAATAAGAAATCTTGATATGTTGATGACTACATATACATACCTGCATGCATGTGCTTAAATATGTATTTATAAATATTAACTTAATAAACTAATGCTGTACTTAGATCTCATTTTCACTACTAAGGCTGTGGTTCTCATTCCTTTAGCTATGTAAGTTGTATTTGTGCGTGTGTACGTGTTGTCCTCACGACTAGTATATTTGCAGATTACAAGGAAAGGTGGCATTGATCACAGGCGGGGCCAGGGGAATAGGAGCATGCATGGCAAAGCTCTTCACTAAGCATGGGGCAAAGGTGGTGATAGCAGACATTAGAGATGAACAAGGCAGAGCAGTATGCAATGATATCGGATTGGAATATGCTTCATATGTGCAGTGCAATGTTACAAAAGAACTCGACGTTCAAAATGCTGTGAAAGCTACTATTTCTAAGCATCAAAAGCTTGACATAATGGTAAACAATGCTGCCATAATAGATGAAGCTAAATCAAGCATTGTTGACAATGAAACCAGCGAATTCGAACAGGTTCTTAGTGTGAACCTGACAGGTCCTTTTTTGGGCACCAAGCACGCTGCTAAAGTTATGATTCGCGAAAGAAAGGGAAGCATAATTAATGTGGGTAGTGTTTCTTCAAGTGTGGGAGGGGTTGCAACACATGCTTACACAAGTTCTAAGCATGGCTTGGTGGGCCTCACCAAGAATGTGGCTGCTGAACTTGGAAAATTTGGGATACGAGTGAACTGTGTTTCTCCCTATTTCATTGCAAATGTTGCTGCAAAAGATTTCTTCAAGTTAGAAGATGGTGGATGCCCGAGTGTTTATTCTAATCTTGAAGGGATGTATCTGCAGGAGGAAGATGTGGCTCAAGCTGCGCTATATTTGGCTAGTGATGAATCCAAGTACATCAGTGGACATAATCTTGCATTAGATGGTGGCTTTACTTCTATTAATCCAAGTTTTGGTTTGTTTTCTAAATCGAAGTAGGTTTGCTTGAGTTCATCGATCTGTTAGTTCTCTGTGAGAGCGGAACTGTGCTTCAATTTGGCTAATAATATATTCTCTGATGTTTCAGTTATTCATTCATGCATATATCTATATATGGATGCAACTGTGTGTTCCTATGTATATAAGTTGGATCAATGTTTGGAAATTTTTTTAATTTAAATGCAACATCACCTTAGGCTTTTTATATTAGGAAAAATGACAATAAAATTTCTTTGAATTATATAAATAACATTTAATTTTTCAAAATGCCATAATTTCTTTGAAATCTCTTGGAACTTTTTGTCATTAAAGAATTAATATAAATGATGAAATTGTCCTCAATTCAAATATCAATTGCCATTCACAAGTTTTATTCTAAGATTTACAACTTTTCTTCTTAAAATTGCAACAATTTAACAGCAACTCATAAGTTTGAACTAATGGTAATTTGGTCATTTATATTAATTTCTTAATGACAGGAAAGCTCCTAGGAATTTTAGGAGAATTATAGCATTTTAAAGGATCAAAATATCATTTACATAATTCAAAGGGATTTTATTATCATTTTCCCTTTATATTATTTGTTAAGCATCCTGCCATGTTGGGTCCTAGAAATAACACGTATATATCTATGACTGTACTGTATATGATTATTTTTTAGATATATATATATATATATATATTCTTGAAAATAAATGTATTCTTTTCAATTAAATAATACAGTAAACAATTAATAAGCAGTTGGCAATAACTTAATACACACACCAACTTAATGCACACAGTACACGGTACTGTACGTGTATTTATATTAGGATAAATTCAACAAACTTAATTATGTATGTCACGCTACTAAGACCGACTTAATGAAATTGATTTAGTTTCTTTATGGTCTCATTAATTGCAAAGAGTCTCAGAAATAAGTGCAACTGTTTATAAATTATGAATAGTATATATTTACCACATAAAAATTTTTTGAATAGTATATATACTTTAATCCGTGGTATATATCTACATAATATTTACAAACCAAAACAATCCCGTCACAAACTCAGGCGCACACGATTACACATGTAGCCTTCATCCACCCACCCACCCACCCACACACACACACACACACACACACACACATTCATATAGCATCAATGTTTGATTTATTACACTGCAATACAATTCAGTACATCTCCACAGTAATAAGATACTTCTTCAGCCTTCTCTCTTTTCAATCTAGAGTTTGCTGGGCATGTTTGATCTTTCAGGAAGCTAAGTTGCAGGCACTAGTCCCAATTCTCATCCTCAACCTTTTCCAAGTATTGATTTACGATTTCCTTTCTAACCTGCTCCAGCTTCAAAGATTAACACCACAATTGTACAGGTTGAGCAAATGTAGTTAATGGTAAATTAAGGTCAATCCCACAGAGAATTAAGTGAAATGGCAAATAGGCATTTTTTTTAACCAAACAACACATAAGCATTGAATTTCAAATCTCATTCCTGTCAAGCAACTAAAATTTAGAGTGGTTTTAGAACAATTCAAAGTAAAATATCAAAGTTCACAATTAAAATAAATTTCAATCTACAAACAAGCTAAAGGCAACCAAAAGAAGAGTATTCTAGAGTCTTAATCCTCTATTTGCTTTCTAACTCTCATTACCATTTAATTGACTTGAAACTTAGCTTTGATAATCTAAGAGTTTAAATTAATCTAGAGCATGTTCCGATTATTAAGAATCCTAATTAATCCAATTAAAGAAAATGATTTCCTTAATTAATTAATTGCATTAGAGACCCAAACTCATGAGAGGATTACCTAGGTCTATTAGATACATTACTACTCTAATAGCAAAATTAGCTAAACTAATCCTAGGCTATTAGTTCCCAAGGTATAATTTGAGTTTCCTCTTTCAAGGTTCAACCTAAATGTCCAAATCTCTCTTAATGGTGGCTGAACACTAAACAAGAACACAATAGCCTAAGAACAATTAATCAAAACTTCATTTCTCAACAACTAAACAGTAAATCAAAGGTTATTTACACAAATAGCTTCATAATCCTCTAGAACAAAAAGTATGTAGCTACATATAGCTAACATTGAAACAATGACAATAACTAAAGCTCTAAAATTCATAAGCATAAGAAAAAAGAAGAAAAATTGATTAGTCATTATATTGTTTTATATATGTTTTCTTGACTTTCTCTTCAACCCAAAGCTTCAAGACTACAAGGCTTGCTCTCCTAAGGTTGCCTTTAGCTCCAAGGGTAGAAAGTGTGTGTTTCAACTAAGAAAATTGGGTCATGTAGGGTTTTTCTGCACAAAAAATGAATTTGTGTTTTAAAATTTTTGACAGGTGTAGTGGCACTCCTTCTATGTTGTGGTGCCGTGGCACTAGAGAGGTATCAAGTATAATTCCAGCAATGCCATAACAACGTAGCTACTATGCCACAGCATCAGAGACACAATCCATCTAACTTTATTTTTTCAACATTAGTGCTTTAGCACCTAAAAATTAGCCAAAGTTTGATGATTTTGAAGCATATTAAAGGAGTGGTCAGTGGTCACTACCATTTTCAAAACACCAACTTGGAGGCATTCACTACTAAAAAAATGCAAATTAGTGAGGAAATTTAGCAAGAGATCATATATTCCTCTTTAAAATACCATATTAGCGAGGGATGTTAATTTTGTAGCTCAACTTAAAATTATCGAAAAAAATAACGAGGAATTGTCAATCCTTCTCTAAAATAAGAGAATTAGCAAGAAAAATAGTTATTAGTTAATGTTGCACGGGTAGTAAAAGCTAGTTTCATTAGAACAAGGGTGGTGCATTTCATTTCAAATGTCAATCAAAGTTACAACACTTTTTTTAGTAAAAATTATTTGTATTATTGATAAGTTTTGATCCATTTATGAGTTTTAAATACTAACAGTTCCTTCACTCTCTCTATCACACAAAATATATAGGTTATACTAAGAACAACTAGTCAGATTAAATTAGCAATAAAGAACATACAACAATTCCTACAAAAAAGAAAAAGAAAATACTTCTTCCGTTTAAAAATATAAAGCATTTTTTATGAGTTAGATGTTAAAAAATGTAAGACATTTTTAGTCTTTTGAGGTGTACTCATTATTTTTTTTACAAAAGTGTCCTTATTGATAATGACTTTCTATTTATTATAAAATATTTAATATGGATAAATATAAAAAATAGAGTTAATTTAAAAGTAAGTAACTACTTTATTAGAGGTGAGGTTTGATTAAAAATGCTTTGTATTTTTTAACAGAGGGAGTATAATAATAGTAATATGTTTGTATAATATATGCATGTGTGTATTAAAAGTTATTTTAATCATTAATAAAAAGGTTATTTTCACTTATGTTATCAAAAAAAATTATTTTATCTTAACAACATTTTTAATTTTTTATTAATTATTATTGTTATTTATTTAAATTATTTTTTATTTTTTTTAACATCCTCGGCAAGGTGGGAGCCTCATGCCAGTTAATATTAATATTATAAAATGGTGCGCACGCGTTTTATTAGTGCGTCATTTGGTTATGTGAGGATTTCATTTCACTTCATGGTGACATGTCTTTTCATCTTTAACAAAGAAGAGGGTGAGTGATTCCGCTGTGCCCCAACAACTTGGCAAAGATTTGACATGGGAAAAGAAACAACTTGTGATACGAACGCGATATCCTCACTGCCAAGTGTCCCCCCTCTCTCACTGCCAAGTGTCTCTCTCTCACGAAACTTCTGCCGTTTATTTCGGCCTATTATATGAAGGGGAATAGTGTTGGATTTATATATCCGACCTTCATGGGAATCCAGTAATTATATTGAATTAAATGAGTATTATTAATTAAGTATATTATGGTTTCATGAGGTATGACCAAAATTAGGAAACATCAATTCGTAATTATTTTTTTATTATGAGATGGATTAATGACAATTGAATTTCTCATTATGTGACAGTCTTCCACCCTATAAATAGATGTGATTGATTGAAGAAAAAACTCTCCTCAAAACAAATTTTTCTTGTAATGGCTTTTCTATCTCCCTCTCTTTCTCTCTTAATGAGGTGGCTGTGCTTCAATAATGGAGGAGTGAACTTCAATCAACCATTCATCATAAGTCACTTTCACAAGTAGACATTTATGTTTGGCCAAGAAGGACACACAATTAACTCAAACCAAGAAGAGTTCGAACCAAAAAAATTGGTGCTGACCATCCATGTGATGAGTTAGTTGACGACCAAATTATTTAACCCTAAATTTTACGGAGTTTTTGTAGATATAGTTTCAACTTTCAAGATTGCGGGATCCCACTGAAACTATTACTATCTGTAATCTCTTTCAAATATGGCTGGTCATTCGCGCCTCGCTCTAGTGAAACCCAGGTCCGTATACCACGGGAATAATTCTCCACAAACTTTCACTATCTGCTATAAATGATCTCTGCTTATTACCAGTAGTATTTCACTATAAAAAAATGGCTAATTAATAACGGAATTTTCCATCACTAATCAGTAAAAATTTCATAGCTAAATAGATTAGTGATGAGATTTGCAATTTCGTCGCTAATTAGTGATGAAATTAGCAATAGAATTGCATACGGAAATTTTCTGTCATTGAATAAGGATAAGCTATTCTAATTTTGTGACGGAATGCATTCCATCATTAATCCGTCGCTAATTTTCCAATGGGCTTATTCTGTCTTCCCACATCACCCGGTGGACTAATGCCACTTCACCACCATCTAGTCACCCAATGGACTGATGTCACCTCACTGTCACGTCCTAGTCACCCAGTGGACCAATGCCACCTCACTGCCATGTCACCACCAAGTCATTTGGCATTGTCATGTTAAATATTATTATCTTTAATTATGCCTTGGCTAGATTCTAACTTGCAACCTCATACTCCCTAGTGCCTTTATGTCCACCTTATTGTCAATTGAGCTGAAAGGAATCTTCAATCTTAATTGATAAATTAAATATATAATACTTAACCGCACACACATATATTAACAAATAGATTATTTAAATTATTATTAAATATAGTACGTAAATTTACTTATTTTTTTAACATTACATTTATTTATTAATATGGCAAAATTAATTTATATATAATAATTATTTCTATTATATTTTGTTTAAAAAAATTATTTTTGATAATAAATTTAATATTAAATTGAAAAATATTTTATTATCATTATATATTATATTATAATTTGTATCTATATAATGTATAATATTTTAAATTTTTATTTTAAATTATTTTATTTTATTTTTATTTTTAAATAAGAATAATTAAGTATACAATTTAAATTATTATTAATAATGTACAAATAATTTAAATTATTTTAAATTATTTATTTATAACATAATAATAAATTATTAAATTAAAAATACTTTGTGACAGAATTAGAGACAGAATTATGACAAAAAGCTTTGTGACGGAATTTTTCATCACAAATTTCATCACTAAATCAGAATAAGATATCCTAACCATTAGTGACGGAATTTTTTGCAGAAAAATTCCATTGATAAATTATTTTTGACAGATTAGCGATAGAATAATGATAAAATTTTAGCAACAAAATATTCTGTCGCTAAATTCCATCGTTAATTAGCAATGGATTAGCGACGAAAATTTATTCCGTCACTAATTCACTGTTTTTTGTAGTGTTTGAACATGGAATATCAAGGTAATATTTTTCTTTTACTTTAACAAAAAGCCTAAACATTGAAATGTGTTGCATATGAACAGTTCTGAAACAATAGATTTTAATATGCATCCATAGATATTTAATGTAAAGCATCTGAATAGTGCTTGTGCATTTCAGATAGGGAGAAAAAGAGTTGCTTGTATTACTATTGCATGCACAACCTATAGTCTAAGAATACTTTTTGAGACCAACTAATTTAGCAAGTTTATGAATTAATCTTATAATTATATACCTAAAACTTCTAGAAAGGAGAGTTTCTCCTCCTCACATTAAGTCATGTCCAGGCATACTTGACATGCATCCTTATACCTTAAGAATAGGAAATCTTGATATGTTGATGACAACATATACATGCATGCAAAAACATGTATATATAAACATTAGCGTAACAAACTAAGGCTTTAACAATATAAATTGTGTTTGTGCGTGTGTAGATATTGTCCTATAACGACATGTTTATTTGCAGATTACAAGGAAAGGTAGCATTGATCACAGGTGGGGCTAGGGGAATAGGAGCGTGCATGGCAAGGCTCTTCGGCAGACATGGGGCTAAGGTGGTAATTGCAAACATTCGAGACCAACAAGGGCAAGCTATATGCAATGATATTGGATCCAGATACGCTTCCTACGTTTACTGTGATGCTACAAAAGAATCTGACATTGAAACTGCCGTAAACACTGCTACTTCTAAGCATGAAAAGCTTGACATAATGGTGAACAATGCTCTCATAATAGATGAACCTAAACCAAGTATTCTCAATAATGAAACTAGCGAATTCGAAAGTGTTCTTAGGGTGAACCTAATAGGTTCTTTCTTGGGCACCAAGCATGCTGCGAAAGTTATGATTCCTGAGAGAAAGGGAAGCATAATAATGGTGGGTAGCGTTTCTTCCCATGTAGGAGGGGTCGCAACACATGCGTACACAAGTTCTAAGCATGGGTTGGTGGGTCTCACCAAGAATGTGGCCGTTGAACTTGGCAAATTTCTGATCCGAGTGAACTGTGTCTCCCCATATTTCGTTACAAATGTTGCTGCAGTAGATCACTTCAAATTAGATGATGAAGGATGCTCGAGTGTTTATTCTAATCTTGAAGGGGTTTATCTGCAGGAGGAAGATGTGGCTCAAGCTGCGCTATATTTGGCTAATGATGAATCCAAGTACATCAGTGGACATAATCTTGCATTGGATGAAGGATTTACTTCTATTAATCCAAGTTTTGGTTTGTTCTCTAAATCAAAGTAGGTTTGCTTGAGTTCACCGATCTGTTAGTTCTATATAGGAGGGCAACTTTGTTTCAATTTGGATATAATATATTTGATTTTTTGATAAATTCCAGCTCTGTGTGTGTGTGTGTGTGTGTGTGTGTGTGTGTGTGTGTGGATGGAAATTGGAAACATTACCACGAATGATCCTTAAAGTGTGTGTTCGGATGTAAGCTGGATCATTATATTGCTTGGAAATTCTTTTATGTTACGTTTGAATGTTCGGATTTAAATCAAATTTTACATTTAGATACATAAAAATCTGTGAATTCATATTTGATCCAAATTTAATACGATTGTAATTATTTGTTATGTTTGTTTCTTTTGGGTAATTATGAATAGTTAAACACTTCTTTTCTAGAATTATTTTGAACCTTTATATTGATTGACATTAATTTTCTTCTCTTTTGTAATTAATGATATGTAAGTATTTATTTTACTCTTTTGTAAATGCATTGGCTATCATTTAAATGTTTTGTTCATTTTTGTAATATTGTATTCACATACAAGCCTCCCATCTTATATGATGGGTCCATTAATAATGGAAGAAACCTTTCATTGTCAAATTAAAGAACTAATTTATATTTCATGTCGAAGTCTAACTAGGAAATCCACGATTCAGAAGAAAAGAAAATGAATGACCAAGCAGAAGGACATAATTGACTCAAACCAAGAGTTCCAACCAAAAAAAATTAGCTTTGACCAGCAGCCTTGTGATGAGGTAGCTGACAACCTTAATATATTTAACCCTAGATTTTATGGAGTTTTTGTATACAGTTTCATCTTTCAAGATTTCAGAATCCTACTGAAGCTATCAGTACTATCTGTAATTTCTTGCAAATGTGGCTGGTACTCTGTAGCTCACTCCAGAGACACCAAGGTACACCCCCACAGACACCAAGAAATAGGGAACATACAACCTTCCATCCCAAATTATAAAATATTTTTAGGGAAGATTCAACATCCCAAAATATAACACACTTTGATGAAAATAAAGTCTCACTAAGAATATTTTTTTAATATTACCCTTCCCTTATATTCTCTCTCTTCAAAATTCTTTTATTAATCGAGTATTAAATGAAAGGCATTTTTGAAAGTTTACATTTTTTATCTTGAAAAAGTAAGGTTATAAAATAAATTTAATGAGCTTTCTTGGTATTTAAGATTTTATCTAAAAGTATTTTATAATTTGAGATAGAAGGAGTACTTTTTTTAAACTTAATATAAAGCCCAAATATGATATTTGCTTATGCAATTCTAATGCAATATATTATTTTAATATGCCGTTGTATATATTTAATGAGAAAGGTCTGAATTGCTTGTGTATTTCAAATAGGAGAAGAAGAAGAATTGTTTGTATTGCTCAATGTATAATCTAAGAATACTTTTGAGCCCATTTACCAAACACGTTTGAGTTTGAGTATGTTTTAACCTCTCATTTATATATATATATATATATATATAAATTGACTTTCAGCGACGACTTTCAATGGCAACAAAGGGTCACCACAATATTGTCGTAAGAGCTCTTGTCACTGATTCTATCTACGGTGACAATAAAAGTCACCGTTAAAAATATTCAATTTGTTGCTACAAAAAAGGAAAATTTGTTGTTGTAGAAACATAACCGCTATTAAAAGTTGAGAATTAGCAACGACAAATGTTGCCGCAAAAACCACACATCAACAGTGACTATTTAGTTGTCATTAAATGTTGAGCATCAACGGCAACCTTTGTCATCACAAAAACTACCAATCAGTTGCTGCTGAAAAGTAATGCTAGTTTACCTAACCATATAGTGCCATGTCACCATCCCACTCCCATATGTGACGCCACATCAAGTGCCACGGGTCACCCTCCATGTGGTGCTATGTCACCTACTACGTCTTAGTCACGTTGTCCTCTACATGTTGCTCCCACCTCACGTCACGTGTCATCATGTCACCAATTTATTTTTTCATTTCACAAATTGTCTTCTCCAAGGTTTGAACCCATAAACTCCTTCTTTTGTGTCCCACCATTTTTTTGCTGAGCTGGAATGAACTTAAAATATATTATTGCATAATTAAATATATTATTAAACTAAACAAACACACATATGTCTTAAATATTAAATATTATAAAATATCATTACTATCATTAAATTAATACTTTAATTTAATTTTTTTAATTTATTAAAATTGCAAATCATATAGGTAGCGAGTGATGTGGCTTTGTGGATGGTAGAACCAGGAGGGAGGGAGGAAGAGTAGGTGGTTGAGGAACTAAATGAAGAACTCATGGTTGCTGTAGGGCTTGCGACGACAAGGCTCTGGTACCAAGATAAAGTTAAAGAGAATGATTGCATATATTGAAGATGCATGATTCGATCTCAAATCATGCAGTGGAAGTGGTCTTTACTTGTGGGCTCTATGGATGATTTGGGCCGTATGACTTGATCTACTAACACAAGATAGAGCCGTATGCAATGATATCGGATTGGAATATGCTTTATATCGATGTTACAAAAGAACTCGACGTTCAAAATGCTGCAAAAACTACTATTTCTAAGCATCAAAAGCTTGACATAATGGTAAACAATGCTGCCATAATAGATGAAGCAAAACCAAGCATTGTTGACAAGGAAACCAACGAATTCGAACGGTTTCTTAGTGCGAACCTGACAGGTCCTTTTTTGGGCACCAAGCACGTTGCTAAAGTTATGATTTCAGAAAGAAGGGAAGCATAATAAATGTGGGTAGTGTTTCTTTTAGTGTGGGAGGGATTGCAACACATGCTTACATAAGTTTTAAGCATGGCTTGGTGGGTCTCGCCAAGAATGTGGCAGTTGAACTCAGAAAATTTGGGATCCAGGTGAACTGCGTGTCTCCATATTTAATTGCAAATGTTACTGCAAAAGATTACTTCAAATTAGATGATGAAGGATGCTCTCATGTTTATTCTAATCTTGAAGGGATATATTTGCAGGAGGAAGATGTAGCTCAAGCCACATTGGATAGAGGCTTTACTTTTATTAATCCAAGTTTTAGTTTGTTTTCTAAATTGAGTAGGTTTGTTTGAGTTCATCGATCTGCTAGTTCTATGTAAGAGCGAAACCGCATTTCAATTTGGCTATAATATATTTTCTGATATTTCAGTCATATATATGATGCAACTGTGTGTTCTATATGAGTTAGATCAATGTTTGGAAATTTGTTTAGTTTAAATGCAACGTCACGTCGGACCTTTTATATTATTTGTCAAGCATCTTGTCATGTTGGGGTCCTAGAAATAACATGTATATATCTATGACTGTATATGATTATTTTTAAGATATATACATATATATTCTTGTAAATAAATATATTATTTTAAAGTAAATAATACAGTAAAAAATTAATAAGTAGTTGGAAATAACTTAATACACACAATACACAATACTGTACATGTATTTATATTAGGATAAATACCATAAAATTGCTGATGATTTATTATTGTTTTGTGAGGCGGAGGTGGAGCAATTGGAGGTCATGATACAGTGTTTGACAAAGTTTGGTGAGATCTCCGGTCAAAAAATAAATCTATAAAAGACAGTTGTGGCATTTTCAAAAAATGTTTCACAAGAAAAATGTGAGGAATTGGTAAGCTGTTGTGGTTTTCAACTAGTTCTAGAGTTGGACCATTACTTAGGCTCTTATACAACTCATGATCGAAGAACTAGAGGTTAAAATTAATTTTTGTTGGATAAGGTACAAAAGAAACTAAGTAGGTAAAAGGCACAAAGTTTGTCTTTTATCGGGTGGCTAACATTAGTTCAATCAATTATACAAGTTCCTATTTTTACTATGCAACATGATATTTTACCTAAAGAAGTCTGTTAGGAATTGGAACAAATGCAACGGGACTTTATTTAGGGTTCCACTTGTGATAGGCAGAGGGTTCATCTAATAGGGTGGGAAACTATATGTCGACCAAAAGCATTAGGAGGCTTTGGTTTACGAAATTTAAGAGTAATGAATGAGGCCCTATTAAGTAAGATTAGACGGACAATGCTTGTATCCCCACAGAAATTAAGTTCTCAAGTTCTAATAAGTAAATATGGGCAAAGAGAGATGTTGGATCACCAATGCATTATTAAACATATCGATTCTATTTTATAGAAGAAATTGGGTGGGCTTTAGCCGTGTATACTATGGCACGTTGGATGGAAGGTAAATAATGGGAGCAAAGTAAACTTCTGGGTTGATAGGTGGGTGGTTAATGGTACACCTTTAGTTGACCAATACTTGGTGGTTCCTGCACGTTCTGAATTATGGAAGCGTGCAAGGGATTATGTAGCTGAGAAGGGTGGTTGGAGATTAGAGGAGTTAAAGGCTTGGTTACTTAAGGATATAGTGGGCCAGATTCAAGCTACGCTGCCTCCTTGTATGTCTGCGGGGGAAGACAAAATTTGTTGGTTAGATGGTGGTTCTGATGATTTTAGTATTACTATAATGTACAAGCATCTAAGTGGTTTTGATCAACAAGAGGGAAACAGTTTTTGGATAAAAATTTAGTCTTGAAAGGGTCCGAGACGTATCTAAATGTTCATATGGTTGGCTGCTTCAGATAGATTACTAACGTTTGTTTAAAGGTTTGACAGTATTATTGGGTCATCTGTTTGTTGTAGGCATGGATTGGTTGAGGAGTCATGTTTGCATGCGTTGAGAGATTGTTCTTATGCATGCAGTGTGTAGGAGTAGTTGATATGAGGTATGCATTTTTCTAATTTTTTTATTTAAATTTGTATGAACAGTTTCAAAAGAATTTAGGTGGTAGTTTAAAGGGAGATGCATGTAATTGGCATTTGATATTTAGGGTGGCTGTGTGGTTTATATGGTCTTAGAGGAATAAAATGATGTTTGATCTTAACTTTGATTCCTCCAAGATTTCTGCTGTGAGTATTTTGCAATAGGTTGAGGGGATTAAGAAAGCTTATGATGTGGATGACAATATTTATCTCAAGCGTTAGGATGATATTCGATGGTGGCCACCTGAAGAGGGCTGGTTAAAGCTCAATATTGATGGTACTACAAAGGGATGGCTTAAGGACACTGGTTGTGGAGGAGTCATATGGGATTCTACTGGTGACTAAAAAAGGGGTTTTGCTAATAGAGTGGGTAGGCGTACAGCTTTAGAGGGAGAGTTATGGGGATTATGGTCTGGGTATCTCTTGTTAAAAAGCTTAGGTCTAAGGAAGGTTATCATTAAATCTGACTCTACTGTACTTGTACATATGCTGAAACAGATGTTGTCATGTTCCTATGTGAAGAATCGATTCCTTCATCAAATCCAGACTATGCTTGATGCTAGCTGGCATATTCGCATTACACATACTTATCGGGAAGGCAATTTTAGTGTGGATTGGTTGGCTAATTGGAGCCTCTCACAGGAATGTAGACTACAGGTTTTGAGTGAGCCTTCTAAAGGCTTATTTGATATATTGTATAGGGATAGATTGGGCTTGACTTGCCCACGATTAGTTTCAGTCTGATTTTGTTTGGGCTTTGCCCCTTTATGTACCCCAAAAAAAAAATACCACAAAATTATATATATGTCACACACTACTAAGACTGACTTAATAAAATTGATTTAGTTTTTTTATAGTCTTCATTAATTGCAAAGAGTCTCAGCAATGAGAACAACCTTTTTTAAACTATGAATAGTATATATTTACCACAAAAAAAGTATGAATAGTACATATACATTTACCCTTGGTATATATCTACATGTACATTTACAAACCAAAACAATGCTGTCACAAACTGAGACACACACACACATATAGCCTTCCTCCATATATATATATATATATATATTATAGCATCAATGTTTGATTCATTATACTGCAATACAATTCAGTAGTGCTCCATAGTAATAAGATACTTCTTTAGCCAAAGCCTCTTTTCAATCTAGAGTTTGCTGGGCATGTATTTGATCTATCAAGAAGCTAAGTTGCAGACAGAGTCCCAATTCTTATCCTTAACATTTTCCAAGTATTAATTTACAATTTCCTTTCTAACCTACTCCAACTTCAAAGATTGATACCGCAAGTATACGGGTTACAAATATAGCTAATGGTAAATTAAGGTTAATCTCATAGATAATTAATTAGAATGGCAAATAGACATTTTTTTGGGTTACCAAATGACAAATAAGCATTAAATTTTTAATTTCATTCATGTTAAGCAACTGAAATTTAGAGTGATTTTAGAACAATTCAAAGTAAAATATCAAAATTCACAATTAAAATAAATTTCAATCTACAAACAAGGAAAAGCCAACAAAAAAAAAGTGTTCTAAAGTCTTAATACTCTATTTGCTTCCTAACTCTCATTACTGTTTAATTGACTTGCAACTTAGCTTTGATGGTCTAGGAGTTTAAATTAATCTAGAATATATTTCAATTATTAAGGATCCTAATTAATCCAATTAAAGCAAATGAATACCTTAATTAATTAATTGCATTAGAGACCCAAACCCATAAGGATTACTTAGGTCTATTAGATGCATTGTTGCTCTAATGGCAAAATTAGCTAAACTAATCCTAAGCTACTAGTTCTCAAGGTTCAATTTGAGTTTCCTCTTCCAAGGTTCAAACCTAAATGTTCAAATCTCACTTAGTGGTGGCTAAACACTAAACAAGAACAAGATAGCTCAAGAACAAGTAATCAAAACTTCATTTTTGAACAAATAAAAAGTAAATCAAAGGTTATTTACACAAATAGCTTCATAGTCCTCTAGAACAAAAAGTATTGAGCTACACATAGCTGATATGAAAATAATGAAAGTAACTAAAGCTCTGAAATTCATAAGCATAAGGAAAAAGAAGAAAAATTGATTAGTCATTGTCGTAGATGTGTTTTCTTGACTTCCTCTTCAACCCAAAGCTTTAAGACTCCAAGGCTTGCTCTTCTAACGTTGCTCCAACTCTAAGTGTAGAAAAGTGTGTGTTTCAACTAAGAAAATTGGGTCTTGTAAGGTTTTTCTACACAGAAAATGAAATTGTGTGTTTTAGAATTTTTGACAGGTGCCGTGGCACTCTTCTGTAGTGCTATGGTACCAGAGAGGTATCTAGTGTAATTCCAGCAATGCCATGGCAACGTAGCTACTATGACATGGCATCAAAGACACAATCCATATAACTTAATTATTCTTTCAACATTAGTGATTTGGCATATAAATTCTTGTGCTACAACATCATTAGGCCTTTCTCTCCATTATCTCTTCCTCAATATAATTTTTTCTCTTCCTTGCTTGAGCTTTTAATGTTCATCTATTCAAATCAATTTTTACAAGTGAACCTAAAATAGAAAAATTTCATGGAATTTTAAAAAATTAATTCAATGCAACCCCATAACCTCTCCGTGAGTTTTAACTCCTCTTTCATTAATTACATAACTCCTTATGAATTTCCATAACCTTCATAAATTATGCCCTATTAAGTTTTAATGTTATTGTTTGAAATTTGACCATATGAATTAGTATAAATAAGGCCTCACTTCTATTTCATCATCCAAGAATTCAATTTGAGTATTTTCTTAAAGTGACAGATCTCTCTCTTGAGTTCTATACCAATTTTAGTATCATAATAGTTTCCTAAAGATAGGGAACACTTGAAAATTAGCTGAAGTTTGACGATTTCAAAGAATACTAAAGAAGTAGTCACAACCATTTTCGAAACACCAACTTCTAGGCTTTTTTCAGTCAAACTGACATCACCAATGAGCTCAAGAAAGCAAAAAAACCTAGAACTAGGTTCGACTGTCGCTAGAATACACCTCCATGAGCTATCACTAGAATACTACATGCCTACTAAAGGTTGGAAACAATCACACCATCTAATACGTGTTGTCCTCTGCCATGTCATTCATTCAAAAGCTGCCACGTATCTCTATGTGTCATGTCAGCATCCAGTACTCTCCATCAACCATGTCAACCAACCATATTTTGCCACGTTAAGTCCAATCAACAAATATTTTTTTAGAAATTTCAATTTAACCCCATAACTTTTTAAAATGACACCTTGACCCCTACACTTCCTAGAAAATGCATGTTAGGCCCTGAATTTTCCAAAATTACATTTATACCCCTGATCTTTCACATAATTGTAGTTTTGCCCTTAAATTTTTCAAAAATGCACTCCTACCACAGAATTTTCTAAAATTACCATTCTGCCCTTACTTTATTACAATATTTATTTTTCTACTCCAAGATTCCTAGCGTTGCTTATTAGTCCAAAATGCCTCCAAGATGTAGAAGTATGCATAAAGTTGAGATTGAAGATCTGAGATGTCAAATTCTAGAATTAGAGAATACTGTTGAACTTCAACAAGCCCTATTGAATGACCAAAGAGAAGACAGAGAAAGGGGCTCTAACAATAGCAATTCTTCTTCTAGTAGCAACTACAGACATTAAAAGCAACAATTCTGTTTTAACGACATCAAGGTGGAAATTCCTAAATTTATAGGAAAACTTTAACTAAATGAGTTCATAGATTGGCTTCACACTGTCAAAAAGTATTCAAGTTTAAGGAGATTCTCGATGAGCAAAAGTTAAAATTGTTGCAATCAAGCTTGAGAATCATGCTTCCACATTGTGCTTGTGTATGGGGGAAAGCATAGGATTGAGATATGGACATTTTTATCCAATTACAAAACCTTCAACAGAGATCTTTGTCTGTAAAAGAGTATACTAGAGAAGTTGAGAAGCTGGTAATGAAATGTGATATTCAAGAAAAGTATCGCCTGCTACATTACAAGCTTAAATACTGACATCATTTATCTTGTTCAGCTTCAACAATATTAGACTTTAAATGATGTAATTCATCTAGCTATCCATATTGAGAAGTAAATTCCTAAAAGGTCCTCTTTTCAACCTTCTTCCTTTAAGAATTTCCTTAATGCTCATAAGGCAAAGAGTTTCAACAACCTAGCTCATTAAGTAAGCCTCAACCAAGTTTTATGAGCAATCTTCCACCAAAAGTCACCAAGGAATCTAGGTCTAAAGCACCCAAATGCTTTAAATGCTAAAGTTTTGGCCATATCTCAATCAAAGGTTGTCATCATTATTAAAGAACAAGCCTATAAAGAGCTTGAAGAAGAGGAGTGATGACTCCCTATTTTGTGTTATAATTGACATGTTTTTTGTTATATAGAAAAGAGAAGCATTTTCTTGCTTTTATAAAGAGAAATTAACTAAGTGCCTCATATGGATTTATTATAATATTTTTAAGGAAATTGTTTAAAATGATGGAAATTGAAGTAAGCAAATATTCCATTCATATTTATTAATTATTGATAAGTGGGGCATGAAAAATTAAAGCAAGAAAGAGAAAGGAGACAAGGAAAAGGTGTTTTTGATTCCAAGATACAAAAGCAAAAGTACCTATATATTATCAGAATTTTTATTAGAATTGCTCATTAGTGCCATAGCACCAGAAGAAAATGCAAAAAATGCACAGTTTCATTTTCTGTGCAAAAATACCCTACAAAACTCATTTTTCTGGATAAGAGGAGTAATCTTTTAGCAGCTGCAACCAGAGAAAATCCTAGAAGAACAAGAAGAGAAGTTTTAAAGCTTGAGATGAAGAAAAAATAGAGCAAATCTTCATTCTACCCCATTTCATTAGTATTTTCTCTTCTTCTTTTTCCTATGTTGATGGATTTAAACCTTTTCTTTACTATTACAATGTTTATATCAGCTATGTGTAGCTAAATCTTTTTGTTCTAGAGGACTATAAACTTGTTTGTATAAATAACTTTTGATTTACCATTTAGTTGTTGAGAAATGAAGTTTTGATTACTTATTCTTGAGCTATCTTGTTCTTGTTTAGTGTTTAGCCACCATTAGGTAAGATTTTAACATTTGTGTTAAACCTTGAAAGAGGAAACTCAAATTAGAACTTGAGAACTAGTAACCTAGGATTAGTTTAACTAATTTTGTCATTAGAACAGGAATGTATCTAACAGACGTAGATAATCCTTATAAGTTAGGGTCTTTAATACAATTAATTAAATAAGGTAATATTTTACTTTAATTGAATTAATTAGGGTCCTTAATAATCAAAAGATACTTTGCATTAATTTAGATTTCTAGATTCATCAAAATTGAGTTTCAAGACAATTAATGTGGTAATAAGAGGGTTAGGAAGCAAATAGGGAATTAAGACTTTAGTGTGCTCTTTTCTTAGTTGACTTTAATTTGTCTCTAGATTGAAAGTTATTTTAATTGATCACTTTTAATATTTTTATTTTAATTGTTCTAAAATCAATCTCCAATCTTATTAGCTTAATGTGAATGAATTTAGAAATTTAATGCCTAGTCACCATTTTAATTAATTCCCTAAGAAATCAACCTTGATTTACCACTAGCTTCAATTACGACCCATATACTTGTGGTGTCTTTTAATTTTTGTGGGCATTAAGGAGGATAAGGAGGATCTAGTGTTTGAAGGAAAAGAGCCAATTTATGATGAAAAGTTTATTCTTGTAGATTAAAGAGAGACATTGGTAATTAGAAGAAGCCTGCATACAACACTAGTAAAAGATAAGCCTTGGCTACATCACAACATCTCCCATACCTATTGCACTGCTCAAGAAAAAATTTTGTGATGTCATTATAAACAATGAAAGTTATGAAAATGTAGTTTCTAACTATATGGTGGAGAAGTTGAAGATACCAACACACAAGAATCCACATCCGTACAAGTTTCAATAGCTTAATAAAGGAAGTGAGGTAAAAGTTTCTAAACAATGCCTAGCTGCTTTCTCCATTAGGAAAAAGTATCATGATAAAGTTATGTGTGATGTTCCCATGAATGCATGATCTTCTTTTAGGGAGGCCATGGCAATATGATTGATGCGCCTTATATGATTGACATGCCATCACTTACTCTTTTGTGAAAGATGGTGTTAAGGTCAAACTAGCATCATTGACACCTAATGAATATAGCCAACTTCAAAAGAACCTAAGCTATTGGTGACTTTAATGAATAAGGAGAAATTTAAGGTGAAAAAGTCATAAGCTTAAACAATGGGCTTTATCTTGATGATCGAAATAAATGATGGATCTACCATTTTGCCAGGAGTTATACCACTGTTAATTGAGTTTCCAGATGTGATACTTAATGAAATTCCACCTGAATTGACACATGTGCATGACATTCAGCATGCAATTGATTTTATTCTAGTAGCAATCATTACTAACAAGCCTGCCTATAGAATAAGTCCTTAGGAACATGCTGAAATCTAATGGCAAGTTAAAGAACTGTTGAAGAAAGATTTGGTTCGAGAAAGTTTCAATCATCATGATGTGCCTTTTCTTCTAATGCCCAAGAAGGATGGGAGTTAGAGAATGTGTATCGATTATCGAGCTATAAATAAGATTACCATCAAATATCAATTTCTAATACCTTAACTCAATGATATGCTAGACTAGTTGCATGGTGCCACTACTTTTTCCAAGATTGACCTATGAAGTAGATATCGTCACATTAGAATCTAACTAAGAGATGAATGGAAGATTGCCTTTAAGACAAGAATTGGTCTATATGAATAGAATGTGATGCCTTTTGGATTTACAAATTCCCCCAGCACATTCATACACTTGATAAATTAGGTACTGGCCTTTTATCAAAAAATTTATTATTATGTAGTTTGATTATATTTTAATCTACAATAAGGATCAAAACAAGCATTTAGAGTACCTTCAACAAGTCTTGCAAGCTTTATGAGAATAAAAAATTTATGCCAATCTAAATAAGTACACTTTCTTAAATAAGATTATTTTCCTAGGTTATATCATTACTTTAAAGGGAGTTTGAGTTGACCCCAATAAAGTTGAAGCTATCAATAGTTGGACAACTCTGAAATCTGTCTAAAAAGTTTAAAGTTTTCATGGATTAGCTTTTTTTTACAAGAGGTTCATTCAAAATTTTATCTTCGTTACTGTACCACTCACAAATTGCATCAAAGGAGATAAATTTCAATGGACAAAGAAAGCCCAGCAGAGTTTTAAAGAACTAAAAAAGTGTATGATGAAAGAACCTATATTAGCCCTTCCTAATTTTGACTAAGTGTTTAAGGTCAATTGTGATGCCTCCAACATAGGAGTTCTAAGCCAAATGGATTATCTAATTACCTTTTTCAGTGAGAAACTTAATGATGCCAAGCTCAAATACTCTGGTTTCAACAAGGAATTTTATGCCATTATCCGAGCTTTACAACATTAGAGTCACCATTTTCTTAATAAGGAATTCATCCTTTATTCTGACTATGAGGCCCTTAAGCATTTGAATTCTCAATAGAAGATCAAACACAGGCATGCTACTTAGAGTGAAACCGTACAGGCTTATCCATTACTACTTAAGTGTAAAGCTGGGACTTTGAATTTAATTGTAGATGCACTTAGTAGCCATCATGCTTTACCATTTACTATTCTTGCCAAAGTTGTTGGCTTTGAAACCATTAAGGAATTATACCAAGAAGATCTTGATTCCTATGAAGCATGGAGAGTTACAAAAGATCAACCTTTCTAATCGTACTACAGGCATGAAAGATTTTTATTTCAAGGAAAGACTCTATACATTCCACAATGTTTATTAAGAGAGGTAATTATTTAAGAAGCATATGATGGGGGATTAGCAAGCCATTTTGTCTGAGACAAAACAGTGGCCTTAGCTAAAGAAAATTTCTATCAGCCAAAGCTTGAAAGGGATGTCAACAAACATATACAAAGATGCAACTGTCATTTGGCTAAATCTAAGAACCAATGGCACCTTAGGTGGATTTTATGATCATATTACCCTAGAAATAAAGGCAATAAGACTCTATTATGGTTTTTGTAGACTGATTTTCAAAAATGACATTTCATTCCATGCCAAAAGACTAATGGTACAGTTCAAGTTGTAGATTTGTACTTTAAAGAAATTGTTTGTCTCCATGGTATTCCCAAGACCATTACTTATAGTCATGAGGTTATGTTTCTTAGCGCTTTTGGAGATACTGTGGAAGAAAATGAAAACTAAGCTTCAGTTAGCAATACTAGTCATCCCCAGACAGATGACCATACTAAAGCTATAAATAAGGTTCTTGGCAATCTTCTTTGAAGTTTTATTGGGAAAATTTTGAAGCAATGAAATCTTATCCTTGCTCAAGTTGAATTTTCCTATAAAAACTCTATCAACCAAGCAACTGGGAAGTGTTTATTTGAAGTTGTATATGGCACCTATCCTCTTAGTCCACTTGATTTGACTCCTTCACTTGATAAACAACAATATGGTTTTGATGCAGATTAAAGAGCTAAAGAAATCAAAAGGTTGCATGAACAAGTTCATGACCAAATCTAGAACCAGAATTTGAAATACAAGAGTCAGCAAGACAAGCATTGTAGACTACAAACTTAACTCTATACCAAAATCACTTACCTAAATTTCAACAAACTTAAATCATTTTCCTTAAAATAGTATATTAAATCCATCTGATGATAATTAACTACTCTTCAATTTAGATGGAAATACTCCCCATT
This sequence comes from Prosopis cineraria, assembly GCF_029017545.1. Lineage (NCBI taxonomy): Eukaryota > Viridiplantae > Streptophyta > Magnoliopsida > Fabales > Fabaceae > Prosopis > Prosopis cineraria. Next base: position 26,019,684 of record NW_026555345.1, read on the forward strand.
TTTACTGATGACTCCCAAAAATGTAACCAAAAATAGGAGCCAACACCCACTAATCATATGATAAAGACACAAATCAAGCAACAAAAATTTCTATGCGCTATATTGGATAACCAAATGAAGGATATGTTGTCACACCCTAATATTAAGGGTATGACCGGCATGAAATATGAGAAGAATTCATATTTCATAAGCCTTAATGACAAAAAATTATGCTAAAATATTGATATATGTACGTTATATATAATAATAATAAAGTTCGTAAAATTTTAAGTGTTTTGTAGAAATTTTGGCAGAATCTTCCTTATAACTCGAACCTCCCAAAATTTACACAACAATAACAAAACCTGCCAACCAAACTAGCAAAGAGACTAGCTCCATTCCAGCAATTCACGTAATAACAAAATACAACTAGGACCTAATTATGGTATATGTGGAGCACTAAATTATGATTACAAAATACAATACATAGTTTTACCAAAATAATAATCGCAATATGCCTCCTCTTTTCCAAAAAGGCAAAAGGCCTCTCAATGATCTGCTGAAGGCATAGAGTTAGCTACATTATATGAGACCAAAGAAATTATCGATGAGTAGTGTTCCAATTATATATATGTATATAAATATATGAAGACATTAATGAATAAATTTAATTTAAAAATTTTGAAATAATGAACATGGACTTAGACTAATAATAATAAACAACAAGTTTCTCAATAATACAATCATGAATTTGAACAATATTAATAGGTTAAAATAATCTATCAAAATTTATAATGTTCATAGAATATAAAAATTTCAAGCAACGATATGATTAGGTAGAATGCTTTTAAAGAAATAATATAAAAATAATAAATTTTAAGTTTAGATCTAGAAGGGCTTTATCAGAATGAATAGCAAGCGTCAACACACAATACATGAGGGTAACTAATCAAGCATGGATACAATCTACGAGGATAAGTAACCAATCAAGCACGGATGAATGCCATGAAACAAGCGTGACTAGAGCCACGAGTTAAGTGTAAGCATGAAGCCCATGAACGAGCGCGAATACAATGCTCATGAATAATCATCCCTCTGTTTCACGTGCGTTAGTCTGCGTATGGGGCTAGCACCTCTTATAAGCACCCTACTAACTAGGTGTACCATAGCACGCTAAAGACTAGTAGAACTGTGTTTGCATCCAGCATTCTGAACTCAGTCTCCCTCATTAAAATCAAGTGTGTATGGAGAAAGAAAAATAGTTTCAAAATTCTCACTTTCAAATATTATTTAACTATCATTTTACATTGCCCAAAATTATCATCATTTCCTCCATACACAAATCATTGCAATAAAAATTTTATATTAACGTAGAATTAAATAATTAAACTGCTTATGAGAAATAACACCATTAATAGGGAAATAGAATAAACAAAAATATGTAAACAATTTATAAAGCAATATACTAATATTTAAATAAAGAATTTTTTATAAACACTTTACTGAAAATATATTCAAAACGCCATCCACTCACCTGAGAGTCTCCAAGAATTTTAAAACTTGACCCCCTTAAATTCTCACTTACTTCTGTAATTCTTCAAATAATCTTACACATAATCCAACAATATTCTTGTCATTATGAATTTTTCTTCTTATAATAAACAAGCAAAATTAACATTCAAATCCTTCAATAATTCTTTAAGTTTCTCATTAACTCCTAAAACTCTCATTGAATCCTCCAACAACTTCTATCAAGTAGAGCAACAATACTTAGCAACACTCAACTTTAACCATTAATTTAGCTTTTATTCCGAACTTAATAAAAATCTTAATTATCATATAGTTTAACAATTTCCTTTTAGTGCTACATGATTTCAATGAATAGTTCAAATTTACAAATTGTATGTAAAGACATATATTTCATTAACAAACTATCCAACTTCAAGGATCCAAATAATCGCATATCATTATTTTTTTTTTGTTTTGTAGATCACCTTTGCAACATCCTCTAGCAAACATTTCAACAAACATCTTATAGGCACTAATATTCAAGTTTTATATTTAAACTATTCTCTTCCAACTTCACCCTAACAAATTCTTCAACATCATCCAATCTAAATAGAATTAGTTCAGCTCAAAAATTATGACCCATGAGTATATCATTCTCGAGCTTTAAGATAAATTAGCAGCTCAATATTTGAATTGTCTCTTCCCTATAACAGCACAGCAGCAACAGAACACACGCTAAAATTCAGTAATTTCACGAACACACAGAGCAATCCACACTCTAACGCACAGCAACAACAGTCCACACTCACAAGTACAGAAAATTATTTCCAGTTCAATTTAAATTTCTTCCTTCTTTCATCACACGGACAGCAGCAGGGCATAGAACAAAATTTTGCAACTTCAAACACAACAACAGAACACACTCACATGCACAAGAGAACCAACGATAGAGGAAGAAGAAGAAGAAGAAATCAAAGCTTCCTATTTATTTATTTATTTTTTTCAGAATCAGAGATGCACGAAAAGAGAGAAGAAACAGAAGCTTAGCTGAACAGGGAGAAGGATTAAGCAGTAGACCTCCAGCGAGCAACCAGAAATCTTGCGTGCTTCCCTTCCCATGAACCGACTTAGATCACATCAACAAGAACAGGAGGGAAAGAGAAGCATTAAGGCGTGAACACATGGAAAAAAGACCAGAGAAAATAACAAAGAACTCATGCTAGGAATCATAACAGACTCACGGTGGGGAGGACACGAGCAGGAATGACGAGGTTCGGCAAGCAGAGGAGGAGATTAACAGCGATGAGCGCAATCTGACGGTGAGGAAAGAGTTCGATGGTGAGGGGAGAAGAGAGCTCAAAGTCGGTGAAGAAGCGAAAATGGAATGCTCTGTTTTCTTACTTTCGCCCGAAGACATATAACTGATCAAGAAGTTTGGGAAAATTTGCAAGAAAATGACGAGAAAGACCCAAGGAAAATTACAAAAAGACCCAAAATTCTTCTAAGATTTTAAATAAAAATAAAATCAAATTTGCTAAAAATACCTTGTTTAAAAAAAAATCCCTTAAAAAAAATTTTTGTTCAATTTAAAATTTAGGGCTTCTACATATATAAACACTTTAATAAGTTGCAATATTTATATGAGCTATAAATATCAAGACTCATTTGAGACTCATACAGTGCACAGAACTTATAACTAGTCCATAAAAATATTCAACCCACCCTAAAGGATGTGTGGGTGTGTTGTCAATTGTGTGCGTAAAGCGAGCGAAAGAAATTGTAAGTGCAGTGAGTGAAATGAGTGAGCGTGTGCTGTGAAAGAGGAGACCAAGGGGGATCGTGCGGAGTGAGAAGAAAGATATATAACATAAGGAATTGTTTGGTTACAAGAGAATATGGGAAAGGAATTGATTAAAAAAATAACAAAAATAATTTAAATCATCCTTTCACCCAATTATAGCAAAACCTAATATTCCCTACCATAGAACCATCATACAGTCTACAAACATTATGAATCATTATCCCAATCTTATTAACTAAATTATTTTTCTTTTTAAAATTTTATGATTGATTTATCTTTTTTTTTAACATCTTGATTGGTCTATTTTTATTTTTAATCTATTCTATTCTTTCCCAGCAAGTGAAAGGCGTTGAAGCAAGTGAAGTGTGCTGGCGAAAGCGTGTACGTGAAAAGTGAATGACAATGACATGACAAATTGAAATACTATATTGTGTTGAAAAGTCAAAGTGAGTTTATATAAATTATTGCTTGAGTTAGTATATAGTAAAAAAAAAAAATCATTCAAGTCTCTCTTTCCTTATAAAAAACTTACCCTAATTAGTTGGAGTTCTCACTCAAATTTTAACAAAAAAGGCATGTAAACATATATATACCTTCACATGCCTTAACGTGCCACGCAACTGACTTTACAGATTGACATACAATCCTATGGTTAGATTTTACTGTTCTGAAACTTTTTTTTTGGCCGGAAAGAGGAAATCAATAAAACTCAAACAGGGAAATAACACCATGTTTAGAAAAGAGAGATACACTAGCAAAAGAAATAAAAGAAAGGAAACCAAGGGACAAAAGGATAGAGAAAGTTAGATTCCTGGATACGTCAAACAAATGATCTAGGAGAGAAACCAGAAGGGATGGGGGCTTGTTAGCTTGATCCGAAGAGCATATCCCTATCACTGCAGTACAAGCAATCCATACAATAGCTTAAAAAAGAGAAATTGGATTTCATTGAAAGATGTAACAGCTTAGTTACTTGCCAAGATTAACAAAGAAATACTCGAAGGTTGAACAAACTAAACATCTTCTCTCAGTAAACACTTCAGCCAGTGGGAGATAATCTAATTCTCTAACAAAATCCCCATGATTGTTGCTCAAACCATCAATACCAACTAGCAATTTCTCATTTGCATCATCCAAACATTTACTATTATGACTGCAATCAGAATGCCCAAGGCAAAAGAGACTATGCCCTCGACAAATCAAGTCATTTCCAAACAAATTCAACTCAAATTGTTCCATAGCAATATAAATGCGTTGCCCATAGTTAGAAGGAACCCGTCTCAAATCATCCATAACTCTGCCAGCAAAAGATTTAAACAAACTCACAATAACAAAGTAAAGGCAAAACCACAAGAGAATTTAATCCTGATCAAAGAAATACTCTTCAAATCAGGTAAAATGTAATGTGGGCTGAGAGTAATTCAAGTGAAGACTCAAACTCAGTGCCATACTTTAAATCATTAAAAATATTTAGCCATCCATCTCCACCAACAGATTCATGTGTCTAGATAAAGGTACCCAAGCAAATCATGAAGGACAAATCAAATTAGAGTGAGAATTTGCCGGCAATGATTTTCAAGAAACATCAAGAAAGTATACAAGGAAAAAGTACACCAATAAAAGAGCCAAAAAAAACTAAATTAAACCTATCAAATAAGTCCTGCATAGCAAAATCAGAGACCCCCAACCTCATATTGTTCATCCCAAATTGAGTATCTTGGAGGAGATTATTCCATGACTAGACTAACGCAATCTCAAGAATGCTCATCATCTTCATTACCAAAGACATTGAGGAAGCCAAGCACTCCATCAATGACATAGACTATGTTTTCATTCACACATCACTGAACCAGAAGGCACCCATCGTAAGTCACCAACACCACCGCTATAGACAAGACTAGCAATCCAGAATCGATTAACCATGGCTGACGATCGATTCCCTTCTCCTGTGCCACAGATTCATATTCAAGTCCCGTTGACATTTCTACATTCATCGCTTCAATCATCAAACCCATTATCATCAGATATACCATTTTCCCCATGGGCATGGCCGTAGAAAAAAAAACATCCCAATCTTGATTGCACAACTACGACCTCCATTAGTGTCGAAGCCGCTGAACCTATCACCCACAAAACCACCTTCCGGAAACACCGTACCCTCATCAACCAACGTCCCCAACACACGCACACCCTCTACCACACCACTCCCGGCAATCGCCACGGAGAAGAGTAGCAAAGATCACTGCTACCAAGAGAAGAGGAAACCCTCCCTAAGGAAGAGACCCTTGCAAAGGAGAGGGAAACCCTAGAGGTTTCAGAGAGACACATTGCCCTCAGCCAAAAAGCCGTTTCGAAACATTAATTAGTTCATTGCTATTTCAAAATTGAAGCAAATGCATGAAGTATGAAATGGAGAAGGTAGATGAGCTACCTTTGACTTGTCAGTGATGAAAGGAGAAGGTAGATGAGCAACCATTGATTTGCCTGTCATAACTCCTACGTTTTCTTTCCCACACAGTAGTATAAATAGGGCCCCTTATTGTTGTTGAAAGACATAATAAACCGGTATCCTTCAAAAAGTTGTTTTCTTTCCAGTTTCTATACCAAAGTGTCTCATAATTATTATATATTTTGTCTCCGATGATATTAATAGGGGCAGAAGATGAGGATTATACTCTCCATCTTGGGATCCTACTGTATATATTAATGGAATTAGTATGTTTTTATTTATTTTTTGCTTTCGTACACATTTCTTTATGTTGCTGTTTATATAAATGATGATGAAAATTTGTCTCCCACAAAACAAGAACAGTAAAAAATTGAAAGTTCAGGGATTGAAATCAAAACCACCTAACTCCTCTCGTTTATTATTAAATGAAAATCTTTCACCCCAAGAACTGAATTAAAGATTTAAATATCCCAAATTACTAATTAACATTATTTTAATTTACCACACTTGATTACAATTTATGACTGGTGCTTAACAACATATAATAATATATCTATAGCTTGCTGGGAATGTTGGATCTATGAGGAAGTTGCAGACGCTCCCAATTCTCATTTTCAACCATCCTTAAGTATTGATTCACGATCTCTTCGCTAACCAGCTCCAGCTTTGAAGGATCCCACTAATCAAAACACACAGACCCAAATAAATAAATAAATAAACAGGCAAAAAAAAATATTTATAGTTTTCGAGAGAATCACTTAAATTACGAAAAGTCGAGGTAATAGAATAAGAGATGCTATCGTTTACCATCGGCTTTTTGTCTTTATCAAATAGCTTTGCTCTTGTGCCCTGTGAAATGAAAAAATTACAGCCAGTGTATAGTATTTATAAGACACATGAAAAAAATATCCATCCTATTGTATAATGTAAAAAAAACAAAACACGTATCTAGATATGATGAAAAAAGTTGGAGTCATAAATATGTTTTATCCAAAAGTATTACTCTATTTTGCTTAATGGGATAAAGAATAAGCGATAAATTTATTGCCGTTAAAATTATGCATTTTTTGGTAAATAAAAATTATACATTTAGCAAATATATATATAAGTAAAATAATTGTGTTTGTTCTAGTGCTGACCTCATAGAAATCATTGCTGACAGTTCTTAGTATAAAATGGGAGCCAATATTGTAATCTCGACAAAGGCATTGTTCAATGCTTTGCACTCTGCCTTCTCTCACCTGATCAAATTCAAATTAATTCATTTCATTATCTCAACAATTTAATGTCCCAAATTATTTTTAATTTGTGATAACATTATATACTTACAGATCTTAGCCATATCTTGAGGCTTGAAGGACAAGACGTACGAACGTAACTTAACGCATCGGTGATCCACTCCACTGCTCCATTAACTTCTATTTCTTTCTCCTGTGAAATTTTTGTGTCATATCATCCAAACAAGACATTCTTATTCTTAGCCAAGTAATTCAAATTTCAATTTTTTTTTCTGAGAAAAAAGAATAACAAGTTCAACCATATAGGAGACATACCAAGGACAGTACAATTTCCTCAACAGTTCCTTTTGAGAAACATTTGTTAATGGTGTCAAGTCTGTTTTGTTTGTGAATGCGAGAAAAACAAGTGGAAGACAATGCGTGTTAAATCTAATTAATTAAGAAAAGATGCATGCATAAAATTAGAGAATATATAACCACAAAATTAATTAATTACCTGGTAAGGGGGCTCTCTTCCTTCAAAAATGCTACTTCTGTAAATTTATTTATTACTGCAGCAATTGTTGATTTGTCTGATGTTGTGATAGATTGCAGGGCATTTTTCAGCAAGTCTAGCTTCTATTGCAGGGAGCAAAGTGAGGTAAAATTTACCAATTAATACATCATCATAGTCACCACTATAGTTAATTTGTAGCTACGGAAGAGCTTCTCTTTAAGCCCGGCCTTCATTTGTGTGTGTGTGTGTGTGTTAAGTACGTGCAAGATCTCCAAAAGTGTCTCAAGATGGAAAGATATAAATATATGGAGGGGAGCAGTTTTAGTGATGATAAGCGCCAATCTGGACTATCCATATTTGATACAATTAAATTTAAAAAAATTAATCTTTTAATGCTTCAATTTTTAACTCACTTATAACTCAATACCTCAACTATAACTCAGTCACTCAGCTATAACTCGATATGACTGATCAGTCCCTCAACTTTTGACTTACTTATGACTTGGTTCTTATTTTTCAAAAAAAAATTTAAATTATCCTTATCAAATAAGAGAGATAAAAGAAATGCTCATATCTTACTCTAAAATACCCTCCTCTTACTCTTTGATATGGGATCTAAGCTAATATAAAAAAAATATAGAGAAAAAAAAATTGAGGGACTAATTCATAGGCGTGTCAAAAATTGAGAAATTGAGTCATAAGTGAGTCAAAAGTTGAGGTATTAAATCGCAACAAGTCATAATTAGGTAACCGAGTTATAAGTTAGTTAAAAGTTGAAACACTAAAAAATTAATTATTTTTCCTTAAATTTATTTGTATATATTTTTATATTATTATTATTTTAATATGTGCAGGTTAAATTAAAAAAAATTAACTATGAGTTATTAAAATCAGTTCTAATATCCAAATCACACTATAGAATTATGGTGCTTGTTACTATGATGAGTCCCAAAACTTGACTTATGGAGGTATGAATTTTGATAAATTGGTATTAGGATTAAAGTTGCGATTAGGATTTTAAATGTACGTTTGGCATAGGGTAATATTTGGATGGAATGCTTGCATTAGAAATCATCAAAATATTATAATGCCCTTATCATTGACCAAAAAAAAAAAAGCCATGACCTAGAAAAAGAGGATGAACAGATCGCGAAATTTGTTGCCTGAAGCCACTGTCCATCACCTAAAGTCAATTCTCTCCTCACAAGCCCGTCCATCCGTCCGTCGCCTGAAGCCACCGTGAAGTCCATTATGCCCATCCTATCTCTCCGTCCTTCGATTCGTTAAAGCTCGTCTGTCATGTCACCGAGCTTAGAACCCAGCAATAGTGAACTCGAACCTGCGACTTACTGTGGAAATCGATGGTGGAAAGAAGATGAACCCAGATCTAGCAAATAATGACTCGAACCCATTAATGCCAAACTCGAACTCGAATCAGCGTCGTCGAAAGCACAGTGTAGTCTAGGGGCACAACGTCGTTGAACCCAGATATCTCTATTGTTTTCAATCTTGGGGCACAGCATCGCTGTGGATGGTAGAGGTGGAGACGCCAGCGTCACAGTAAATGGCATAGGTGGAGGTTGGAGATGACTCGGATGAGGCAGTGCGTAGTGTAAAGGGCAATTTGGTCTAAAAAATTGTAATCCTAGGATTGATTTTTAAATACCAAGAGAAGGTGGTACTAGGCATTCCTATCTATATGGGATTGTGCTTGATAATAAATTTGCCATTCTCACCTAACAAACATAAAACCTCGGTATTACCCAATCCCACTTTAGGCCCACTTGTGAGTCTTCAACTAGTCTAATACCGGTCTTCACTAGGACGATCTTGTACGTGTATATATGGAGAAAATCCTAAAACACGTAGAATGAAGAGACATACCTTGGAAGGAACAAAATGAGTAGCAAGGCCACATTCAACCATTTCGGCTCCATTCAAACGTCTTCCTGTTAATCCCAAGTACTCGCCTATGTAATATAGTGCACATATCACAATCAGTAACAACTAAAACAAGTAGGGCTAATAATAGTTTTGGCTGATTTTCATCCTAATATCATACTTCATCTATCCCAAATTATAAGACAATTTAAGATAAAATTATGCATAATACTAATAATAAAATACAATAATTACACTTTACAAACTTTTTTCAAAATAAAACTATAAACTTTTAAAAATACCTTTATATATTTAATCATTAAGTTACAATGTCATTTCAATTTTCTATTCATTTAAAAAATAATATTGAAAGAGTATTATTAATAAAACCTCAGTTTTCTCATATTGTTTTATACTTTGAAGCAAAAGTTTTCTCCATAATTATCTTACAATTTGGGATGGGGGGCAAGTACTCAAGTTTTATTTGGCTTCTCTAGTTAGAAGCCAAACGTTTTAATCCATATTAATGAAGATATCCAAGTGAACAAGTGACATCCGACTATTACCAAAATGGCCTGGAAGCCTTGACAGAAAGTAAGAAGCACCCACATCTGGAAAGAGTCCTATAGATGCCTCTGGCATTGCAAAAACCTACGAAATAATTGATACAGAGAAGTTGACATTCCATGTCATTTACGAACTCCCAAACTAACAAAGTCCAATTAATGACCTCAAATATGAACTTTAACGTTAAGAAGATGAAACATACAGCTTTTTCAGTGACAATCCTGAAGGTTGTGTTCATGGAGAGACCAGCTCCTGCTCCCATAACCGCTCCATTAATCAAAGACACCTTCCATTATTTATTTTGCATAAACAATTCATATTTCATTCCCACATTCAATTGAACAGTCATTCTTTAAACTTAGAAAATAATTTTGGTGTTGGCAAAGCTCACCACAGGTTGTTTGTAGGTCGCTATCAAATAGTTGAGTGTGAGAAGTTTCTTATAAAAAGGAATAGTGAAAGACCAGTGACCTGATTCCATTCAGCAGATGATACACATGTCAGTCCCCAATGTCTCCGTTTTATTTTATTATTTCATTTGTTTTAACTCTACCTGCAATTGATGAAGCAATTACTGATATCAGATCACCACCGGTACAGAATGCTTTTCCATTAGCCTGCAACGTTTGAAAAAACATAAACAATCAATTATAACTACAACAATTCATTTATTATAATAGGTCTAGCTTAATTGTCTGTACAATATTAAGAAGTCAATAATACATAAGGGGAAATGCATATATAATTGTACTTGGATTTTCTGCTGCTCATTTACCTTCAAAATGACCAGTTTAACTGATGGGTCATTCTCATACAATATCAATTTCTGTGTCATCTGACAAATCTGCAAAAAAAAAAAAAGAAAAGAAAGAAAAAAGGTATAAGAAGTAAACAGGTAACTTCAAAAAATTAATTTATTTAGGGGTTCAGACCCAAGCCTATGACTACTGTTCTCCAAAATGGTTCCTACCAGTTAAGTTTCTGTATAGAAAAATTTTGCAAGTTCATGGAAAAGAGGGCATTTTTTAATTAAATTTAATCTTAAATAGAAATTTGCAATTTTCTTAAAATGATCGCTTCTAAAGAATGATTAGATATATTCGACAATGTTAAGACTATATTGTCTGCCAAAGTTAACAGGTCAGATCTCAATGAAGTTGCTAGCTTATGGAAACGGTAAATTTGCGATCCTAAGATTTATGAAGGTTTATAATGAAGGAAATTTACGCAAAATTCAAAAAACAGAACATAATCAATTGAGAGAAAATATAATAAGTGATGAAGGTTTGAACTCACCATTTCGTGATTAAGGCTATTCAGCTTGTGAGGCCTATTTAGTATCACTTCCTTCACACTCGGATTTCCGGCGAAAAGCACCTAAAAGACGGTCATGGTATGTATATTCCAAATTATTAAAGTGGATAAGACTGTGTGTTTGGAGATAATCTAAAATAAGGGGAAATTGGTATAAAGGACCAAAAGTAAACTTATTTGGCAGAGAGGACCGTCCAAGTAGAAACCTTAAAGATACATTCACTAAAAAAAATTGATTTTTAATAGTGACTTTTAAAAATTGCTGCTGAGAACTTTTGGTGGTGACAAAAGGTCTTCACAATGTTGCCACAAAAGCTTCTATCACTGATTCTATAAGCAGCAACTATAATATTGAAAAGACCATGCATGTTCTAAGTTCTAAGTAATTGTATATAGTTTTCAGAAATAGAAAAAAAAAGATGAAGATTATGTAGAAGAAGGAAATACCTGGTTTATTTCACTGACAAAGCTTAATCTCAGAGCCATTGCAGGAAATGATACGCAGATATAATTAACAGAACATGCTTGATATCTATATATTTATACATATACAGATATAATGCTAAAAGACACAACTTTGTAAGGGGAGGTGAAGATGCGCAACGTGGAACTTGTGCCCCATGAAACACATGGAATTGCCACTATTACAAGTTGAGATGAGCCTCTTGAGGTTTAAGTCAACTGGTTTCGTTTTGAACTCCTTTGGAATAGCTAGCTAGATCATATATATATATATATATATATATCAAGAAAGTGGTTGTACAAGTAAGCAGCATATATAGAAACCAACTTTCACCAACAAACAATAAAGGAAAGGAAAGGAAAGGAAACAGAAGAAAAGGGAAAAAAAATTAAAAATGACATTGAGAGACCACTTTAGAAAGGTACATTATAGGGACCACCAACTCATCAAATTACCGAGAAGGAACAAGGTTTTCTTTTTTAAAAAAAAAAGTAAAGAAAAGAAAACGCCCTTAAAGTGGTCGACAACATATATCTCGGTTGTAACTTTTTGAAGTATATAAAAACTAAGGCTTGTGTCTGAAAAAATAAAAGATCAATTGAATTGTATTAAAAAATTACAACCAATTTGTAACTCATGTTTTAAAATTTTCTTTATTTTCTAATATTTACAATTGAATTTTTGAAATTTATTGCAGCTGACTTTCTGAGATTTCCAATTGAGCTATCGTTACCAATTATGCATATGAAGGCATTTTTTTGTCGATTTACTGTTTTTTTTTTAAATAGTCCAGATCCTTATCTACAATGTTAACAATCGACGTGGTCCTTAATAGTGCAACTAATGTGCTAAGTACAGTAATCTATAAATGCCATTGTTTAAAAAAAGAAAGAAACTAAGAAGTGATCGGAATTAAGATGAAGATGAAGCCTAAAATGGTAAAGGTGGGATCCATATGAGGTAGAGATAGGGGTGAGTATCGGTCGGTTCGATTCGGTTCAATCCCAAAATATGCAAAATCAATCAATCGAATAACACTAAAAATGAAAACCAAATCGAATCGAACAAATCAATTAAACTGAATAAGGACTAAACTGAAATTTGATAATTCGGTACGGTCGGTTAATTCAATTTTTTAGTTTTATATTGGACTATTGAAATTGGGCTCATTTTTTTAAATATTAAAACAAACAACACTATAAAATTGAGCTTTTTTTTCTATTTGTTTTTTTTAATGAGCCCATTTTAATTACACTCATATGATATAAAGTCCAAATATTATAAAGGCATGAATAATCAAATAAACAACCACAAATAAACACCGATGATCAAATAATGGCCCCATAATTCAGTTAGAATACCATAATCCAGTCACAACACCACCTGATAAAAGTGACTAACTGAAATAGAGGTTCAAGTGATATTATTATTTTTTATTCTTTATTACAATAAAAAATAAAATAATTTATAAATTAAATATAATTTAAAAATTAATAAATTATATATAATTCAGTCGGTTCGGTCTATTCGATTTTAAATTTTATTAATCAAATCGAACCGATCAACTAAAATATTTAAAATAAAAAAACTGAATGGAACTGAAAAATTAAATAGACCGAATTAAATAGACAAAATTCAATTCGATTCGGTTTGATTTTTTATTTTGATTCAGTTTTGCTCACCTCTGGGCAGAGGGCATATTTATGACAATTCCTTGAGATGGCATGCGAAGCATATGTCTCTTTCGTTGGCCTTCTTGTCTCCCCATATTTATGATCTTTCTTTATTACCAAATTAAAATAGCTTTATTTGTTTCAAAAATTTTCTACAATTGATGCTTCAACAAACAACCTAGATGCCAAAGGCCTTGAGTTCCAACTAGGTAATCCCTCCATCACAAATTATAAAACATTTTTGAAAGAAATTTAGCGTCTTAAAATATAAGACACTTTGACAAAAATAAAATTTTATTAATAATATTTTTCTAATATTATCATTCCTGTAATGGAGGGCATTTTTAAAATTTTGTATTTGTCTTGAAAATACAAGCTTGTAAAGTTTATTTAATTAACTTTATTAATATATATAATTTTATCTAGAGTAAAATACATTGACATATCCTCTATTTTACTTTAATTACAGATACATTCCTACTATTTTAAAAACCTATACAAACATGCCATAGAATCAATAATCACAAAATACAAACCTCCCTTCTACTTTAAAGATTTCATTTCCATCCACCTAAATTGTTAGTAGATTGTTAAGTCATATTTATTGGAACAAAATACCATTTTTAAACATAAATGATACCTGAAAATCATTTAAAATACCAAAAAAATAATGCATATAATTTCTTTTACTTTTTTATTTATATTTTATTTTATTTATGTAAAATTATTCATTTATTATTTAAAAAGATATATATATAAATTGTCTAAGATAATATTTCAAAAACATATGTAAAATACTTTATTAAATAGGCATTCAATATAAGAAGATAGAAATTAGTTAATATAATTTATGTTTATTTTATGTAAATTTTATCAATTTAAAGTTCATTAAATTTTGGAGAGAAAGCATACAATTCAATTTTAAGGACAAATTAGTAATTATAAATTTTTCAACATAATTAAAAGGAAAACATTAAATATTTTAGAATATTTAACGGAATATTTTTAACAGTGTTAAAAATTGAACTAAAATGTTTGTTTTGAACATAGGATAGAGGTCCCTGTAATTTTAGTAAAAGAAGAGAGATTACAGTATTTTTACTCGCGTTTTATAATTTGGAAGGGAAGAGTATAAGGTTTAAGTAAATAATGGAGGGTGTTAAGGATCTTATTATTTTTGTTAAATTTTAGAATTTTATGTAATAATATCAATGTTATAACAAATTATTGGAAAAAAATAATGATTTGATTTAAAATTAAATAGAAAATAATTAGATCTGAATAAGTCAAATTTCAATACAAACCGTCCAGATGAGGCGAATGCACCGAAGCCCAGTCACGGCGGTGGAATGAATGAGAATGATGGACGAAGAAATTAAAGGAAGACTATCCAATGGGTCCAAGTGGTGTTTTTTTCCCCTTTCATTTCATAATCTCACCAGTTGGAATAGTGCAGGCCTCAAAACTCAAGTGAAATTTTTTGACAACAATTAAATTTCATGTTTAGTTTTATTGTAAGAAATTTTAAATAATTTTTTAGTTAAAGTATCTTAAAATATAAAAAAAATCTTTCAACTACATGATATTTTATTACAAGTCTAATGCGAGTCATTTAACAAAATATGATAAATAAACTGTGTATTGATCATTTTTTATGTTATGCATAGATATAATAATCATATAAATGATACTTCTATTTCCTAGTCAATGAAATTAATTTTGTACTATGTATATATGTGCATGTCTTTCAAGAGTAATCTTAAATATCCCCCCTATCACATTAAACTTGTTTCACTATCTTTATTCACATTAAACTATGATGCATTGACTTCAACATTTTGAAATAAAAAGAACATACACGTGCCATAATGGTTTTAAATACAGTACACACAACATACCGGCCGATTCAAAGCACCTGCGATCACCCATGCATGTGAGTCATACCCAGTCCTAAACAAATTAAAGAACGTGTCCCTAAACCCTCCATTTGACAATCGAGGCAGTTGACGACATAAGATTATTCTTCCAAGATACTGCCAAATTTCATATTTATATAACTTTTTCCTTTTCTTCTTCTTAGTGTTGGTGTCTCTATATATATTCATCAATTCGAGGTAAGGAGTACATTTTCATCTCTATAGTTTCATCTTCCTTATTGTAGAAATGGCAGCTCTTTCACAACTTGCTCTTGAAGCAACACGGGATGTATGTGCCCAGCTTCTCTCCAATTAAAAACATTACTCCACTTCACTTAACATTCTGTTAGTTAAGATAGGGCTTGCATAGCTTTTTTTTTTTTTATAATATCGGCCTCTTAATTAAAATAATAATATTATAAGTACAAATTTAAAAGAAATGTTCATTTCAAAAAATTAGTTTGAGGGAGCCCTTCGAACTTATAAATTTCAGTAAATGTCCATTTCAAAAAATTAGTTTGAGGGAGCCCTTCGAACTTATAAATTTCACTTTATTGGCAAGAATTCTCATATCAGTGAGATTCATTACAATCTCCAAATTACTTAGTCCTAATTAATCTCTTCAAGAGGACATGCACAAAGCAAGCTTGTAAACTTTCCTTGTGTGGATACTCATCTGGAGAGGTCAAGATCTATATAAATGTGACAGTTTGTGTGTGGTTATCGTCCTTTTATTAATTTGACGACATGTATATATATATCAATATTTTCAGAATCGGACCGGACATTGAACCGAAAAAGTCAGTGGTTCACGGTTCGCATGGTTCAACCGGTTGGACCATTGGTCCAACCGCGACGTAATAATTAAATTAAAAAAATTATATATGTATATAGTAATTTAAATATAAGAAATACATATAAAATTACTATTTAACTTAAAAAATTACATATTTTAAGTTTATCACGACTTAACAAGCCATATGATACAATATAATATCAAATGATTAAAAAAATTAGTCATTTTTTTAAAATTTGATAAAAAATAAAAAAAAAGTTTTTTTTGAACAGTCCGGTTTTTGAAAACCGGATCCTGTTCCCAGTTCGACCGCCGGTTCTCGATCCGACCGTCGGTTTGAAACGGCTTAAACCAGCTCAACTCTTAAAACAATTTTTTCCTTTGAACCAGACCGGAAACCAGACTGGTCGACAGTCCGACCGGTCCGGCCGGCCGATTCAATTCGATTTTCAAAACAGTGATATATATATATATATATATATTTGTGCAGATTACAAGGAAAAGTAGCTTTGATCACTGGTAGGGCCAGAGGAATCGGGGCAAGCATTGCAAGGCTCTTCAGCAAGCAAGGGGCAAAGGTGGTAAATATAAGAGACGAACAAGGGCATGCCTTATGCAGTAATATTGGGGCCAAATTTGCTTCGCACGCACACCGCATGTTACAAAAGAATCTGATGTTGAAACTTCTGTAAATACTGCTATTTATAAGCATGAAAAGCTTGACATAGTGTGTAACGAACACAAGTTTAAAGGGAGAACTCATCTTAAAAGACTAGCTTATTGGATGAGAGAGCTCCTTACACTTATAAACCTCACAATACTTGTAAGGCTCCCTGATGTGGGACTCGTGACCATGTCACCCTGTCAAGAGCCAATGTCCCCGACAGCTTCACTCCACGACACTTCATTCGGCCTTCTGTCGGTCAGAACCCTCCATGAGTAGCCCTTTCCATGACATTGAACTCTCAATGAAAGCAACAATGTAACGAGCACAAGTTTAAAGGGAGAATCCATCCCAAAAGACTAGCCTATTGGGTGAGAGAACCCCTTACACGTATAAACCCTACAATACTTGTGAGGCTCTCTGATGTGAGACTCCTGACATAGTGGTAAACAATGCTACAATAATAGACGAAGCTAAACCAAGCATTGTTGACAATGAAACGAGGGAATTCGAATGGGTTATTAGTGTGAACCTGACAGGTCCTTTCTGTTGAATATTATAAAATATTTTTTAAGTATTTGAAAATGAATTGTTATAACTTAATAATATTAATTATTATTTAATTCTATTTATTATTTTATAACATATAATTTAAACATTGTTATTTGAAACCTTCTTTTAATTATGATTAAAATGATTTTAGTGCTTAGCATTATGAGATCTACCTATAAAGATAATGCTTACCACAAGTTCAAAGAGAGCCTTGGGACTCTCGGCTTTTCTCTTCTTGTCTATCATACTGATTCAATTTAATATTTTAGTGAAAATAAATATTAGTTTAATATTTTAATTTACTTGAAAAAGCTTTCTCAAGTTAAAATTAAATATATTTACAAATACTAAAATTTCACAGTCTCTTAAAAATAACTAGTGAAAACAATGTTTAAGCTTCAATCTAAATGAGACTATGAAGGGTTAATAAAATATCTCTATTTTACCAACAAAACTATCCATTTATCTTTGTAAATTTCAAGTCCAACACTTTTTTATTCAAATTCTACACCTAAATTAGCTCTCTCAAGCACAAATTAAATGAACAAAATAATCTAAATGATGATTGAGTATTTAGAAGCATTAAGCATAGGATAAGCACATATATATCATTAACTATCAAAAGAGAGGAATATCCAAGTCTCAATCTATGCAAAAGTTTGAAATAATCCTAAAGCAAGAGGACTAGCTATCCATGTTAGAAAAAAAGGTACAAATAACACAATATACAGCATCTATATAAAAACAAAGAGAGAAAAGGGAAGAGAAGCAGAAAAATTGAAGGAAATTCACTTAAATCTCTTCAAATCTTCAATCATTGGTCAAATCTTCCTCAAAAACCCAAACCCTAGCAAAGTAAGCCTCCAAGAACCTTTGAAAGTCAAAGGTCTCTTCAAAGTGAAAGAATTTCACATATGTAACCCTGGTTTTAAGTCTGATTTCAAAACGCATAGTTTCAATAAAAAGTTTTTAGCTACAATCAATTCTTCTTCGATTCTAGCCAAAACCTCTCAGCCAAAACTTTAGTTGCAACCAATTCTTCCTCAACTGCGGCCAAAACACATCATGGTATTCTGTTTTAGGCTTTCGACTAAGGCAAAAAGTGCTTAGACTAAGATTTAATTCTTCACTCTTTGTCTTGTCTTTTTCTTAATGTAATAACTTATAACTCCTTCTTTGTTTCTCAAATAATGCTCCAACAACCTAAGAAGGAAATAAATTTTGTGAAGTTCAAGATTTATTATACCAAAATAAAAAATTATGCACAATTCACATCAAGATTTTGTTATTTAAATCCAAGTGTGAGATATGCACATTTTCCTATTATATGTACCAAAAGTATACACAATTTTATCAAAAAGCAAATGAAATTGTAAGAAAATATGCTAAGATGACATAAATTTCTATAGGTTATCACACACCCCCAAAAATAAAGCATCCAACATAGAATGTATACAAAAGCACACGTCTCTAATACCTTAATTAATAAAAATCCTAAAACTAATGCATGGAACACACTATCAACAAAATTATATATATATATATATATATATAATTTTACTTTTTACATAAATTAAAATATCAAACTTTTTGTAGAAATTTCGGTAACACCTCCCTTGTAAATATAACATCTCAAAATCTCTATGACAAAAATATTACAATATAAATCTAGCAATACGGAGCTATGCTCCTTAGTAGCAAGCAAACAACATAAAAGAGAATTAGGACCCTAACTATAATTAATGTGGAACACCTTAAAACAACTTCATAATATAGCACGACTATTTAAATCAAAGGAAAATATATTTCCAAAGCATCCTCTTATCAATCCAGCAATGAATCCCTCAAAGATCAGCAAAGATACAATGTTAGTTACATTTTCTGATGTTAAAAATAATTTTTTAGTGAATAACATCTCAAATTTAAATAATATAAAGAAAGGAAATGATGAGAATATCTATAAAACAATTATTAATCCTACAATAATAGTCGTTATTGAAATAAAAACTCATTTTCAGTAGTCTAACATTATGTAAATATGTAAACCATGAACACATGAATTCAAATAAAAATTGTTAGAAATTCAAGTTCAACTTTTAACTTCAACATGTGCTTAAACATTTTGGAAATTATGTAATTCAATATAAAATCTCTGTATGATGAAATAATAGTTTTCTTTACTAGATTAAATTTAAATAAATTAAGATTAAAAACCCACTCTTTAATATGACTTAATCAGAACAATTAATAAGCGTAGATACATAATTCATAAGAGTAAATAACTAACAAGCATGGATACACAATCTATGATAATAAATAACTAGTCATGTGTAGCTGAAAGCTACAAAACAAGTGCGACGAGAGTCACAAAATAAGCGTGGACATGAAACCCATGAATAACAAGTGCAAGCATAAGGTCCACAAAATAAGTATGAGTACAATGCTCACAAATACCAAACTAGCTAGAATTTAACCATGGCATGGCAATAGCTAACGAAATTGTCGTTAGCAATAGCATTTTGATTTAAATTCCACATTTTAAATCCATCATGCATGAGTCTATAAAATCAACATATTATCTTTTTTTCAACATTTATCATTATACTCAACATAATTAAATTCATCAGTATATATCACATGAACGAATCATAATAAGTAATCATTCTTTAAACATAAAATCAAGCATCAAATATTATCCATAAATCAAGTGCTTTCAAATATTCAATTGATCAACTCTTTCTGTAAAATTTTATATAATAGAAATATTTTTACATATATGATGGTCGATAATAGCATTAAAATAATAAATCACTAAGTAAAAATAAACTAAAATATTCTATCATTTGTTCTTAAAAAACAAAAAGGTCCATATAAATGGAAAGGTAGCACATGAATAAGCTATATCAATATTTTTAAGAAAATGAAATTTGCTCATAAACCATTAGGATGTTATTCACTTACTTTAAACGTTCTCAAAATTATAAGTTCACCTCTTACCACTTTAATTGAATTTTTTCTCTTTCAAACACCCTATAAAACATAATAATGTTTTAATAAAATTTTAATCAGTTCAATTTCCTTCCAACCCTCTCATAAAAGTTATAAAATAATATATTTGAAACTTTACGACCAAGCGACTTTGCACATAGAACTTCAGTAAAATACCATCTCCTCTTAATTTTTTTGTCAAAACATATCAAATTTTCAAACCCCATAATAGAGGTTTTCAACATTTAAATTTCTTACCCAAAAATTTCTCAACAACTGTATAACTCTACAAAATTCAACAAGCTACACATTACCTCCATAACCATCAAATTTGTTTGCAATACTCAAGTTAAGCTCACAATAGCTTCATGATTAGAATTCCTCACAAAACTCAAATTAATCCATGAATAATTATCACCCAAGCCAAGTATGTCTTCATAAGAGTTATAAAATTTCAAAAAATTAATAACCAAACAAAACTCTTTCTAATAGTCATATTATCAAACATCCCAAAGATATCCCAAGAATAAATATATAAAGAGTGATTTGGTTCTTGAATTACCCACTCAAATATTTCTCCCAAAAATCTCTAAATTCCACTTCAACTTTCATTGCAAAGAACAAATACCTTCCATGATCATTTAATCAATGATGACATGACTATCACAAATATTATGCCACCCCAAATCCAAAATCTCCCTTTTTCAAACATTATATAAAACATATTTTATTTTGCATAATGCTTAAACCATAAGAACAAGTTCTTTTCCTCTTCAATTCCCTTTCCAAAGGTTGTCCTATATTAATATTTGAACTAATCAAACTTTCAACTTAATTTTCTTCTAATAATGGTTGATTTAATTAACAATATAGTTATCTTATACATCAGGTCATTATATAACAAGACTCCCTCTTAAACATTTTAACAAATACCTTGTGGGCATTAAATCTCAAACTATTACCAAACGTCTCCCTATCCAATTTCATTCCCAAAAATTATCTAACATAATTATATAAATTAATCAGCTTCCCAATTCCATTCCTTCCATAATCTTAACTCAAGAAAATTAAATCCCCATCCTCCACATTATTCACGGCAGCAGCAGAGAAAGGAAGAAAACAAATCACAATCTCAACTAATTGAATACACAAGCAGAACAAACGAGAAGAAGGGAGAGGGTTGGACGCACTTGAAGCAAGAGAAGATGATGATGATGAATGAAAGACCCGATGACAGAGGTGGAAGAAGAACAACGGTGGTGCAGGGGAGGAGGAACGATCAGCAACTCGGACTTCCTTCAGTAATTGAGCTCCTCCGTGCCTCACCACCAACAAACGGACGAAATGAGGGAGGAGGGAGAAAGTTTTACAGCTTCGACAATGAAGAAGGATGTAGAGGTCGATGGAAGCGGAAACAGGGATGAGCAGGTCGACCTTGAACGAACTCCTTGTGGCAGCAAACTCGCGGCGAACTCACGGTGAACGCCGGCAACCAAATCAGAACGAAAAGGGGGAGCGGGAGATAAAGGTTGATCGAAGCTTCTCTCTACCTGGATTCTGGACTCCGGAGCATTCGACGATGGAGGAGAAAAAATATCAGTCGCTTGAAATCCATTCTGACGTTGGTCAAAAAAAAAAAAAAAAATCCATTCTGACTCCTCTCCATGGTGCTATTGTTCTGTTTCGTTTCTTCAGAAGGGGTAAAATGGTAATTTTACTCGGTTAAAGCCAAGATATAAAATCCCCCTTTTGCATTGTTAACATTCGAACTCATGACCTGATGAGAACATACGATTGGCACAAACTCCACTTCATCACCAATCCACCTCATTCGAATTTCGTAGAAAATTTTTTTTTACTATTTTATTCTTGTAACACTACTTACAAAAAAATTTAAAATATCAAAAAAATAAAAGTTCAAAAATTTAAAACACAAAAAAAAATGCAAAACCTTATAATAAAACTCTAGCAAAGTGCAAAGAGTTAAAGTTATATTTTTTCATATTTTGATAACATAATTTCTCTTATCAATATTTAATATGATAAAAAAAATTGTGATAAAAAATTAGTGACATAACTTATAAATAGGATTAAAAAAAAATTCCTTCTCTATCTTATATAAATAAGGTAAGGAGTATTTATTTGTTGAATCCAGAAAAATCCTAGGTTGTAATTTCCCTTTGGTTTAGTGATGATGTATTTGAAAAAGAAACGCTTTGCATATTGGAAAAATAGACATCGTCTACATGTCATGAGGATCAACAAAAATATATTATGAATCTCATATTGAAAAGTCGTACATAAGATCGATTGCAACTACAACTTGTACAAACATCATGGGTACTATTTTGACTTGGATATGTGTGTGTGTGTGTCTATATATATATTCAAAATAAATTAAAAAAAAATCATCGCAGTCAATTTATCAAATTTTAAGTTAATACTCGGTGAAGTTACAACCTCTAACCTATGCTTTGTTTTTTTTTTGGGTTGCTTCATCCTTCAGTTTTTCAGTTCTACTGTGTAGATGATATATTCAAATAGGTAAGACTTCTACACATAATATATTTTATTCAATCAAATTAATATTTGTGATTTTAATATATTAACAATAATAATAATAATAACAAAAAAATTTATAAATTGAATAAATTATAAAAGATATGAATCTTTTAATCTAATTAAAAATAAGTATCTTAAGTATATGAGGCTAAATATATAAATTTTTTCCATTCAAATATTTTTTTTTTTTTACCAACCATTCAAATATCAACTTGAAATGATATAAGGTTCAAGTTTTAAATTATTGCTTCATGCTTCAGGACCCTATTCGGCCCAATGCCTAGCCTTCTCCAATCTAAAATTGGGCCTGGCTACACCGGGAGTCAAAAAAAAAAAAGTATTGTCCTGCTAACTCTTAAATCTAAACATTAAATGTAAAATAGTTGTGTGCATCTTTATGAGGAAATTATTTTAATCTTAATATAAACAAAAATTAATGTACTGAAGTATCAAATTTGGACAAATAATTCTACGTACCATCACTTGAGTCTGTCTCTTCAAAATTCAAAAGAATGACTCTTCATGTTAGTGAAATACTAGTCGTCTATTATCCCCAAAAAAAAAAAAATAGTCAAGTAAATCACTTACTTATATTATTATGCCGGCCATTCAGGTTTGTAAAATATTATATAATAGCATTTGGCATGTTGTTTGTTACAGAAAATGAAAGAAATGACAAATAAAAAAATCAATAGTAAAATAATAGTATGAACACGCTTAATTGACTGTAGATTGAACAAGGCTATAAATTACCTCTATGTTCTATTATATGGACATAGAGAATCATATATGTAGATTCATCAGCACCACATCTACAGTTGACCCTTCATTCTGATCATACAAGTTTGAACCGGGTAGCTTTTGAAAATTTCATTTTAATATTTAAAAAAAAAAACAAATACTCCTAGTTTTATTTATAAAGTAAAGAAAGAATGATTTTGTATGTTAATTTTTTACTTTTACCCTCCATAAATATTAAAAAAATGTTATTAAATTATATATATTTTTAATATGGGTAAAGTTAAAAATTTATTAAATTTTTAGATAAAGTTAATAAGTCTAAAAAATTTTTATTAATTTTAAAAAAATATATTAAAATTGACTTATGAATAAAATAAATAAATATTATAAACTGTTAGTTGAATATGATCTAAACGATTAAATGATTTTTGTGCCTGCCACACATTCCTAAAAGATAGGATGGGATTAATTATTACTGTCCGAAGATTTCTCCAAAATACTGCCAAATTTCATTGATAAAGGCTGGTGTGCGGCCTGTGAAGCTTCATGCTGTAAGATTTCAGAATGTGGTGTCGAAGCCAACATTTTTCCTTCATAGAACTTTGACAAGTAACAATGAGCAAACTTATTGGCGCCCATCACATTTATAGCCAATTAAATTTGTGTTCATCTTGTTGGCTAAGTTCCTAATGCGTGTGCGGGAAGTAAGCTTAATCAGCTATAAGAGACGAAATACAATTTGGGACTTTGAACTATTTCATGCATTAATTTCAATATATGATTTCAGCTCATCACCCTCTAACCAGAGGATGATGCAAATTAACAACTACGTACATAGTCATCTCATCAAGTAGTATAAATATATAAGAATATATTCAGAATGTTAAATAATCGAATAAGCTTAACCCTACTTTAATTAAAACCCTCGTATCGTTTCATTCATTCACACACTTGTCGTGGCGAAGAACGAGGAAGCTCCCTCTTCTTCTTCTGATCTTCATTGTTCTCGGTTACGTCCTTACCTTTTCCTAGCACCACCACTGGATTGGCTTGTGATATAGGTTCGGAGAGAAGGAGATTGAGTGAGAACATCAGGAGCAATGGTGGTGTTCTGTGTCCCACTCTTCTGCTGCATTCTTCTCCTGGCCATGTAACCCCTCACCCATGGAGTCACATCCTCGTTGATCTTGATCATGATGAAGAAGATTATGCGATAGATGGCGATCATGCTGAATATCACTGCCAAATCAATCCACTTCGATCTGCTCACATCGATCTGGAACACATTCTCCAGAATGTACTCTCCCGGAATCTTGGGCAGATCCGGTGTCTGGTTGTCAAAGATCAGGCCTTTGAGATCATTCTGGTATTGACCCTGCAACAATTTCGTCGCTTTCTCATCAGCAAATAACCCAGTTAAGTTAATCTATGTATTGTGCTCATGATTTTCTTCTTTAATTACCTGTAATGCCCAGAAGTGGAAACTGATATAAGACATTGGGTAGCGCCAGAATGGCTTTGGGATGTCATGTGGGAGCCTGAAGTAGCCAGAAACCAACATGAATATGCCCTGAAATATTATCAAGGTACCAGGAGATTACTGATATGTTACGATCTTTAACGTCACATGACAATTTACTGAGCTAAAACCTCTTTAAAGCATGTTCAACGTGGAATTAAAACTTAACCTAAAGTGCCAAAAGATAAGACACAATGCTCCTGACAATGCAACTTTTCTCCCGTTCATTAGACTGTTTGTTTTTCCAATTCAGAGGCTCTCAACCATAGGTTCAGTAGCAAAAAAACAATTATTTTTGGAATCTACGAGAATCTATATGTAATCTTCTATAAAAACTGTAACATTTATACCTGAATACCAGCACCAATGATGATACCCATGAGGAAGTTGGGGACAATACTGGCAATGGCCATCATCAAGCTCTCAACCACAGTGACACTGGCATAAAGGCACAGGACAAAGAAGAGATAGTGCCAGAAGCCAGGGTGGAGACGAACCATGAAGTAACAAATGGTTCCAGACAGAAATGTTATCAGTATCAGAAATGGCATTGCAGATAATGTGTTGCTTATCACAAATGATACCACCCCATAATGCCCATTCAGCCTCTCCCTTTGGAAAACCTGCAATCCATCACACCAACATTCTCATATATTATATATGCAATATGATAATCTAGTTATACTTTCACGTGTGATTCAAACATCAAACATTACTTCTTCAAGATCAAGATTGTGCAGTGACAGAGACGTACCTTCATGTCTTCAACAAATGAAGGGAACCCACCAATTGACATGAAAGTGACAAAGCCGAACACAAAGGAGGCACATGAACCTCTTGCCTAAATGAAACAACCAGAAAGTAAACTCAGACACGTTTCTTCCTATGTAGGATCTTAAAAATTGCCCCCGTGATAATGATTCCTTGTAATTTTCAACAAAACACAAGAAGGTCTGTGTAAATTACCCAAAATTTCAGTGAGCTGTTAAGCTTTGCAAACCTCTTCCTCTTTTGTGTAACATAAAGGGTATATTGCATATTTACAAAAGTGACAGCTGGGACTGAAAGTGAAGTCTAAGAAGCAAGAAAAGAAGTACCAGGATGGAATTGTAGCCAGTTCCAACGTTCAAATAGATGGTTCCAATGCAGACAGTGACAACAATGTAGATGACGAGCCGAAGCCAGTAGTATCCAAAATCCCTTGACATGTTGATGAATGATCTCTTGGTTAATGTAAAAGCCTGCATGAAGAAACTGGCCTGACTTCCTCCAGAATCCAGCACTGTTCCTTTCTGCAGAATCATCCGTGAGAATGAACAGAGCTTACTTCAGAAACTAATTCATACAACAAACACCATAAATGATGGGTCAGGAACAATTAATGGCTTTCATTGAACTCACCACTTTAGATATCTCATCCACCTTCTGTATAGCAGCATAAGAGTACTGAGAAGTGCGATAATAATCTATGAGAGTCCTGATAGCTTCAGCTGTAGTTATCTTGTCCAGAGGGTCATCACTTCCTTCAAACTGAAAAACCCAGATTCAATTATGCAAATGTTATCCAAGGCATATAATAAATGAAAGAAAATCTGTGGCAGAATTAACGAAGATATTGAAATTAGACAGTACCCTGAGTTTCATGGAGCCTTTGAGTGTGGCCTTGACTTTGTCAAAGTCAGAGTTGATGCATCTAAGGAAATGATCTGAAGGGTTCCTTAAAGCAGGGCATGGGAAGCTAGCTTGTGCAAAGAACTGCACATTTGCATGAAATAATATGGTAAATTAAATATTGTTCACATGAAAAAAGAACTACGTTATGGAAATTAACGTAGAGGAATAAGAGGAAATGGTAAAAAGTTAATTATGATAATACCTCGTAAGCTTCAGAAGCTTGGCCAAAGTAAACAGTTTTGCCGCCAGAAAGAAGGTACAGTTGGTCAAAAAGTTCAAAGACTTCACTGCTGGGTTGGTGAATAGAAGCTATCACAGTTCGGCCATCCCTTGCAAGGGCTCGTAGTGTTTGGGTCACAAAGAAAGCTGAGGCACTGATACAAACACAAATAAAATAAAAAAATTAGAAAGTGAACAATCACTAGGAGACAATAAAAACCAAGAATTCCCGCCTAAGAATTCTTATATAATATTTTTAGCATCTTTTTTCTTGAGAGGCCATCAAGCAACACCGAGGTTAAAGCTAAGCATGAAAATGACAAATATTTTTTAAAAAAAGAAAAAGGTATCACGAATGCCAGTTTATCCAGTCGGTAACCCTTTTTTTATTGAACTGAGGTAACCGTTGTGATTAGAATCCTAATATGAAAATAGTTTTCTTAAAGCTAAGTCAAAGAACTAATCAGAGGATTAAGAGATCTTTACAGTCAACAATCACCAAGTCCATTATTCAAAGTAAAATCCTATCAAGTACACTGATAATTAATTAAGGACTAACATATATAGTAAATTTTACTTTTAAAAAAATATAAATAAAAAATGTCACTTTCAATCACATTCCAAGAACATTAAAACGAAAGAACGAAATTCCATCAAGAATCTAATGGAGTTAATTAGCATGAATTTTTTATTATTCAATCTAACCCCAGGCAGGAAATGGAAAACACAGAAAACAAGTTACAGTTACGGAGAGGGAGATTAAAAACAGAGCAAGAAAGTTCCAAACACAAAGAAAACAACAAATCTTGCTGTTCAGAAACAAAAGACAAATTAACTTGTTCCAAATATTCCAATCATAAAAATCTAGATGAAGAAGACGGAGACAAAAGCATGAAACGAAACCTGTCGAGTCCACTGGTAGGCTCATCAAGAAAGAGCAGCCTGGGCCTCATCAAGATCTCCAGAGCAATGCTAACTCTTCTCTTCTCTCCGCCACTGATCCCCCGGAGATGCCAGTTCCCGATCACCGTGTCGGCACAATCCTGAAGCCCCATGGCTACTATTGTGCTCTCCACCAGAGCTCGCTTGTCCGACCAAGGCATCTTATCCGGCAGCCTCAGACGAGCCGAATACGATATCGTTTCTCGTACTGTCAAGGTTCCTATGAGGTTGTCGTCTTGCGTCACATATGCCTGCGTTTCAAACACCTTTTACTTGAAAGGGAAAATACCCCCGAACGGGAGGAGGCAAAAAACAATGCCCTTACCAGATTTCTTCATTGTTTTTATGCCAAATTTATTATGATTTTTTTTTTTGGTTAAATGTTATGTTTGTCATTATTTGAAACTTTTCTGAATACTGAATCTCAAACAATCAGTGAATCAAACCGTTCCTCACTTGTTGGAATCTCATTCAAGTTTTTCGTTTTCTCTTTACCTGTTTTTCTTATTTTGTCTCTTCATTTTAGATTCAACGTTTTTTCAAGAAATAAAGCAACAAATCAAGCGTCAACAAGGAAACGAGAAGATGAACAGTCACACAGTAACAAGAAGAACGCACACAGATGTGTGTGTGTGTGTGTGTGTGTAAAAGAGTGAAACTCACTGCAGTGCCGAAAGAGAGCTTGGCTTTGCGACCGTTGAGGAGGATTTGTCCGGAGAGGAAGGCGTTGGCGGCTAGACGACTGGAGAGGGCGTCGAGGAGAGTGGACTTGCCGGAGCCGGAGGGGCCCATGAGGGCGGTGAAGGTGCCGGGCTCAGCGTAGCCGGTGAGGCCTTCGAGGACATTCTGGGTCTCTCCGTTGCCAAGGGTGACCATGACGGTGAGATCCTTCCATGTCAACCTGGCCGACACATCTCCGACGAAGTCGACGTTAGCCTTGGCCTCCCTCCACAGCGTCTCGCTGAGAGGACTCAGCGCCGGGATCGCGGACGTCCCATTATTACCGACCGCCCTGCTGGCCTCTATCTCCATAATACTAACTCGCAGAAGTTCCGATCTTTACCAGCAGCAACACCAGTGTTTTCTTTTGTAAAAAGACAGTGAAGGGTGAGAATTATGAAAAAGCCAAGGATTGAAGGGAAGGCATTTAAAGGGTAAAGGAGAGCGAGAAAAGCGTGAATGAGAGAAATGAATTATGTGTGACGAGAGGATTTTGACTGATATATGAGGAAAGAAGGCTCATGCAGAAGGAAGGAGGAGGTATAATTGGAGGGGAATGGTGAGGATATTCTTATGGCAAGCATGAGTAGCTGGGAATGGTGGCTGTGGACGAGGAGGAAGGAGAAGAGGAAGGAGAAGACATTAATGGGATTGGGTAGTTGTTGGTAAATTGCAATAAATGTGCAGAACCGACCCCCAATTAACTCTGTCCATCTCACTTGCTTCCTTAGTTCTCAAGGAACCACACTACTTTCGCTTCCAATTCCACAGAACATCACAATTTTCAATGTTCACGCCCAATGTTTTTGTATTAAACATCACCTTCATTTGTTATATTTCTAATTTTTAAGATCTCTTCCCACTCTATAGTACTACATATTTAACATTTTTATAAATAATAGTAACAGCTAACGTATTCAAGAATGGGTTGGCGAAAACAAATGAGCAGCAGAACACGGAAGTCAGAAGTGGAGGACACTATATATTAATTCAAAAACTCAAAGCTTGAGTTGATGACTATTACTTCTAACATTAGGTTAAGTTTACTCACGTTTAGATTTTGGATAATAGTCACTCATGCCTTAAATGTGGGGATTTCTACTTATCTCACCATATACAAGTAGAGGTCGTTAAGTAGTTAAAAAGATCTAAAAGTAAGAGTGATTTTACGGGGAGTTCTGGATGGGAGTGATTTTGGAAATATCTGATCATTAATGTCCTATTTTTTATGTAAAGTTACTAATATATAAAATCCTCAATTTATTGTAGAAGATGATTAATACAAAAGGGTAGAGGAAATGTTAACCCCATCCCGTACTTGATATAAGACAAAGTTTAAAACTTGATACAAGACAAAGTTTAAAAGTTTATTTTTGTCCCCGATACTAACATAAAAAAGTTAGAATAATTAATTTTTTTTAATTTTATCTTTTATTTATTTATTGTCATTTCAATTCAAATAACAGCAAAAGATAAAACTGAAAAGTCAAATACTTTTTAAATAATTTTAAGGATAATATAAATGTGAAGTTGGTTAACTTAGGTGAAAAGGAAGAAGTAGAAAGCAATTTTGTTTTTGGTTTATCACAAGAGGAGTGGAGAAGGGAACATAAACCCAAGTGAAAGGGCAAGTAGTTGAGGGTTGTGGAAAAGAAACACAAAGGCATTAATACAAGTAGTTTGAATCATGAATGAACGAGATGGGCGTTTAAATGCTCTCTTTTTTTTTTCTTTTGTTTTTTTTTCTGTTGGGATGTTTTGGTAGATAGACATTAACAATCTACGAGTGACGAACCCCACTAACCCACAACCATCGTCTTCCTTGAAAATCCAATCGTATGCTATTTCTGCTGCTGTCGGATTTTCTTTAATAGTATTTTGTAAGATTTTGCCTTTCGATATTTTCTGTAAGTGCATGCCAACAATATTTGAAATTAGAAATTAGAAATTAGGAAAAAGTAGTAATAGAGAATCTGAATTCCTGCTGGTTAGCCATTAATTATGTTTAGGACAACGTTGCTCACTCCACCTCTAATCACCTCATCACCATAAGTGGTTAAATCATTAATTTTATTTGGAAATAGTATAATTTTTTAACCCATAGTTAAATAAAAAAACTGAATTTGCATTATATTCTCTTATAGTTAATAGTTGTAAATAGAGGTAGTATGAAAATTAAAAAAGTAATTAATATCCCATCATGTTACTTGTAATAATTAACTGGGAACACTCATCTTTTTTATAAGGTGCCTATATTAATAAAGAATAGATGGAGTATTTTATGCTAAGATCGAAAGTAGATTTATCTAATAAATGCCTTTTTTTAATAAGCAACGTAAATATATTTTTTTTTTTTGTTCTGAAGCAGCAATGGGCATGGCTACTTGGACGACATTAATGAGAGTTTGGGAGTACCAAGAGGGAAAAGATGAGGCATTTCAATCTTCTTGGGGAAGGCAAGTGTTGGAAGGAACAAGCAAAGTTACGTGATGGGGAGTGGAGACAGTTGCCTCATAATGAACAACAAAGAAAAAGGGGAGAAGAAATTAAAAACTTTTCCCTTGGTTGAGGCTAGTTTTGATGATAAGAGTTGAAGATGAATTCTAAATAAAGAATATTCCAATATTCCATATTCAAACATGTACCCATGAAAATCCTTACTTTTGAATGTGTGTGTATATACACACATGTATACACTCAGCGACGGACCTAGCAAAATAAATCAACAGGCACATAATTTATGTCTATAATAAATATCAATATTTTTATAAAAATAACTTTTAATATCTATTAAATTATAATAAGAGCATAAGTTAATTAAATTAAATATTAAAATACAATGCATTAACATATCATTATAATACCATCAAGACTCTCTTTTATACTCCCCCCATTTAAAAAAATAAGGTATTTTTTAAGAATTGGATGTTTAAAAATATAGGTCATTTTTAATATTTCAAGAAATATAATTAATATTTTTTTTTCAAAATTTTTCATAATAAATAAATCACTTATTTATTTTAAAGTGAAACGTTCTATTAAAAATACCTTACTTTTTTAAATAGAAGGAGTGACTATTTTATTGGGTGCAAAAATTTAAGTAAAAATACTTTATATTTTTTAACGAAAAGATTATCTATTAAAATCATATATTTTTAATTTTCATTAAATAAAATCTGTATACCTCTCTTGAATGGTAAAGAATTTTTTGTGATAAAATTTTTAAAAATTATTACGTTTTTATTTTAAAACCATTACTTCATCTAAATCATAATATAGGGCATTTTTTAAAACTCCACTTGGTCCAAAAATATAAGCCATTGAGTTGGTTATATATATATATATATGAAACAGGGGGAGTAATAGATACGAGACGTATATCTTAATATTTTCACGTCATGAAAAGGATTTTGTCCATGGATTAAACCAAATGGCACCTAAGAAATTCATTAAACAGCCTAAAAATATTAAAATATAATATTTTAGTAACCTCTTTTTTTATTTTGTGCCATTTGATACTCTTTTGCATGGTCTTATT
The DNA here is from genome assembly GCF_029017545.1 of Prosopis cineraria. Classification (NCBI taxonomy): domain Eukaryota; kingdom Viridiplantae; phylum Streptophyta; class Magnoliopsida; order Fabales; family Fabaceae; genus Prosopis; species Prosopis cineraria. Next base: position 26,051,885 of record NW_026555345.1, read on the forward strand.
ATTATTAATAAGGGTAAAATAATGCAAAAATAATTAATATTAGGAGAGTACAGATTTTTAATCAAGGAATCAGTTCATAAAAAAGTATACAGTTGGTTTTGGTTAAAGCTTCTACTACTGCCAAACGTTATTGTCACATCATTGGCACGTTATCCCCAAAGCAATAGGGTTAAAGTTGATCACAACTTTAAGAATTAAATCTTTAATTAAAAAATTATAGAGGTTAAAAATTATAATTTTCCATTAATATGTTTTAAAAATATGCAAAAAACAATCAAATGATAAAACCATAAAATACATCAAAATATTTTTTTTTCAGAAATGAAAATAAAAGACACATGATCATCAGAACACTCTTTATGTACATTATACATTCTAAAATTTTAATTTTTTATACTTTCTTAATTTCATATGACAATCTTTAATAATTATTTAATTAAAGAAAACGATTATTATCGTGTTATATAAAAGTAATAACGGTAAAAGGTAAATTATAAGAGGCAGATGATACAGTACAATCTATCTTTAACCCTCTGTTTAGATAAAAAAAAAAGTTAAAAGAAAAAAAAATAGAAGGAAACAAAATGAAAAAAAGAGAAAACTAGAAAAAAAAAATGTTATCATTCATTGTGTTTGAATGGATAGGAGAAAATAGGAAGGAAAGAAAATGAATAAATATTATAATGACTATAATATCCTTATATCAATATATATCATATCTAATGTAATTATCTTTGTAAAAATAAATTGAAAAAATAAATTATATTAAAATTAACATCATCAAATTAATTTACAATCAAATTAGTTGTTAAAAAAATATAGAAAGCGAACGATGCAAATTCTGTTTTTTATTTTTTGAAATCAAATTAATTATATTAAAATCAATATCATTAAATCAAATTATATTACAATCAGTTGTTAAATTTAAATTAATTCTTGAAAGCTAAAGACTCAAATTTTCATGAGATCAAAATCTAATTGCTTATGAAAAATTAATGTAATTAAAGCGGGTAAAAGAGAAAAAGAGAGGGGAGGATAGGTAGTAAAAATAAAAATTTATTTTCAAAATTTTTTTACCTTTTAAAAGAAAAGTTGAGTGGGAAATGCAACGGTCCGTACCTTTTTTTTCTTAATTTTTCTTTTCTTTCACTTTTTCTTCTTCATCTGAACAAAAAAAAATGCATTTTTTCTTTTTTTTTTAATGTTATTTCCTCTCATATTTTCTCTCCAATCAAACAGAGTATAAGTGCAGAAGTGAATCCAGTGGAAGTCATTTTTAGCGTGGTGTGAAATGGACGTACGTCTGAAAAGTCAGTTTCATGGGCAACGCCTTCACTTCATCTTAATGTTTCTTTGTTTTGTATTTTGTTGTGTAAATAAACGTTCCCGTCAGGTCAATTAACTGGCCATGCTGTGGCCTAAAAATGTCAATTAATCATGTCGCCCAATATTTCATAACATTATGAAATATTGCTTTCTCATATCCATCGCTTCTTCTCACCGACTAGAATATGTTTTTTAAGAAAAATAATGAAATTCATCACACTTGTGTCTTTACTGTATAATTAAATTAATGAACTCGGAATGTGGGTAAATAAAATCTAGATGATACACGAATTATACGCTTTATAAGCAGAATATTAATCTTTTAATGTTATGTTTGAATTAATAAGAATTTAAATTTGGACCAAATCTTCTAATTAAAAACATAAAAATCTATATTTAGATCAATTTCCTATTATAATTTCTCTTAAATTTTAACATTTTTCTGTGCCTTAGTTATTATTTAAAATTTAATCACTTTAAACCTTTCATTTTATTCATGTTTTCATTATTGATGGTTTTATGCCCTTGTCACTAGCTATTGCATATTTATCACCTTTCATTTTCGTTTCATGTAAATTAAAAAATAAAAATAAGTTTATCACTTTCAATTTTTTTTTTTTCATCTTCACTTGAAACTTCACCTCATCCCTCTTCTCTTCCATTAAAATTTTTTCAAACTATTCAAGTGAAAGATAGATTTTAAGGAGAATCTCACTTTGGGTCTCCAAAATATAGAAATTTGCATTTGGAGCTCAATGTAATATAAAAACTCTCAGCAAGCCCAAAGACCTAACTGAAAATATGTTTTAACAAAATAGACGTATTTTTCAAATCCTAAATCACTTAAACTTACTGTGTATTTGAAAAAATCCTTTCTTATCTTCATTAATTACAACATGACATTTTTTTAAGAAAAATTTAGTAAAAACCTTAATTGTTTAAAAATTTTATATTTTTTTAATTATACTTTTATTAATCTTTTATATAAATGAAGCAGAAATATAGTTAAAAAAATAATTATAAAAATTACTAAATATCTTAATATTTTGATCCAGGTAATTAGATTTCCAAAAGGTGTCCTGTGAGCTCACTTGTTGTAATTTATTTTACAAAAAAATCACTTATTTTTTAAAAAAACCTATTTTATAAGTTTTTATGATATTTGTTTAAAATTTTAAAAATAATTAAAATTTAAAAAAAGTAAATTTTTTTCTTCCTCCATTTAAAAATATAAGGCATTTTTAATTGAATCTCACCCCTAATAAAGTAGTTACCTACCTTTTAACTAACCATATCTTTTCATATTTACTCTTATTAAATACCTTATAATAAATATAAATTTATTTATCAATATGGGCACTTATGAAAAAAAGACAACAATTACACTTTAAAAGATTAAAAATATCTTATATTTTTAAATACTCAATTCCTCAAAAAATATCTTACACTTTTAAACGGAGAGAGTATTATTTTAAAAAGCTACTCAATGCAGTAGATGAAAAAAAATGTTTTAAACTTAAAGAGGTGAATACACGAAAATATCGTAAAATTTTGAAATAAAATAATAATAAATTATTTTTATAAAAAAAATAAAGAAAGATATCATAAAATTTAAAAATAATAATTTTTTATTACTGTAACTAAACATAAAATAATATCTTTTTTTATAAAATCTTTACCTGAAAATCCCTTATTTTTTAATGTTAAATAAACAAGCCTATACTGTGGTTCAAAAAAAGTATATGGAACGCGTTTTTACCAGGGAAAAAAACTCAAAGGACTTTATTATTATTATTTTAAAATTTTAATGAATGTAAAAAGCTTTTAGAACGTGGCTTTTTACGAAAATAAAAGGAACAATTCATCAGTAATTTAATTGTTATAATTTAATAATATCAGTAGGATTGTATGTATAATATATACTTCATGTTTCTTTATATAAGATATTTTTAATTAAATTTTATGTACCGATAAAAATTGTTATTAATTATTTGAATGTATATAAAATTATAATAATTTTTTAGTTTTGCCTTTAACAATGTTATAATTAATATAATAATTGTAGGTATAGCACGTTATATATATATATATATATATATATTCCTTCTTTTAAGATAATGAAAGTAAAATTATCTAATTGTTCAAAATTATTATCATATTTCTTCTATTTAAAGACAAAACAAAATCTTTAGAAAACTAGAAAGATAACCCGAGCTGGCATTAAGAAATAACAATTTTGATATTAAAACATTACACAATGAAAAAATTTTATTTCAAAAAAAAAGTGAAAAATGAATTTAAAATGACAGGATCAAAAGCTTCGTGGCCTTGATATTAGACAAAATAGAAGTGATGGGATGAATTAAAACAAAACGGGCGAGCAAAAGTATCAGTTGAGGGATAATAACTATATTAAAAAAAAAAAGTAAAGTTGCTAGTCCTAATATTAGAGATATATGCCCCCACCGTCATTATTATGAATAGAAAATGTAATCATCATTAAGTCTAGATAAAACCAATATTTGAATTTTCGAAGAGTAAATTAAAATTCTTTTTTCCCAAATTCTTATGGGAAAAAACTTATTATTCTGAAGATAAAACGTAATCATCATTAGGTCTTGATAAAACCAACTGCAAAAAATAACCTTAATTTAATTACAGGGATCTATTATCTGTTATTATTTATTATGAAAGCGGGTTGAATAATATTAAATTAAAAGTGGCGGCTGTTTTTCTTTTATGAAAGAAAAAATTAGGAATTTTCAAGTTCCGCTTTTCTTTGGGTATTTATTTTTTATTAATATAAAATATTTTTTAAGGAGTTGGATATTTAAAAATATAAGATATTTTTAATTTTTTTAATGTGTAATCATTGTCTTTTTTAAAAATACCCCTATTAATAAATAACTTTATATTTATTGTAAAGTATTTAATAAAAATAAATATAAAAAAATAGGATTAGTTTGAAAGTAGATAGTAACTTTATTGGGGGTAAAATTTTGTTAAAAATACTTTACATTTTTTAACGGGAAGAGTACACGTTAGTTTTTAAATTTTTTTTATGTTACAGACATTAATTTTTTTCAAATTAATGTTTATAAAATTGTAATAATTGAAATTTCACAATAAATCAAGAACTATAGAAGATATCATACATATATAGATATGTATGTACATATTTCGAAAAGTCCTTATCAAAAGATAATCAAATTCTAGTAGTTTTAATTTCATTTCTATTGCCTAACTTTTGCTGGAAAAATGTCTAATGAATCTGACATTCTTATTTTTAATCATAAATCATCATCCTTTTGTTGGTATGTATATGACGTATATTCATCATTTTCTTTTTAAGACTTAAAGTAATACAACAGTATTATGGCTTTGAATGCATACAATGAAGAGTGTTACAAAGAGCGAGTCCATCAGATATTCCCAACAACAAAAATATCCACGAAATTTGTCCATATAGGGAAAAATGACGTACACTTAATTGAGGTAACTATTCAATTCCCAAATGAGTGGTTGCTCAAAATACATAAATATTAAAATTGTTTGGCCCTTAAACGAAGTGTCAAGCCTAAAATCTTAAAAATGAAAGGAGAATTAAAATAACAGGCTCAATATTCAAATTAAAATAAAGCTTGGCCCGTTTCTAAAAGAAATGTCATGCCACACACATGCTCATAAGTATGGCCCTTGAAACTCTAAGTGACTGAATGTTAAGGATTGTTAAGTGAACATGACATCATTATCTAACACACCACGAATCTTGCATGATTGTGCTTGGTGATCATGAATACTTCACATATAGGCTCTAGATTCTTTAGACACAACAATCATACATTTATAAAAGAGGCTTAACTAATGAAATACAAAGGACAGAAAAAACACACAATCTATATCAGAAACAAATTCAGATTCATTTTTTAAATTCAATTTACTTTGTAATCTGCAATTAGAATTAGGTTTTTAGCTTTACAAGTTATAATTACCACAACTTTGTATTTTATCATTCATTAATAAAAAAACACTTTTAGCCAAGATAAATTATCTTTAAGACTCCATACGTATTTCTAACATGCTTGGTTTTTGTTATATAGATACAACATCTTAATTGTGATAAACAAAAATAAAGCAGATCAAGAAGATGAACTTCATAAATAAAGCAGAACAAAAGTCATGGTAGAACATCAGTGGACATAGAACTTGATTAAGTTTTCTGGTTGTTAACTTTGAGTTAATGGTTTGATTGTGCTGAATTTTGGACCTTTCTATTGAGATAAATCATTCATGTGTCTTACTCAGAAGTTATCGGATAAAATGTAGTACATTGCATAATTGTGAATTGTGAAGGCTATAAGAAATTTAAACTTAACTGGGAATGGGAATGAGAATTATAGAGGGATAAGAAGAAGTTATCATCATTGTCAAGCTAAACGGTGAAATAAAACAATAATGAAATTTGGTCCCATTAAATATTTTATACTCCCTCTCTCAAATTATGAAATTTTTAGATAACATTATACATATCAATAAAACTTATTAAATATATTATACAGATTTATGTTTAAAAAAAAACTTTCAAAAATACCTAAAATTTAATACTTCATTTATAAAAATATATAAAAGAAATAAATGAAGGGTAATATTGAAAAAATATTATTAATAAAATTTTATTTTTATCAAAGTGTTTTATACTTTAAGACATCATATATTTTTTAAAAATATTTTATAATTTAAGACGGAGAGAGTAATTTATAAAATATATTTAATAAACATTTTAATTAGAATCACATAATCAATGGTGTTATACACATATAGTGATGCAGGGCATTGATTCACATAGGCAATATATGCATTTTCTTATCTATTGGGTGGAGAATAAATATAACCACATCACCACACAGATTATATTCCAAGTGATATAAATTGTAATTACATAAGAGTCCTTGATTCGTATATCTTTACAAATTGTGAATGTAAATTGTAATCGAGTAATTTGTAAAGGAAAAATTGGGAATTGGGAAGGTTAAGAGAAAATTAAATATAATTGGTGAGAAAAAGTTATCAACATTGATAAGTTAAATGGTGAGATAAATTTGGAAAAGAAGAGGCTCGGAATTATAATAATAACCATTAAAATCACAACAACAAAAAAACACAGGGCCTCGTAAATCATAGGGTATAAGGTTTGATGAAGGAGAGAGAGAAACAAAAGAACCTTTAAGACTTACCAAAACATGGGCAATAATAAATGATTTGGCCGGCCAAAAAATATAAGTATAAATCTACTATGTATTTAATCTATGTAATCTAACCCAATCTAATGCTATCTATCTAATCTAAATTTAAACAGATGGATAAAAGATAGAAATAAGAATAAAAACATAATATATAACATAAATAATAATAATAATAAGGTAAACATATGTCATGACTAAGATTTGAAGATATAAAATACACTCACAAGATTTAAAGATATTATTATTGATATTGATGATGATATTGGTGATTGATTGATGATGATACCATGCAGGGTATATTGGCTTGGAATGGTTGAGTTGTGCGTAGTTTAGAGTTTGGCTGAAGGGTCCAGGTGAATACACCTACAACTAGCACACTCTTTACTACCTAACTCTTCTATTAGATCTATAACCAAGATATTGATTTACATGTTGCCACTACAGCAACAAAAAGTCACCATTAAGTTAGCCATGTCATTAAGTTTAAAACTAATTGCATGGCTTTTTAATTTTAAAATTGGGGGCCTACTACAAAATTTTCTTTTTTTTTTTGGTCAGGGGTGGCCTACTATAATTGATACCGCTGCGATTTCTCTTCAATTCACAACATTACAAAGAATATATATATATATCATATACAAACGCAGATGATCTACTTCGTACTTGAAAGCTAGTTCTGCAAGGATCTCGTACGTCATGAATCAGTGAATCACAACAGCTTTCAAAAATAAATAAAGTAACATATATAATAGTTGGTAAAAAAAAAACATGTATAATAATTTATGATCCCTCTCCCGGTTTTTTTTTTTTAAATTGTTTGGCCCTGAAATGGTCTCTTATACAATTTTCATGTGAGCCTTTAAATAGGGGCGCGCGGGGGCTCGTGACTTGTGTGCTTATGTGTGGTTGCGTGTGTGAGGACCCCCTCCCTATGAGAAATGGTTAGTTAGCATAGTTAAAAAAAAAAAAAAAAAACTCTAAAGGTTTTTTTCAAATTAAATTATACCTTTAATTCTTTAATTTTATACAATATTTCAGTTTAATTTTTTAATTTTATAAAAAAATTTCAATCATTTAACCCTAACATTATTAATTTTATAAAAAAAATTATATATTAAACTTTTAAATATTGATAAAATATTATCAAATGTTGATATATTAAAATTAATTTTTCTAAAATAACATTGATTAGTTTAAAAATAATCATTTAAAACTAACGATGTTAGAATTAAAGGATCAAAAAGATATTATTTTAAAACTATAGGACTAAGATAAAACTTTATACTCCTTTCGTTTAAAAATGTGAGGTATTTTTAATTAAATTTTACTCTCAATAAAGTAGTTACTTACTTTTCAATTAATCCTATCTTTTTATATTTAATCCTATTAAAAATTTTATAATAAATATAAAGTCATTATCAATGGAGACACTTTTAAAAAAAGGCAATGATTACAGCTCAAAAGTCAAAAAATGTCTTATATTTTTTAACATATAACTCTTAAAAAAATATCTTATATTTTTTAACGAATGCAAACGTGAATTAATATATGTTAATATAAATTGTAAAGTTTCTAATGAAGTATACTGTTCATAAATTATAAACAATACTTCTAATTTACCTACCACTATGCAAATGCATGAGAAGAAAAAAAAATTTACACTTATATAAAAAATTAATTTATATAAATATAAATTTTTTTAATTTCTTGTTTTTATGTTACTTGTTTTGTATCATTTCTCTGTAAGAATATAAATTTATTTTTGATTTATTATTTTTTATTATTTGTCCCATTAAATTGTGTTCAATATAATAGAAGACTAGAAAAACCTTAGCTTAATGAGCACAAGTTACAATTGTACAACGCTAATAGGATTTTCTTAGAAAAGCTAGGGATTTCTTGTTATTGAAGATTAAAATTTATCACCGGACATTTGAATCAACTCGTTAGAGAGTTAATCCAGCTTAATAAAGTTTTGAATTCAAATACTAATCATGCAGTATCATTTAAATTGATAATAGGTAATACTCTAAAGAGATATCCACAAGTTGCCAATCGAATTAGTCTAAGTCAAAAATTTAAGATAGTGGAGTGACAAAAAAATAAAATTTGGCATAATAATTAAATTTTATGATGAAAAATAAAATATCTTGAAATATTGAGTTTTTATAAAATAAAATTTATTTAGCAATAATTAAAAATCTAAAAGGTTGGCCTCATGCTATAGGTTTCCCCTTATGGCCCACATTTGGTAGGGCTTAGAGATCTACGTTTGTTGGGTCTTAAAATGGTTCCCATTCATATCTCATGCCATATTGGCCCTTTTTAGGCGGACAAAGATATATTGGCCCATTTTTGCTTCAACCATGGACTCTGTATTAAATGTGATAGAATTCCAAGCAGGGACTCAGTCTGATGTAAGTTGTTGGACTGATGCATCCTGAAATTGATTGAATTTAGTATAAAGGATTAATTCTTCATAAAGTAATAAATTAATGTTTGAATTCTCACAAAAGGGATACTTACATTTAGTGTCTTACATATTTCAAATGGAATTGCTCCAAAAAAAAAAATCATGAAATTTAGATGTATATTTAGGAGTAATAATTATAACAGTAAACATAATTTTTGAACCCTATATTTTACTCGCATTTTATTTTGATTCTTATTTTTTTTGTATTTTAATTCTCTACATTTTTATTTTTTATTATTTTAAGTCCTTCTAAAGACCTTATACTTTGCTCTTTGAGAGACCAAAAATAATAAAAAACAAAAGTATAAAAACTTAAAATACTAAAAAAAATATAAAAATTAAAAATAAAATGCGAGTAAAGTATATGAATAAAAAGTTATGTTTATCCTAATTATAAATTCTCCTTGTAAAACTATTAAACATTGAAGGGTATTTTGGTCAAGACACATCTTTTCCAAAGAAAGACTTAGATCTTTATATATATATAATTTGGTTCCTATTCCTAGGATTTTATCGTTGTTCTTGGTCTGACAATGTGATCTTTTGTTGTTGTTGTTGTTTTTTTTTTTTTTTTTTGTATTAGCTCATCAATTATCCAAAGCTGGTGGCTCCAACTAATTCGTATTCGAGCCAAATTAGGCTCCAAACAGAAGATAAACTCTCCCAAACATATCATCAACGACTAATTCAGATTTAAATTGGGTCAAACTCCAAACATGGGATAACTCTCCCAAATATATCGTCAATGACAAATTCAAATTTAAGCCAAGTCAAGCTCCAAACAGAAAATAACCACTTAAACATACAGTTTCCATTCTCATTGCTTCAAGGATAAGCTGGTGGTTGAGGGTCAGCCCATTTTCATCTAAGCCATCGTGCATTGGTAATGTTATCCTTTTTTTTTTTTTATAGCAAATGGTATTACTATAAAATATAAATCACATAGTTCATGCCACAACTTTTTAGCCCAAGCCTTAAACTTTTCACGTTAAAAAATTGAAAAGAAAATGTGTGCACATTGATTAATCGCATGCTCGGCAATAAGAAAACATATCCAGTTATCCTCGTACAAGGTGCTTCCAAAATAAAATGCGACGACATGAAACTAAACATGGTAAAGTTTTTTTTTTATTAAATAAAGGTGTTAAAAGTTAAATATTCATAAAAGAAACAAGCATGTTGATAAGATCGAAATATGCGTTGGCAAAAAAAAAAAAAAACTGATAAGATCGAAATATATAATTTTTTAGGTCAATAAAATAATATATCTAAGTACTTAAAGAGGTGTTGCAACAAACGAGGAAAACGTGTGCTCACATGTGGTCCAGTTGTGGTGTGCTTATTACGATCTTACCTTTTTTTTAATTATATATTGAATAATACTCGCTTATACAGTACACATCGTGTTAATTAAGAATTTAATTATTTTTCTGTTTAAGACAAGGTTTTTTTTGTGTGTTGTTTTCTCATTATTGTTTGTGTCGTCTCATAATATTACGTTGTTTCCACTGAGAGCAATTTTTGTCACTTTAAATTCATAATTGCATAAAATGTGGGGTTAATTTGGTAATACGACAAAAATGTGTAACGAATCTCATAAGTTATAATATATATATATATATATATAATATAAATGTATATTTTTAATTTTAATGCTTAACAAATAATTTTTTGCATAAAATTTCTTAATCATAGACGAAAGGTTAGATCAGGATCCTCTCAGCAGCCAAATTCTCAGCGTCCCTCAGCCACCAAATCTAATCCATTCAAATGATCAAAATTCCATTAATACACATGTAGCTATTACAAATAAATGTAAATAATTTATTTTTAAATACTAAAAAAATATATTTTGAAATGTCATGTAAGGATATAAATAGATCAGATTAAAGGAAAATTTCAACTAGACTTAATTATAAATTTAAGCATAATTTTTTATTAAACAGATTAGGTCAAAATTTAAGCAATATAGATTGTATATCTCTACAAGCTTATTTAATTATTTTAATATAATCAATTTTTTTTTTAAAATAGGTCTGGCTTTGCCTGCTAGAGTCATATAGTCTGTCTTATTTAAATTTTGGTCTAGTCTATTTAACAAAAATATCATACTTAAATTTATAATTAAGCACATTTACATAAAGAGGGAAAATTTGTTTAGTCAAAATTTGGTTTAAACCTAACCTATTTTCAGTCCTATTTGATATTTCTATATATTTTTTATTATTTACAAATAAATTATTTACATGTATTTTTAACAGCCACTCGATGAGTGTATTGGTGACATTTTGACTATTTGAATGGATTAGATTGAGCCATCGAGAGACGCTGAGGTTTCGGCCGCTGAGGAGATCCCGGTCCAGATCAAAGATGAGTACAGGATGTCAACATTGAGTGACATTGTTAGGATAAGTGGTCCCTCGTTGAGCATTCTAAACCAAAAAAGAGTCCGGCCAAAACGTCTCATCGTAGAAAAATCAGGGAAGAAAAAAATTAAGTAATATTCTTTTAACAACAAATTCATAAATATAATTTAATCGAATTTTATTATAAGCTACAAGAGATTAGCTTGGTGATCATAATAGAATGAGTTGTGGATAATGTCAGTAGCTCATTCAAACATCGTTGATGTGACTAAAAGGAAAATTATCTTGAAATTTATGCATATCATCTCCTACTATTATTTTTTTTTACAGGAATATTTAACTGTATTATATTTAAATATTATTAAGCTAAATTAAGAATAGTTTGAATCTGAGACCTTATATTTAAGTAGTCATGACCTGTTTCATCACGACAACATCAGTTTGTTACTAAGATTATTTTTATTTATGTGAAATTATTGTTTTTGACATTTATCTAATATAAGGAATCCATTTATAGATTAACCAAAATTATCTTTTTCCTGTAATGGGAGAAAACTTTTTTTATATTTCATCACTCAGTATGTTAAAAAAAAATATTATCATCATCTATTTAGATTAATTTAAATTCCTACTTTGTGGTCATGTGGGATGTTATTATTAATAGCAGCTTCATTTATGAGTATTTGAAGACTCGAGACTTTAAAATAAACTGATTGAAACCTCTCAATGAATTGAAGGAAAAAACCCATTTTGACAATGACTAAATTATCCCTACCTATTTTATCAATTCCAAGATTATGTTTTGACCAAAATATAAAAAGATTACTCATGGGATTTCAAAAAACAAAAATTGCCCATCTCTTCCTGAACTTCAAACTGCAACTTCTTCTCATCCTCTCTCCTCCCTTATTTAGCTGATGCTGACATTTATAGTGACATTATGCAATAAAATTAATCAAATAATTTTTCTTAAAATTAAATAATGATAATGATAATAATAATATAAAATATATCAAAAATGATACATGAGATTCATGCTATAAGTGAAATGAAAAGCTGTCGATGTTTCTAAGACAAGAAAAAAATAATTGAAACATGAACATTAATAATCTAAAAAAAAATATAATCATTAATTTTTATAATTTTATTAAATTTTATTTTTAATCCTTATAATTCCTGTAAGTTAATATCATTAGAGTTATGAGAAATAAATATCACTTAATCTTGCTGAAAATGAAAGGATTAAAATGGTGGAAAAAAAAACTAGAAAGACTAAATATAAAACTCAATAAAATTATAAAAATCAATTATTATAATTTTCACAATAATCTATTAACCCAAATGGAGGGTATTGCTCACAATTTTACGTTAGCTAAAATTTCATAATGCTTACTCCTCTTTGAAAAATATGAATTATTTTTAACTGAATTACACATAAATTAGTTAATTATCTTTAAACCAATAACATTTTTTATATTTATTTTTATTTAATAGGATGTCTTACTTAAAAGTGAATGTTAAAGTAATTTATTTATTAAAAATATTTTTAAAACTCATTAATTATATATTAAAAATTAAAAATATTTTGTATTTTTGAACATTCACCTTTGCAAAATGTCATATTATTATTATTATTATTATTATTGTTATTATTATTATTATTTTACGAAGGTAAACTTCTCTCTTCTTTCAGGAGATACCAAAAATATGCCTGTCTGTCTGTCGGGGGGAAAAAAGAAGAAGCAAAATATGCAGAGTTTTTTAAAGCACAAATATAACTAAAACCATTTTATCGGGGGTAAAAACTGAAGCCGTGCTTCAATGACTTTTATATTTTATATCGTTTACTGATTGATATTATTTATGGATGATAATCTTATTTTTGTTTAGAGACACTGATCTGGACTATCATTGATCATGTATGTATTTAATATTGATTAACTTATATAAACAATATAAAAGAAACTATTTTATTTAAAATAAATATTTTTGATTACTAATTTTACAGTATAATACACTCCATCATCTTATTTTATAAAACATTTTTGAGGTAATTTGTTTTCTCAAAGTGTAAAATAATTTAAAAACTAATAAGGCTTTATTAATTATGATCATCAATATTGCCCCTCATTATTTCACTCCTTAAATATATTTTATTCTCTCTCTTTTATTAATGAAGAGTATTTTTAATGTTTCCATAAACATTAAAATTGTAAATTGTATTTAATAAATTTTATTGATTTGTGTAATTTTAAAAAAACATTTCATAAATTTGATGGAAGGAGTATTAAATATTAATTAACGAATCAGATTTTTTGCTCTTTTATGTGGAATTCTAAAAAAAATGAAAATATCGCGCAATAAAAATATATTTTAAAAAGATAGGTGGGTTCAAAAATGTGCCAGCCAAAACATAAGAACAGGATGAAGTAATCACGTGTTGCAAAAATCAGGGTCCATGAGAAAGGGAGTTAAAAATAAAAAATCAGATTATTGTGAATAAAAATGCCTTATATTTCAATAATGACGCTAATGTTAATAAATATAACATCTCATTTTAACTGACATTTAAATAACTATTGAAAATTTTGATCTATTTATTAATTATTATTTTTAATGCACTATAACTATTTTTTATTCAATAAACAGAAGATACTGTTTTTTTTCCACCTTAAAATAGAAGATACTATCACTGTCTCACATATGATTCTTTCTTGTGCATTTACAATGTTAAGATTTTTTTATGTAGTATATCTGTATTCTATGTATAATATAACATCTTAACTAATAATATTCAAAAGTATAATTTATTTTTTAAGTTCTATGATGCACATGTGACCTCATACTAATTATTATATAATAGAGTAGGGTTATATATTTTTCATATAGCACATGGCAGGGCAAGTGCAAATTGGTTTAGGGTTTTAAAAAAAAATAATTTTTTTTTAAAGTTCAGCTCTAATGGATTGATCGAATCAAGCTAAATTAGCTGAATGCTGGGTTAAATATAAAATAAGCAACCCCAAGAATATAATACTAAGCAAATAACATATGCTTATATCGCCAATTCATATCCAATTACAAACAGGATTGTCATAAACTAAAATATGACAAACATATATTTTTAATATTCACTTGCCACTATTTTTAGTTAAATATATAACCTGATACCGACGATATAACAATTCTTGCATGTAATTTAATTTCTAAGGATATATAGCAATAGACTATGGCAATGATGTGTCATTTTGTCTCGTACCATTCACATCGATTCAATTTTTGAGTGTGACTAGTTTCTAACATTTGATCCATTGTCAACATATAACTAGTATTAATCTCAATATCAATAATTTTTTATAGGAGGTTATAGGAACTGTAATTAAAATTACACTTCGAGGGGCGATATTCAAATGCAATAATCGAGCATAAATGAGGCAACTTATATATATACACACAGTGTCACACACACAAGATTAAAGTACATTTTTATTCTTGTATTCTTTTATGTAACAGTACGGAGCCACCCCTTGGGCCTCGACTCGGTACTGGACTCTGGCCCATCACTGGACCAAAGCCGACTTTCCCACAGGTGGTACTGTGGTTATTCCTCACCACTGCCTCTCCAGGGTCTTTTGGAACCTCCCCAGACTCGAACCTCCAACCTCTACCACCTTAACGAAGTTGAGGCGAAGTCTGGTACCATTGAGTCAAGTTGACTCAATGGTACCAGACTTCGCCTCAACTTCGTTAAGGTGGTAGAGGTTGGAGGTTCGAGTCTGGGGAGGTTCCAAAAGACCCTGGAGAGGCAGTGGTGAGGAATAACCACAGTACCACCTGTGGGAAAGTCGGCTTTGGTCCAGTGATGGGCCAGAGTCCAGTACCGAGTCGAGGCCCAAGGGGTGGCTCCGTACTGTTACATGAGACATTTTTTTTTAAACTATTTTTCAAAAGAACAAAAATTCCCTTCTATTTTCGTATCAAGAATTTTAGAATGTTACATAACATATATTAAGAATGAATATGGAGACAATTGGTCTCCTTGTCTGAAACCTCTGTTTGGGAAAATTGGTTCCGTTAGAGAGCCATTGATCGAAACTTAATAATTCAGGCTACTAAGATCTTTCATTTTTATCCAATGATGGACCTTAAACCTAAGAAAATAGTTCAGGCTATCAAGATCCTTCATTTTAAATTATTAACCCAAGTATGTCTTGAGCTATTGGACTTCTGTATCATCATTGCCTGTGATAACTATGTCATGAACATACAACAACAACATGACAATAACACAAGCAGTAGATCGAGCAAAAAAAGCTAAGTTGTAAGGACTATAAGTGAAGCCAAGTTAAATAATAATATTACTGAACTTAGCAAACCATGCATGAGGAGCTTGCTTGAGCCTATATAGAACTCAATGAAAACAACAAATAATATCTTTTGGATGTTGATACTTGGTTGGAGTCTTCATATACACTTTTTCCTTTAAATCTCTATTCAAAGAAGCATTTTTAACATCCATCTGATGAAGTGACCAGTGCTCAACAACAGTAATGGCTAGAAGACTGTAAACATAAGTCATGCGTGCAATAGGTACAACAGTCTTCTCATAATCAATACCATATTCCTGTATAAACTTTTGGATCACCAAGCATGTCTTATGTTGTTTTAAAGAGCCATCCAAATAAATCTTGTTTTTATACACCCATTAGCAGCCAACTATAGTTTTACCAAAAGGAAGATCAACAAGATGTCAAGTGTGCATTTCTCTAAGTTTGTAATTCTTCATTCACAGCTTGCTGCCATAAGGGATCATAAGAGGCTACCTTAAAGGATTTGTTTTCCTGTAATTGGAGAATAGTAGAAAAATAATGGTAATCACTATAGTAAGAGGGCGGTTTCTTACACGGTAGGGTCAAGTATCATCAAATGATAGGGTTCAAGAGACATGACTTGTGTGAAAACATCTTGAGGTGTGACAGTAGGCATATCAAGAGCAAGCGCAGAGTCGATAGTGAGCTTTATAAGGGAAACTGCATCACAGTCACTTGGAAATAGATCAGCCAAAAGATCTATGATAATAGAAGGTGAAGAAGGAGAAACAGAGGAGCATTTAGTTAAGAATGAAAGCATCATATGTTCCTAGAAAACAACATGACGAGAGATTTGAATGTAAAGAGATATGGGATCCTAGCAACGATAACACTTATGCTCAGGGTTATAACCAAGAAAACATAGACACGAGCATGGGCATGGGCTTGCAATTTGGTATTTTAATGTGGAAGGAGAGGAATAAGATAGACACAGGTAAAAACTATCAAAAGATTATAATTAAGAGGAATACCATGAAGGCGCTCAAAAGGAAAAATATTACCAAGAATAGTGGTAGGAACTTTATTTATGCAATAGACAGCTATTAAGGCAGCTTTCCCATAGAAGCGTTTAGGATAAGAAGAAGAAATGAGGATGGCTCGAACTAAATCAAGAATATGACAATGTTTTCATTCAGGTCGACTATTTTACTGAGAGGTGTAGGGACACGAGTTTTGAGAGACTATCCCTTAAGCATCAAGAAATTTGAGCAATTTAGAATCACAATATTCCAAGGCATTATCAAGACGAAGAACTTTTATAACTTTAGAGAACTGAGTGCAAACCATAATAGAAAATTTAACGTAGATATCAGGCAAGTTAGATCAACTTTTCATCATGTAAATCCAAGTATAACGGGAGAAATCATTAACAAAAAATCAGACAATATCATGAGTCTCCAATAGAGGGAGTGAGTGTTGGGCCCCAAACATCAAAATGGACTAGATCAGAAGGCTTATTAGCAATAGAGTCATTTTTATTAAATGATAAAGCAGGATGTTTAGCAGTTTGACAAGACATACAATACAAAGACTCAACATCACTTGTCCCAAAAGACTATTAGAAAGTAAAGGCTGTGAAGCAGTTAAAGGCAGATGAGTGAGACTACGATACCATAAATCAAGGGAAGTAGAGGTGGAGGCAGCACACAACCTAGAAGAAGTGACCTCAGGAAGATGCAGGGAATTGAGCTCAAATATTTGACCAACCTCATGCCTAGTTTCAATAACCTGTCCTGTTTGAGAAACAGAAACAACATAACCACATTTGTTAAATAAAATATCATAGCCCATATTAACTAATTGTCCAATAAATAGGATATTAAAACTAATGTTAGGGACTAAATAAGTATCATGAATGGACAGAGAAGGCGAGAAACAGTACCAATATGACTAATGGGCATTTGAAAGTTATTAGCAGTGTATATAGGGTGAGCAGTGGTATTAGGTAACATAGAGAAGAAGAAGTGTTTCTAATTGGTCATGTGATTACAATAGGCGAAATCAAAATACCAATAAGATATATCTGAAGGTGTGGTTAAGGCAGCGGGTGGATTGAAAGAATTAGAGATAATCTTGCAGAGTAAAAGCTCAAGTTCAATAGTGGTAGAGGATCCCAAAGTAGAAGCAACAATAATAGTTGGCTCATTAGTAATAGATAGAGTAGGCTTGGATGACGAGGAACCAAACCTAAATGACCTCCCCTGATTAGGTTTGGGAGGTCAAGTAGGACATTAATTAATGAGATGCCTAAGCTTCTTACAATAACAACAAGTCAAAGAAGGATAGTTTGTAGCAATATATCCCTTCTTTTGGCAAGTCCTACATTCGATATATGGACCTGTATCAAAAGTGTGAGTAGATTGAGGAAAACGACGACAAAGCTAAGAATTCCTCTCGGGAGCAACTTAAGCCATTTTTATACTTTTGACTTTGTTAAAACTTAATTTTTGAATTTTGATTCAGTGTGACTCAAGTTTTATAATTCTAGCCATAAAAAACAATAGTCTCTAAATTTCAAGAAATAATAATATTCTCTTTAATTTTATATTTTAAAAATGTAAGAATTACTATTTTAAATGGTTAAAATTATAAGAGTTGAGTTATATTTAATTAATGTTATGCCATTAAATTTGAATCAAATTAAAATTATAATAATTGAATTATACTGAAGCATAGTTTATACTTTAGAAACTAAATTTTAACTTTGTGGAGAGTGTAGAAGTAATTGATTAATTTTCCCCACTACCAATTACCTATGCACATTATAATAAACTCTGACATGGTAGTTTAGCACTGCACTAAAAGCTTAAAAACGGTATTAATGATCATTTCTAAGGAATTTAAATCCCATATTTTAAACAAGTTATCTATGAGAAAAAAATTAAAATGTTTTTCTTACAAGAGAAAGGAACACCAAGCAAAAGCACACTTTGACAATTAACGATGGCTATTGACAATTGTTATTATGATCTAAAGAAGTCATAAAAAGGAGGAAGAAAAATGGGGAACACGTGAGTAGCACGTGACGAGAAGAGGCTGCATTAATAAAGTAAAAATAAAATAAAATCTACAAAGTAATTATTTCTTATTTTCTTCATTGTACACTAAATTTGAGAATAAATTCTATAAGGGATCAAATGGAAAAATAACAATCATCTGCGATAAAATTAATAAGTTATTGTAAGTGGGATTAAATTTTTTTGCACTGAAAGAGTAAAATAAAAAAATAAGTTTAAAAATAATTATTTCTTATTTTCTTCATTATACACTAAATTTACGAATCAATTCTATAAGGGATCAAATGGAAAAATAACAATCATCTACGATAAAATTAATGAGTTATTGTAAATGGGATTAAAATTTTTAAACGGAAAGAGTTAAATAAAAATAATAAATACAAACAGAAAATATAAACTTTAGGTATGAGAATTTGAAAGAACAATGACATCTATCATAAATTATATATATATATATATATATTAGTTTTTTTTATATATGACAAGTTAAAATTTTTTGGGACTTAATAATATCTATTTTGACGCATGAATTTGAACTATGTGCCTCCTTCCACATAGTAAATGTAGCATAATGTGAGAAAAGAAAACTGCTGAGAGGGGTGAAAAGAATGGATTGGACACCCAAACTTGATCTTTCCTCCACGGAGGCATAATTATTGTGAGTCTTTTCAATCACTCTTACTTCTTAAAGAGCTAACATATAAAAAAATTTATTACTGCTACTGCTGTTACTTATTCAATAATATTTCGTACTCTTTCAAGTCATATATTCAAGTTACTTTAATTATCTCAGTGAAATCAAGTGTCAAAAAGTAGTAATTAAATAAGTGAAACACTCTCCAATTTTTCCATTAAATATTACAAGTTACTTCTAATTGCACTACACATTAATTATATTTAAAATTATATACTCTTGTCACCTTTATTGTTATTTAATAGGTGTTTTAATTAGAAAACTTTATAAATAAAAAAACTTTATTAATTATATGTTGAAAGATCCAAACTTTTTTATATCATTTAACATGATATTTTTAAAAAAAGTCTTATAATATTATACGGAGAGGATATAAACAAAAATATTAATTTTTTTGAGGATGAATGCCCCCCCACCAATACACACACACTCTCCCTCTTCCCCTTAGTCTTATTTATAATGTAAAAAAAGAGTATTTATTTTAGTTTTATTTATAAGACATTTATATGATTTTTGCATCCATCCTTATCATTCTATCCTTATTAAAGGCTTAGAAGGTTATTAAATGATGAAGTATTTTATTTTTGGGATGATAAAACTTTTGATTCCTCAAATTTATCTTAGTTATTGATTTCCTTCAACTTTAATTTTTATCTACTTGATCCCTCAAGTTTATCTCAATTATCAATTTAATTTTCATTATTAGGAGGTATTATTAAAATTTGTTAACATAATAACATAATATTGATGATAATTGTAGAAATTAATTAAAATAAATGCTTAAAAAACTTTAAACAACATACTTTACACATTATAAAGTTTGAAAAAGTATTAAAAAATTTTAAAAAAACGTAATAACAAAATGCAACATAAGAGAATGAATTGATAAAAAATAAATTAGTCTAAGAGCTAATTTGATTTTATTTAATTCCTCTTACATGTTAAGTTATCAACATACTTTACACATTAAATTAATTTCAATATCAATTAATATTTTAAAATATAAAATAGTACTATGATAATTTATAAAAATATAATAGATAAAATTAATAAAAATTAAATTTGATGGACCCAATTAATTAGTGAAGTAAATTTCGAAGGTTAAAAGTTTCATTCTTCATTTATTTTTAAAGTACGTGTTTTTAATATGGATAAAATTACAAATTTATTAAATTTTTAAATAAAAATAATAAAATTAAAATTTTTTTAATAAAATATATTAAAAATGCCTCGAAGATCCAACTTGTTCTTGGGCCAACCTCGAAAACCCAACACACACGGTTTTATTTTAAATAAAAAATACATTAAAAATAATTTATAAATAACGGCAATCAATCAAATAAAGTAGAAAAGATTAGAAAAAAATAATATTAAAAAAAAAGAAACGAAGAAAAATAAGAGTGACGCAGCATGAAAAGGCCACGTGGTGGACATCGAAGCCAAAACATCGAAAGGCAGGAGGGAGAGGAGAAAGACCCAGAAGAAGCAAACAAGGCCAGGCGAACGTACACTGACACTCACCCTTTTATAACACGCGGCGAAGCGAACTCTCACAGACAGACTCACGCACCGTCGCCTCGCCTCCAACATCACTTCCAAGTCCAACAACACCACCACTAACAACACTCACATCTCTTCTTTCTCCTTCCCCCCTCCCTCCCTCTCTCTCCCCCCAAAGTCCGTTTCATTCTTGCCTGCATTTACTCCATCTCTTTCATCTTCCTCAAACAGAAACTACACAGCGTTTCGTTTTCCCTCTTCCTCCTCCCCCTCTAGCTCTGCGCAATCCTCTTTTGGAAAACGACTCTGTAATGAGCTGCAATCTCTCTCGAAACGGAAACTGAGAGGGCTTTTCTTATTTATTCTATTCATTCCCTTTGGATTGGATTATCCTCTTTCGGAAACAACAACTGAAGGGGAAACTTCGTCAATTTTCCTGACTGAGTCTTCATTTTGCATTTGCATAATCAATGCCTGAGACCATCGGTTATCCTCGTATATCTTGCGGAAAGACTCCTTCTATTGTTCCGATGTTCGATTTTCAGCGATCGGCTCTGTGACTGCGAGGATTTTCTTCTGCTTTCTCAGATCGATTATGTCTTCTCCTTTCTCGTCGCTCGACTCCGTTTGTTGTTCTGCGACTTCTCTCTCTAATTTGGAGCGCTTTCTTCATTTTGTCACTCCGACGGTTGCTTCCAGAATTCTTCCTCAGGTATTTTCCCTCCCTCCCCTTTTTCCCTCTGATTTATTTATTTTCAGTTAATTTTATCTTTCTTCCCTCTCGTTCTGCCTCAAATTGTTTGTTTGTTTTTTTTTGGGCACAGCTGTCAAAAGAGTGAAAGTTTTTGAAAAAGAAAAAACTTTTTCTTGCTTTGCAGAGTCAGAATTGGGGAAATATGATTGTAAGCCTGCGAAATTATTACTATTTTTGTTGTTGTTGGTGTTATTATATTTGTTATTTTTTATATTATGTCCAGAAATGTTTTAAGATGTTGCGACTCGGCTTTCCTCCTCTGCAAAATGCCGAGATCCCACCTCACCGCACTAAACTGTCCAAATTTATTATATTATTTATTATTTTATATTTATTAAAATATATATATATATATATAATTATAGAAAAATTTAATAAATTTACTTATTCAGATTTAATATAAATAATAATTCAAATTTAATATTACAAATTTTTAATAAGTTGATTTTACTTTTCAAAGTAAATTTATACTCTCTTAAACCATTCTTAAAATATTTTTAATCAAATTTCATATCTCATGATTATTTACTTTTTAATTAATTTTATATTTTATATTTATTTTTATTAAACATTTTATAATAAATATAAAATCATTATTAATAAAATATTTAAAAAAATAATTATATTTTAAAAGATTAAAAATATTTTATATATTTTAATATTCAATTCTTTCAAAAATATTTTACATTTTAAATGAAAAAATGTTATATCATATCATATATTTGGATAGTTTAGTTAAATTTTTAATAGTAAATTTCGATTATAATATTAAATTTAAATTGTGTGAACAGATTTATTAATTTTTTATATTTTTATTTTAATAAATAAAAAATAAAATAAAATACAAAAGTATTAAATCTGAACGGATGAGAAAGTGAGAAGCGGGTAAGACGAGAGAAGAATGAGAGGAGGGAAACTAAGTCCAGATTTTGTGGGGATAAAATCTTCTCACAGACTTTATTGTTTGGTTGTTTTAGATTTTGCCAATAAAATTGTTGGAAAAAAGAGGGAGAAGATTTTGCAATAAACTTGATTGGCTGATTAAAGGGATACTATTTCACTACTATAATGTTGATTCTTGTAATCTTTATGATATTTGACAGATTGCTACTGAAGTTAATTTAACATTAAAACTAATGACACCAGGAATAAGTAATAAGTAATCATGCTTTTCACGAGTATATTTAATATTGAATCAGTTACTTTCAGGCCAAAGAAAATCAGTTATTAGGATTCTTAAGTTAATTCTGGATGGTCATTATATAACAAAAATATGGTTCAAAATTTAAATGATATAAATTCCATCCAAATTGTTAAGTGTTTTTTTTTAGACAAATTTAAATTTAAATTTATAATTTGGTTATAATATATAAATATCATTCCCTGCTAACATATATGGTGGGTTTATATATATATGTATATATTTGCACTTATCCTTCGGGTTAGGCTGTTTGTCAGACATTCCTGACGATGTAGGAAATATTAAATAATCTACGCACATGGGATAATGTGAAGTGGGCCTGTCTAAAACGAAGTCGTATTACTGGGCCCAATATATAAACCTTTGTCCTTTCCTGGCCCCCCTCTTCTCTGGCTCTCTTTAGATCGAGAATATCTCTTTAGATGCCCTTGATTTTCTCTCACTATTTGGCCTGCATAAGGTAAAAAAAATCTCACACAGATAAACTCAAAATAAACGAAATAATTAATGTGATATTATTTATTCTCAAATTGCGTGCCTGTTCTATAAAACAAATTTAAAGATGATCTGATTATTCTCAATCACCCGGGTAAGCTGAAGGGGCTAAAAAGGAAAACAAAACGTTGTGGTTTCCAGATTTGAGAAGAATTCTTTTTTTTTTTTTTTTTTTTTTGTGAAAGCATATAAAGTTTTTACTGGGTCAAAAGTGATTCTTTGGGGAAATCTTTTGACATTTTGATTTGATTTCATAACCATTATTTTGATCCTTTGGCATTGTGGGTCAGGGCAGTCGCCTAACCTAAAGATAATTTCATAATGGCTTTAATGAGATAAGTGCTTCGTGTTTCTTCGGCTCCACATTTCTCACTTCTGATGTTGAAAGAGGAATTGGTTTGGTCCGTCCGTGGGAACACTTTGGTTACTAGTTATGATTATGATTGTTTTGTGCAGAAGTTTCGTATATAAAAGGGAAAATTACGCTTTCAATTTTAAAATTACACTAAAAAATACTCATTATCTCCCTATAATTTTGTAGAAATTCTAAAAAAAAAGCTTCTGTGTTCAAAATCAATGCAAATCTCCATTGATTCTTTGTTGAAAACCCCCTAAAACAGAATTTAAGTGTGCATATCTCTCTTGAATTCTACGGGCCTTTCTTTTGTTTTTAAAATATAGATAGACCTTCCTTCCTTCCCTGATCATTAAAAAGAGTTCTGTATAATTTGTTCTTGTTTCATCGAAAGTTTTGAAAATAAATGAGATGTCCAAGAAATTTCTATAAAAATCGGTGGAAGTCTTTGTATTTTTATATAGATTGGTTGACTTAAAATAATGGATATGCAGTATGCCTCATTATGATGAACGTAAATCTTTTTGTTTTATATAGATTGGTTCTATCTACCTAAACTTATTTTCTTTTAAAAAAATAGTAATTATCTTTATGTGAGTGGACACCCATCATCTGAAAAAGGTTTTTGTTTTCATGGGAATTTCTCCTTTGAACATTCTAAGTTTCACAGTTCGATGGGACCATTTTGTCTGTGTTCTTCTAGAGAGTGAGTCACTGGTTTGCAACTTGTGCTTCTTCGTGCTTACAGTTGTTCATGACCGAATTGGCAATTGCTTCCAACTTTGACTCATCTCTTAGTCTGGACTCTTGCAAGTTACGGAACCCCACACACATACGTGTGTGTGTGGGTGTGAACGAAGCTCTTTTCCAGAATTTAAGTACACAGAATCAGTTATAATTCTAATATAAGTGATTTCTTGGATGGCTATTATTGTAATATTGGTGCGATAGTGATAAGCTTGTTTTGTCTCTGGCCATGCATACAACATTTGTGATCCAACAAGGCTTCTTTTTTCATGTTTCGAAAAATTAATCATTTGGACTTTGTAGTTTTAATACAATTGTAATTCATTTTCTAAATTTTGACTTATTATAACTTAATTCTAAAGTTTTGATTCGATTGTAACTTAATCTCTAAACATTGACTTTTGTAACTTAGTCTTTATATTTTAAATCATATAAAGATTGGTCCTTACATCTTAAAACATAAAATTATGAAGATTAAAATTATGTTAAAATTTATTACTAATTTTTTAATTATAAATATTAAAAGTTTAAAATATCTTTAATCTTTATAACTTTATTTTTTAAAATATAGATATTAATATTTAAGTGCTTGAAACTATATGAATTGAAATACAAGAGGCAAAGTCAAGAACTGAATTACAACCAAGTTTTTTTGAGCAAAAAAAACTATAAGAACTGAGCAAAATTTAGGAATTGAGTTATAATAGGGTCAAAACTATAGAAACTAAATGATTAATTTTTCTTTCATTTTTCTATTTTTAATTCAAATATGACATAAATAGGTAGCGATAGGCAGCTGATTGCTGGCTGATTTGTTTCCTTACTTTCCTTTTCTTTTACCATATATATTGCAGAGTTGCTTAAATGACATAAATACCCTGTGGCAACCTCTTGGTAAGGACACAACTGAATACTTCACACTGAAAGATCTCTGGGAGTGGTTTAATGAATGGAGTGCATATGGTGCTGGCACGCCTGTTGGGTTGGAAAATGGTGAAACCGTGATGCAATACTATGTCCCGTATCTTTCGGCCATCCAAATCTACAGTGACAAGTCTGTTGCAGCTTCTAGGTATGTCAAAAAGTTTCTGGGAAATTATATGCAAGCTATTCCTGCACCTTTATTTACTAGTTTAAAGTAGAGATGAAAGATGCATGACAAAAATAGCTTTCATGACAAAAATATAATGTATTTTTCATACTAATTGTGGCAATAGTGTGAAGTAAGCCTTCTGTTTTTCTAGGGTCCGGAGAGAGGATACTGAGATTGTCGAATTTGAAAGTGATTCATGGAGCGATGATAGTGGAAGTGATAACATTTCTCGATCATTGAGTAACAACTCGAGCAAATCATGGGATGCAGTTTCTGAGGATTCCAACTGTGACCATGAGGGTTCATGGCCAAGAGATGGGCTTGGTTACCTTTACTTGCAGTACACCGAGATGTCTCCTCCTTACTGGAGGGTCCCACTTATGGACAAGGTAGCTTTTTTCACTTTGTATAATTAGCCCTCCTTTAAGTGGCAGCCCACCAAACAAATAACTGATAATCTCTCGTCTCAGATAACTGAATTGGCAAGAAGCTATCCAGCATTAATGACACTGAAGAATGTGGATCTTTCTCCAGCGAGTTGGATGGCAATTGCTTGGTGAGAAATTGAGAATGATTAGTTGTTCTCATCACTTGTTAACATGCTTGACAAACAAGATTTTATTGTAATACTTTTGATTAAATGACTTGTTTTTGTAATACATAGATAGAGCTTAGAATAAAGCACTTCTTTTATTAGCATTATAATTACTTTTCATCAGACTTTTGCATACTGACATCTCAACATTGCAAGTATAGTTGATAACAAGTGGCTACTGTGAACTATATCTCTGATGTCGTAATCTTGAATTCAATTAGAAGATTAAATTGATTTGCATTTTGATTTCTAAAGACGATATACTATCATTGGTTTCTAGATGATTTAGAATTGAAGTAGGGAAGAGTCTTCTCTTTCTCAACTTCTACTTCCCTTGGCATTCTCTATAATATATAAATACGATTGTTCTTGAACTCGTAATTTTTTTATTTCTTTCTGAACTTCGTTATCTTGATTTTTTATCATTGAATAGGTACCCTATTTATTCCATACCAAGTCAGAAAAACGAAAGGGACTTGGCAGCATGCTTCCTCACTTTCCATACGTTGTCATCATCTTTTGAAGGTATCTGAGTGTATTTATTTGTCCTTTTATATTCTATGATAACTTTTCTTCAAAGTAAGCTAACACATTTGTAATCCTTGAGTCAACCTGGAGGTAAAATGTACCTCAATAGCATCTTTCCTGGGTTCTGAATATTTGCTTCAGTTTCCACAATTGTTTTCAAGTGTCGTTTCAAGAGTTTCAGAATTGGTATTCTGGAATTGAAAATAACGTTTAAGTAAGCATACCGGAACTGACACTCAATTTGTAACACTTTGTAATCAACCACATGTCATCTTTTAGTTCTATTGTGACTTGTGACATATTGAATGGGTGCTGAGAAATAGAAGTAAATAGCCATTTGGTACACTGTTGTTGTCTCGCTGCTCTTAGTATCTCGAATACTATACTACAAGATATACTAAGGTGTAAGATGTCATGGTAATTAAGATTTGCAATTTATTTTTTCTTTGTGGCTATTGAAAAAGTTATCAGAGAGAGCACAAACTTGTTCTTTTATCTAACTCAACAAAGCTAAACAAAGACGAGACATGGTTTTTGGATAAAATGAGATGTTTAAATTTTAATTATACTTGGGCATGAGTCTCTGAATTCGAGTTCTGATCACAGTTTCTCGTGCATCTGCAGATTGTGCAATGGAATACAATAACATAAACATTGGGAAAGACATATGCTGCTCGGAAAGCATGGGAAGTCTTGGTGGAGAGAAATGCGAGATTAAGAACTCTGGCTTTATATCACTGCCTCCTTTTGGACTGGCCACTTACAAAATGCAGGGCGATCTATGGCTGAACATAGATTCATCATCTGATCATGAAAGGCTAGCCGATATGTACCGTGCTGCAGATTCATGGTTGAAGCAGCTCAATTTCCACCACCATGACTTCAACTTCTTCACATATCACTCTTCTCTGTGAATTGCTTATTTCTCCATAACTACCTCACCGACCTTCTGCTTTACCTTTTTTGGCTTTGACAGGATTTGGATTTTCTGAAGTTGTAAGTTTGTAAAGCGTCCCTAAAATAAGAGAGGATAGAGGGAGTAAATAGGAAGAGAGGAAGTTGTAAGTTTGTCAAGTGGCTGAACACTTGCTTAGTGTGGTGTTCTTTTTCAGTTTTCTCACTCTAGAGGCACTTTACTTTGGAGGATCCAAATTCATTTTGACACCGGCATGGGAGATTCCACTAGGAGCATATTCTGATGAGTACCATTCGGAAACTCGAGAGGCTAGTCAATATCCCCAAGGTCCAAGCTGTTACAGAATTTGCTGCTGTGGGACTTTTAAAATGAGTTTGTTTTTTGGGTTGTTTTGCGAGTTCCCTGACGAGGGCAAGAGTTTAGAATTTGGATTGGAGGTTCCTTTGATTTTAACTTTTTGGTGCTTAAATTTATCTAGACTTTTTACTTGTTGACTAATGTGATGTAGAGTTTCGGATTTCTATTTTATCTTTGATTCAGAGAGCAATCCCTTTTATTTTGGTCCATACGCAATTTATTCTAAATTTGGAAATCGATTATTTCTTCAATTCCTAGTTACAGGACAAATTTCAATACTTATAAGTAGCTAAAATTTGACGGTAATTATTTTTTTTTAATTTGGAATTTATATGTACTTCCCCCTTTTATTAAAGAGAAGGGAGGTCATTATCTTAGGCGGCATGTTAGCATCACCTGGATCAACAATGTAGAATTTCACTTGATGCAATTCAATTTGGAATAGTTGAGATTTAATGTGATTTTGGCTAGTATTAGAAAAATGCTTGATTTTCTGTCTTATTCACACCTTCCATAACCGTAAGGCCTTTCTCACTCAATATCTAAAGTGGTTTACAATGTTTTCATAAAAATTATGAGTTATTTTTATTCTTACACTGTATATGAAAGATGAAAATTACAAATAACTTTAAACTTAGCTATAGTTATTTAGTAAGAATGACAAATAAGTCTCAAAGGGTCAATTTTATTTAGGATAAGTTTCAAGATAGTCTAAAATACTAGTTAAATCCCGTAGGTTCTTAGGAGGCCATATGAGCAATGTTAAAATTACTTAAAAACCTTCATTAATCATGTTAGAAGCTTTAGACTTTTCCACCACATTTCAATATCTAAATCGTCATATGTTCCCTAGATAGAATTTTTTCACAATCTCATAAACATGCACATGCAGAGAAGAGAAGAAAGATCAAGAGAAAATTTTATCACACTCAACTGTGCATAAGGAGAGATTGAGAAAGACGTGGATATTGTTGACAAAAGCAAAAAATGCTCACAACACCAAACTCTATCATACCTTAAGGTATTTTGCTAAATTCTAACAATAGTTTGTAAAGTGTTGGAAAGAGACAAAAATAATGAGTAGGAATTAGTTTAATTTGCTTTCGGGCTTATTTTGTTTTTGACTTCATCCTTGGGTTTTTAATGAAAGAATATATTTGGCCAAATGGTTAATGTAATGCAACAATGAGTTCCTTTAGGTTTGAAGTTCTTGTTTATTATTGAGCTTATTACTGGCCTTGATAAATTAATAGAAAATTTCTCTCATTGACTTATTTTTTTTTTAAATTCTCTAGCATACTAATAGACTTTCGTAATATGAGCTGCAATCATATAAGCCATTTTCTATTTAGTGTTTTTGAATTTTTAAAGATTTGACTCTAAAATAATTGGATCAATTCCAAGAAATTGCAATCAAAATTATTGTTTTTAAGAATGAAAATTGAATCTTAACTTGTAAATTATCAAATCATTCTAAGGGAATTGTAACTACTACTTTGTAATTTGTAACTTTGTTCTAGTAATGTTTGTAGTTGGAGTTTCTATTTTCGTAAGAACAAAATTGAATCTTGCATATTATTACTTCATCCTCTGCAATTTGCAACTACTACTTTGCAATTTTTAATTTTGTGTAGTAATATTGACAATTATACATACTTCATTTTTAAGAAGGAAAATTAAATCTTACAAATTACGTGCTCATTTTTAGGAATTTGTAACTGATACTCAACAATTTGCAATTTCATGTGATAACATTTTTAGCTAAACTTTCTAAATTTAAGAAAAATTGAATCTTGCAAATTATAGGATCATTTTTAAGAATTTGAAGCTACTACTTTGTAAATTGAAAACTTTGTGTAACATTTACAACTAGAGTTATTATAGTTAATAGAATATATTTATTGAAAATGATTAATTTGATTTTCTTCAGGGTGCTCTTTATTGAAATTGTTGTGAGTGATTGTTGTAACTAGCATCTTTCTTTTAGCAATCAATCGATGTTCTTGAAAACTATATCTACCTCACTTAACTAAGGGAGGAATTGGAGAAATTACGTCTCTGTCATTATCTATCATTTGTAGATGTAAATCAAACAAAAGTTGGAGAAGAAGCTGATAAACTTTAATAATGTGAAAATGATGTTTTTGACTAGATGTGTTATGATAGCTGGTTAATCATAAGAGGAAGAAAGTCAGATGAACTTTTTGCATCCATTGTAGTTATTAACTGATCGAAGAGGGCGGGGGAAAAATCCAAATGAAGATTAATGATGTTTATATGTGTTGTAATTAATCAAACTGATGCCACGTACGTACCAACGATTTGCATACACTTTTTCTTGAATTTGCAACTTAAAGTTCCTTAATTTGCAGGTGATGTTCCCATTTTTTGTTTGGAATAAAAAGTTTAACATGAAAAATTTAAGATAAATGAATTGGTCAGGGTTTGCAATAACTTCTATCAAATTAGCAACTAATAGTTTCTAAATTTGCAAGTAATATTCCCACTTTTAATTTGGAATCACAATTTTAATATAGAAGATTGAAATAAAAAAATAACTTTATTATTCACAAGGATTTACAATTAGCACTCCCTATTTAAAAGCTCAAAATTTACAACCGAGATACCTAAAGTTGTAACTCCCTTACGAATAATTTGCTACTCTTTTTTAAAATTTTAAGTGAAAATACTTTATTAAATTATTGAAGTTGTAAAGCAATAAAGTTGCTATTTTAGGATATAGATCTAGTAATTTACAATTGAGATACCTAAGTTTATAACCCCTTTATGAATAATTTACAACTCTTTTTCAAAATTTTGATTGAAAACACTTTATTAAATTCTTGAAATTGCAAAGCAACCAAATTGTTATTCTAAGAGATAGCTTCAATAATTTGCAATTGAAATACCTAAATTTGCAACTCCCTTACAATAATTTGCAAGTTCTTCTCAAAATTTTAAGTGGAAATATTTTATTGAATTCTTGAAGTTGCAAAGCAATCAAGTTGTTATTCTAGGAAATAGTTTCAGTAATTTGCAATTGAGATACCTAAATTTGTAACTCCTTTATAAATAATTTGCAGCTTCTTTTCAAAATTTGAAGTAGAAACATTTTATTAAATTTTTGAAATTGTAAAGAAACCAAGTTATTATTTTAGGAGATAGCTTTAGTAATTTATAACTGAAATACTCAATTTTGCAACCTCTTTGGGATAAATTTGGAATTCCTTTTCACAATTTTAATTAGAAATGTTTTACTAAATTTTTAAAGTCGCAAAGCAATCAAGTTATTATTCTAGAAGATAGATCCAGTAATTTGCAACCAAAATACTTAATTTTACAACTTACTTACAAATACTTTGTAACAAATTTTTGCAATTTTAATTGGAAACACGTTGAATTCTTGAACTTGCAAAGAAATCAAGTTGTTATTTTAGGAGATAGTTCTAGTAATTTATAATTCAAATACCCAATTTTTTACTTCTTGGGGTTAAATTTGCAACTCCTTTTCGCAATTTTAATTGATAATGTTTTATTGAATTTTTAAACTTGTAAGAAACCAAGTTATTATTTTAGGAGATAGCTCTAATAATTTACAACTGAAATATCCAATTTTACAACTTCTTTGAGATAAATTTGTATCTCCTTTTTGCAATTTTAATTGAAATGCTTTGTTACATTTTTGAACTTGAAAAGCAGCCAAATTATTATTCTAGGAGATAGATCCAGTAATTTGCAACCAAAATACTCAATCTTGTAATTTACTTACAAATATTTTGCAACTACTTTTTGACAATTTTAATTGGAAACACGTTGAATTCTTGAACCTGCAAAGAAATCAAGTTGTTATTCTAAGAGAGAACTTCAGTAATTGACAATTGAAATACCCAATTTTGGTACTTCTTTGGAATAAATTTGCAACTCCTTTTAACAATTTTAATTGGTAACACTTTATTGAATTTTTGAACTTGTGAAGAGACCAAATTATTATTCTAGGATATAGTTCTAGTAATTTACAATTGAAATACCTAATTTTGCAACTTCTTTGGAATAAATTAATTGGTAATGTTTTATTGAATTTTTGAACTTGTAAATAAACTAAATTATTATTCTAGGAGATAGTACCAGTAATTTGCAATTGAGATACCCAATTTTAAAACTTCTTTAGGATAAATTTGCAACTCCTTTTGTGCAATTTTAATTGAAAAAATGCTTTGCTGAATTTTTGAACTTACAAAGAAACCAAGTTAATATTCTAAGATATAGATCTAGTAATTTGCAATCGAAGTATCCAATTTTATAACTTACTTACAAATACTTTGTAACTATTTTCACAATTTTAATTGAAAACACGTTGACTTCTTGAACTTGCAAAGAAACCAAGTTATTATTCTAAAGAATCGCTTCAATAATTTGCAACTGAAATACCTAATTTTGCAACTACTTTATAAATACTTTGCAACCTCTATTCAAAATTTTAAAAGAAAACACTTTTAATGATCATAGAATATATGAAATGTACATATAAGTTACATGTATCAATTCATTTAATGCTTTTCCAGATATCAGTTGTCTACATACATAAAAGCATCAACTCTATTCCATTTAAATCACAATTCAAGCATGATGAAATCCAACTAATTTTTCAAGAGACATTCCTTCTCTGATTATTCTTCCATTACAACTCCTCCTATCATAATGCATTGTCTTATGTATATCTTTTACAATATCTCCATCAAAATGAAAATAATAAAAGATTTCCTTTAAACAACTATTTTCTATCGTATCCATTAACATCAACCTAAAACAAGCAAAATAAAATGTTATAATATATGATTCATAAACAAATTACTTTTTGCATTAGTGATTTTTGCATAAGTGACAATGTTCCATCTTAAAATGTGGATACTTGATAATAAATTTTTACACTTTCAGTTGTAAAATGTTAAATCTTCATGTCAAATCTTTAAAAATGTGAAATAAAAAAAAAAAACTTTTACATTCAATTGCAAAAAGCCTTTTTTTTTTGTTCATGGGTGTCATTTTGCAAGAAGAAAACTATAATGGAGAATAGACTCCAAGAATTTGCAAAAAAAAAAAAAACCATATCTAAACACACTAGTCAAAAAAAGCCCACATACCTAGTTCTTTGTCAACAAATGCTAATGAAGGCTGACATGATATGATATGTTGAGTCTCAATAAATTTTTTTCTTTCCAGTACTTTACAAACTATTGTTAGAATTTAGTAAAATATTTTAAGGTGTGATAGAGTTTGGTGTTGTGCTTTTGTTAACCATATCCATGACTTCCCTAATCTCTTCTTGTGTGCGATCGAGTACAATAAAATTTTCTCTCAAGCTTCTTCTCTTCTCTACATGCTCATGTTTATAGGATTGCGAAATTTTTTTATCTAAGACACATATGACAATTCAGATATCAAAATGAGGTAGGAAAGTCCAAAACTTCTAACATGGTTAATGCAGGCTTTAAAGCAATTTTAACATTGCTCATATAGCCTCCTAAAGACTTATGGGATTTAAATAATATTTTAAAATGTTTGGAGACTTAAATGATATTTTAAAATGTTTTGGATAAAATTCATCCTTTGACAGATCTGTCCTTCTCCCTTATTTATATCCTTCATTCTTAGATTTTTTGCTTTGTCAATCTGCTGTTAACTTGTCTAACAGTATTGTTAGTGGGGCCCGCAATTTGCTAAGCTAGCTTACATGGGGGGAGCGGGAGCGAGCGAGCGAGCGAGCGAGGTGGTTTGTTCATTTTGCAACTTGTAGAGAGAGAGAGAGAGAGAGAGAGAGAGAGAGAGTGAAGAAGCAGGCACAAAGCGAGAGAAAATGATGGCCGTTTCGGTTCCAATTCTAGCCACCGTCGCCTCCCTCCACCTCATCGCTTTCGTTCTTGTTGTCGGCACTGAAAGCCGTCGCAGTACAGTACGCCTCCTTTATCCTCTCTCCCTCTCTATGGTCCTGATGCGCTTGATATGGAACCTAACTACTGTTTTTCTTCATCGTTTTTACATGCTAGAATCCAGCTCGATGAGTACGACGACAAAACCTTCTGCATTTACGACACTAATGCATTGATAGTGTAAGGCCTTTG
This sequence comes from Prosopis cineraria, assembly GCF_029017545.1. Classification (NCBI taxonomy): domain Eukaryota; kingdom Viridiplantae; phylum Streptophyta; class Magnoliopsida; order Fabales; family Fabaceae; genus Prosopis; species Prosopis cineraria. The sequence goes on from NW_026555345.1 coordinate 26,086,034, forward strand.
CTCTGTTGCTGGTCAGTCAAGTGATGGTTCACAGTGTCACAACCTCCCTCTCTCCTCTCTCTCGCCTTCATTCCCTCTCTCTCGGATACAACTCTGCTCTCTTGCCCTTTTCACCAGACCCAACCCCTACCTCATTCCCTTCTCCTCAAGCTCCTTCGCTCTGCTCTGGGCACACCGCACCATGAACGTGTTCCACATGTAAGTGGCAGGGACGTCAAAGGACGTGGATGATGACTTGTGTCGAGGGCGATGCTCTTGAGCTAGTCGAGGTCTCTCTTGTCGAAGGTGATGGAGGTTGGCCTCAGGTCGCTCGAAACCTGACTCTTGAAAGTTGAACCCACAGAGATCCCAGTCATCCCGGGCGGGTTTGTGCGTCAAGGTGCAAGTCGTGTGAACGGACGAGGGTAGTGCCATTGCATGTAATCATTGTGGCCTTTTTTTATTTTTTTAAAAATACTAACACTTATCCTTTTCTACAGAACTCCTCTGTTTTGCTCTGTTTCTAGATCATGAAAACACAATACTTGAGGGTTCTTTGTTTTTTCGTTTTGCTGTTTCTTTGATGGTGGCTTTATTGCTCTGCGTCAGAGTCACAAGGCCTGAGCCCAACATGGCCATCCACGAGTCACATGTTAAACATCAAGTCTTATTCATGTATGTGTATATATATGATGACGATGACGATGATGATGATGTAATTGAAAATAAGTAATTTAAATTATTAAATATTGATAGAAGTTGAAAACAAGTGCTAATTTATATTTATAAATAAAAACTACAATAATGTAAACAACAGGAGTTTTATGTACAGGAGAAAACATAATTTTTGATCTCCATAATTTAATTATTAAAAACATTAAAAAATTAAAACTATAGAAACTTAAGAAATAAACATTAATTAATTTTTCTAAAATTATGGGAAATAAAAATATTGAAAAAAATTATAAGGATTAAAAATGAAAGCCAATGAAATTATAAGGACCGATAATTATACCTAATTACAAATTGAATGTTTAATTAAAAAAAACCAAATAAGCCGAAAAATAACAGCCCAAATGCAAATGAGGTACCAAGGGGAGAAAGAGAGACACCACTAAATCACCATCCCTTCCATATCAGCCCCTTAAGTTAATATTAATATAAATGGGCCGGTATATTTATTTAGAGTCTAAAAAATAAATTATATATGATTATTGGATTTATCATTCACAATTTAAAACATAGATATGCAAACTAGAGTAAACTTTACAATTTTTAAAAAAACCTAAAATAAGTTTTCTTATTTAATTATCATTTATAAATAGTGTGTGTGTATTATATTCATAAAGATATATTATGATACAGTCGATATTAACCTTTAGAAAAAAAACTTTTAAAATAAAAAAAATCCATCGAATTAAGATGACCGGATGCCTAGCCGTTATCGTTGTGTTTTCACAGCACGCTTCGTTTCCTCTCTTCATCTTCTCGGTGAGCCAGCTTTTTAGTGTCCTTGACGAAAAAAGAAAGTAACACGCATAGATGGCATCTGATTCTTTGGCACCTTCGTTTCTTGATTCCTTAATTATTTGGGAACACATGCTATTCTGTTGCTCACAATGATCTCCCTCACGGCTGCATCATTGTTGTTGTTTTCGGTTTGTAGTCGTTCGTCCAATCCCTCATCTTCGCTCAGCTCGTGAATCTCATTTATCGCGAAGAGATAGCTCCATTGAAAACCACATTGGGGCTGAAATGGTTTTGGTTTTGGTTTGATACTCATTGGTTTTATCCTCGGGGTGGTGGTGGTTGTTTCTGCTGAAGCTCTTAGTGTGTTATGGATCGTGAAACTGATGGGAAGCCAGATCAAGAAACGTGGCGAATCGAAATTTCTCGTGGGGGGCCGGGAAATTGATACCCAACAATCTCTTAGTTCAGCATTTAAGAAACAGGTAATCTTGAACAAATGGCGTGGCCAACAAAAATTCTTTTGATCATGAGCAAAACCTCTAGCAATCAGCAAACTTTAATAGTTCTTGAATTTGGTTAAAGAGAAAAGAAATTTTTTTTTTCCCTCAAGACATTATGTTTTTATATGTTGCCTTTGCTAAGATTATCTCAAAACGTGGATTACCATGATGCTTTAATTGCGGTTTGAAACTACTTTACTGTTTGCCTAGGTTGAACTTTTATTCTTATGTTGTTTTCTGTTTTAGAATGATATATTCTGTATCGTTGCATGCGTTATTAAGCTGCAGTTTTGAACAGGTTATATAATCCTTTCTAATATTGAATATGAGCTTTTATGCTTTCGCAATATTTTTACCTTGATGCCAGAAAATATTCAAAACTTTTAAAACGGCAAAACAAAAAAGGATTGGTAGAGCGCCAAGCTGTCAGTCAGTTATTCTTGCCGAAACCTGACGATCATGTTACAATTTTATTTTCCTTCTACTCCACTTTACCCTTGAAATCAAATAGTCATAGTTAAATTATTAAAATGGTGCCATTCCTTAGGATATACTTTACACGCTTCAATCACAACCAAAGAGAAACTATCTAGTTTCTAGAGGACTAGGATTACTTCCTCCGTTTGACTTAGCAGCAACCATATATGAGCATGACTTGTTACATTCACTTTAAAGATGCCTTGAGTTGAAGACGTAAGGTCTTGTCTGTTTTTATGCAACTATTCAACGTCTAGTTTTTATTGCATTTAGTGTTTTGCATGATATTCTTGTCAACTTGATCATAAATTAAAGCATCAATAAGTATTTGTATTGATGTGACCAATAAACCTATCATTAAGGCTACAATATTTGCACACTATGATTTTCAACTTCTTTGGATATGACATTTTTTGAAGCATGCTCCCTTTTGACAAATTGTAATTTGTACCATGCATAGATAGTTGTCAAATTGTAATCTGTATCTTGTAGTTTTCACTTAAGAGAAGAAACATGTTGATGGACATGCCTGAATTGCAATACATTATCATGGCTCAATGACATCCCTTGCTGTAATGATAAGCAATACACGTAGCATAGTTGCAAATGTAATACCTTGAAAAGAACCATTCTTACAAATTTACATAGAGATAGAGCATTGGCAATCGATGAAAACTTTATTTGGAAGAATATCTGAATTTTTAAAGTCTCACACATGCTGCTTCCGCATTCAGCCTTTTATTAATCACGCTAATCACTTTTTAGTTCCATTAATGCTCATTTTTCACTGATCTTTCTAATGTTCCTTATTTCTGCTTGTAAAATGTTCACACAAAAAGTATTTGTGGATTTCTTTTGAATTGCCTTTCCTTTTCATCTTTCAGGGTGTGGTTTGGGTTCTAGAGTACAACAAAATCTCAAAAGTCTGGCTTGACAGAACATCAAGAGAGCAAAAAAGAAAAAAAGAATTTGTGGTGGTTTCTCCTGTTAAAAAGTATGGAAAAATTACCGACCAATCATTTATTCTGACAGAAACTGATGGATTGTGTACAACTATTCAGCTAAAGGGCTGCATAGTTGAAGCCGTTTCTTCTACAAGTCTTTCTTCAAAAAAATGGTAACATGATTTCCAACTCATCCTTATTGGCTGCTCTTATTTTGTTGGAATTCTCTGGTAACATCCAAGAAGAGGGTGGTCAGGATTCAGGGATTTTTTATTTTACCATTTTATTTCAAAGAATGAAATTTTTACTTTCTTTGTTTAGCCCAATACATCTGACATTAGATTTAATGTAAATGTGAGCACACTTTCTTTGCACGCCCAATGGACCGGGAGATAGTGGAATTAGCAGAGTAAAAGTCCCAAACCCATCCAAATGTGAAGATGGCTTTTGGCTAGGTAGAGTATTAGAAATCGAATGATTATCTGAACATATACTATGTTTTTGGACTGTCTAAATTAATTATCTAGAGATTATAAATGAGTAATTTTTAAAGAAAAAATTCATAATATTTAATAAAGAAACATCAAAAACTATCAGTAGTTCTTGAACTTCAGTTTTGGAATATTTAGTCATTCAAACATTCGCTGTTTGTTAATTTCCAATTAAGTCTTTCATTATGTAGAAACAGAATTTGTTTTTTAAAAGACTTCAGTGCTGTACTGTAGAAGACAACTTCTGGGAGGTTTTTCAACAACTTTTGAGTATGTGATATAGAATGAAGACTGGCTGGGGATTCTGAAAGCTGCAAAAACTCACAAACATTAAATGTTATACCATCACCTACAACTAATGTCTGGCAAGTACAGTTTAATCGAGTGGCAGCATGGAATATTTGTGAATCCATTGATCTTATCATCATGAAGAATGACAATTCATTGAAACACGATCAAAGACTAGTTATGGTAGATTCAGTTTAAGAGGAAGATATGTTTGACAGGTGTAGTTTTTTGATTCAACAAACGATTCACCTTTAAAGAAGGTTGACAATGTGTTTCTTTTTAACTTAATATGGAGAAATCTTAATATCTTTGTGCTTGCATACTTTTTTGTTAGAAGTTTGTCTTGTCATAGTTAGTTTATGGGAGTAATCGATCAAATAATACTGGATAGATAAATTTTATTGCTTGCACATTTATTGAGGAAAATGGGTGCTTCCATGTTCTTATCTGAATGGTGATTGGTTTTATAGGGCAAAGAAGCTCCCCATCAAAGTTGAAAGTTCTTCTGCAATATACAATGGCAGCAAAATCCTTTACATATATCTTGAGACTTCATGGGAGAAAGAATCTTGGTGTATGGCCCTCCGTCTGGCTTCTTGTGATCAAAATGAAAAATTAAAATGGTTTTCCCAGTTGCATGAAGAGTTTCATATTATCTGATATCTTTAAATGCTGAATATCCTTCATTTATGAAACCATCGGCAGGATCAAGTGTTGAAGCAATAGATAGGGTCATTAAGCCTGATAGTGGTCACTCAAAAGTTCGTCAATTTTTGAGGAAATTGTCAAGGAAGACTTCCAGAGTTAGTCTAGATAATAAATCAACTTGGTCTTCATTGTCAGGCTGTGAAGAAAAAAAGAACAGTGAGAAGCTTCATGCTTGTAAAGATTCAGTTGCATCTGTTAACTTGATGAAAACTGCTTCAGCAAAGCATTGTAAGAGTTCTACTGAAGACAATGCTCCACCATTATCTTCAAACCAATCCTGTTCAGAAAGCCAGAGTCATTTGTCTGCTGCTGATTCTGTCGAGAAGATTGGTATTGATGAGGGAACATTATGTTGGAACCTGTTAATTTCTCGTCTCTTTTTTGATGCCAAAGGCAGTGCAGAGTTGAAGAGATTTTTTCAAGCAAAGATTCAGGTGTTTTCCCATATGATATTGATGAGTTTGAGAATATTTATTTTTGGGGTAAGGGGGGAGGGGGTTGATTTGCTAGTTACTAAGTAGAAGTGTAATTCTTATTCAAATTTGGAATTTGAATAAAGGTTGTTATGTCCCTCTTGTAATCCAGTTTGAGTTTTTTAGCCTTTTCAGATGGTCCAGAAAATTAAGGTTATAGATACAAGCTGAACTTTATCTGTTAAGCTGATTACATTATAATTATGGAAGACTTTTATTTTTTAAATACATCCATGGAGTTAGTTCGACTGCTTCACTAGATGAAGCATACCCCACTTGGTTGGTCGGTATAAGTGACACTATTGTAGTTTTAATGTTTTTAAGCTTGATGAATGCAAGGAAAGGGTAATGATCAGGTTGTTGGTGTCAAGATTGTATGAATTTGAAGGGGGGATTGGAGATTGTTTCTGCAAACGTGCTTTTCAATTTGCTTGCCACCCTACAGTAAACTTAACACTATCATGGATACTATGAAATAATGCTGGTTGTTTCTGTTTGTTGACAGAAACAATTGTCTAGTATGAGAACTCCCAGTTATATTGGTGAAGTCATCTTGACAGAATTAAGTACTGGAAATATTCCTCCTTGTATCATGGGAGTGAGGGTTCTTCCTTTGGAAATGAGTGAGGTATGGACCTTAGAAGTTGACATTGAATATGCTGGTGGTGCGCTATTAGAGATTGAAACAAGGCTAGAAGTTGGTGAACTAGATGTCCATAAAGAGATAGAGGACTCAAATCTGGATTCAGGCAATGTTGGGGATGTCCCTGCAGATTTTCTTGAGGGTTTTGAATATTTGGGAAAACAATTGAACCTCACTGAAGGTACCAGTGACTTACAAGAGCCAAAGGAAGATGGCGATGTGAATATTGGTTAGTATATGAATCTTATCAAATCCAACGTTTTGTGCTTGTTCTATTTGTGTGATGCTTTGCCAACTTACTAGACCATGTTAAATATTATTTCATAAAAATGGGATTAATGAAACTACATGGGTGAGTCTTACATTGACGATTTCTTTGACTGTTTTTGGAATTCTAGCTGGTGACTTCCTACAGTCAGTTGAGAAGTTACAAGTCCTGTTTTGCTTTATAAACCAATTACTTTGTGTATTCTTCTGTTTCTATGCCAATCTGATTCGCCCAAGGATAGTTGCTGCTACTTGCTATCTGCCATTGATAGTGAAAAGAAGAGTCCAGAGATAGGTTAATAGAAGAAGAATAAAAGAATAGAGAATCTGAGAGATCAAAGTTAGTAACTTCCTGTAGTCGTTTGAGAAGTTATCAATGCTATTTTTGCTTTAATTTGTATTGCAGACCTATCTAAGAGCTTTAGGAGCTCTTCATGTTCCTCAAGCTCTGGATCCAGATGGAAGTCTATGTTAAATTCTGTTGCCAAACATGTTTCGCAGGTTAACCTCTCTCTTTATTTTATTCCCTCTTTTACTTTTTAATTAGTTTTCTGTTCCTTTTAAAGCTTTGGAAGCCTTTTGTCTGATATTGGATGTATCCTTTTTTAACGGTATGATCTGGTTGTCTGAAATGGGTTGATCCCTCTATATTTCCTATCACATCTATCCCAAGTTGAATAGCATGTTTGGAATCCTTGAACTGCTACTCATCGTTTGATAATGTTTCATCCAATTTTTTATTCTGTCCTATCAGGTATTGTGGTGCTCAATCCTGACTTCTAATATTAACTTTGCTTGCAATAACATTTTGGGGCTATGATTTGCTGTCATTGACATACTATTGTGAATTACTGTCCTGAAGGATTTTGGGCAGATTTTTTCAGTATTTGGCATGTAAAAAAGGTTACGGTGTGGTAAAATTTTCTGGAAGTTTACTCTCATTTCATTGTCAGCTGGTGAAATGGAAATAGCAGTGGCTGTTAGCTGTTGATGGATTATGGGGGCAAGATTGGAAACGTATATGTTTTAATGGAGTGTAATGGAAGATGATTGAGAGAATATAGTAAAAACAAATCAATAATAGTAAACGAGAGAATTGCAGGCTGACAGTCTAAACAGCTGCTAGAAGCTTATATTACCAGCTGACTTTTGGCTTTGTGGTTCATTGCTCGACTGTGAGGCACTTGGGCACAAGTTCGAATGCTGGTAGACAAAAAAGAAAGATAGAAAAGATAACTTAATATAATTTAAAGTCCAAATATCATACTTTTCTCCCAGCCACAATATAAACTTTTCCATTAAATTGTCATAATATAAATTTACAGTAGTCACATTTTGCATGTCATCAAGTCTTAAAGAGACTTACAATGTTTGGAATATGATCTCTCTCTCTCTCTCTCTCTACATATATATAAACGGAATATGATGTCTTTCTACACCTTGGGGTCCATGGCTATATGTAACAATAGCAAATCAACAAGCACAATACTGGAAAGTTTTTTTTTTTTTTTGGGCCAAACTAGAAAGCTTGAGTATTAAAAAAATGTTGATATATGTTCATGGAGACACAAATCAAATATTTGATATCTTGCAGATGTTTTATTGTTCCTTCGGCTCATCAAGTTGCGAACAACTTAAACTGTTACTCTTGATGTAACTGACTGTTTTTTGTTGCAAAGGTACCTCTCTCTTTGGCAGTAAGGGTAGCATCCCTCAGAGGCACATTGCGTGTATACATAAAGCCACCTCCATCTGATCAATTGTGGTTTGGTTTCACATCAATGCCTGATATGGACTTCAACCTGGAGTCATATATTGGGGATCGCAAGATTACCAATGGACATGCTGCTTCTTTCTTGGTCAAACTGTTGAAGGTATATGATTTTTTTCTGTATGATTTAAAATAATCGAAATATCTCTCTTTGCAGTGGTTGTTTAGGATTATCAAGTTTCAAATAGCCTTTCACTTTAGTTACAGATAATTCATATATATTTCATCAGTAAATGCATGTAGTTATTTAGAAAGGAAGTTGAAATGGCTCCAGCTTTTGGATTATTTGGCCTTTCAATGAAGTTCTGCTTTTTCCCTCACATTCCGAAAGGTTAACCTTGCTTTCAATATGGGGCTCTAGATTATTGTTTTTGTTAATACCAGGTCATACCATTGAACTTCTTTACTTTGTTTTTTCCTGTTGTACACGAACGAGGGAAAAATTACACTCAGAGGAATATATTCATCGGAAAAATTTAGAATTTTTGAAAAGATATAGCATTGCCGTGCACATAAATTATGATAATCATGAAAAATTGATCGGCAGTTGCAGCCTTTTCCACTCTGATATGGATGTGAAAGATCTGATGTTAGGATCAGAAATTTAGAACATGGAGAATGTTATTTTCTTTTTTCTTTCTTTCTTTTCTTTACGTAAAAGGAGAATGTTATTTTCTAAAATGACAGAGAGGAAAGGGTAGCTATGCAATATATATTAGAGAGATTTTATTCCTTAAAACCTGTCCTTTTCTCTGGCAGAAGCCTTATATTTTGTACATATTTGTATGTATACATTTAAAAATTCCGGATGACTGATATCCTGAATCTCTTGTCCACTAATGTGCTTCAAATTTATCTTTCGGGAAAGGATTAGGGAAACCTTAACTGAGACTAAATCTAGTTTCACTCTTGCAGATGGGAATCCGGGAAAATTTAGTGCTCCCAAATTGTGAATGCATCTGCATCCCTTTCATGCAAGCAGAACAAGACGACTGGGTTCCTTTTAATGTTGCTCCATTCATATGGTCTAACCAAACATCTGGAATCGAGACTTCCAATTCAGTTGGAGCTAGTGCAAGGACCTCAACTGATAATCCGGAGCATGATCAAAAAAAGCCAAAAAATGCTGAATTTAATCAAGAACCAGCAAACAAATCAATAGATGCTTGTGGAGTCCGATCAAGTTCCTTCCGTACACCAGGTAGTGTGGAAGAATTGATAACACCATCGTTGGAGGACAAAGAAAAACCACAAGAAACAAGAGACTTGAAAGAGTTGGGTTTGCCTTCTATTGAGAAGGTTAAACCTCAAGAAACTAAGGACGTGGGAGAACTTAGACCATCTTTGTTACAGAATTTTAGGTCACAAGACAGTAGTGAACATAAGATGGGGGATAGCTCGTCCTCGTCAACACCCAGGATGAGAGGTAATTTGTTGGAGAGACAAGATACTATGGATGTGACCAGGCCAAAGAAGATGGGGAGAAAGGAAAAGATGCATGATCTGCGGAGGAAGATGAGTGAGAAGTTTGAGGAAAAGAAGCGTCATATTGGAGAGAAGAGCAAGCACATAGTTGACAGGATGCGAGGACCTCGAGAATCATGAACAAAAGGACAGAATATGTGCACATAATGTTAAATGATCTGTTGATGATGTCAGCAAAATGCCATTCTTACGTCTGAAAATGTCAGGCATCAGAACCTGTTTCACTGATGAGTTGTGCACTTTATTGATGTTTAGAAGGATTCAATGGCACAAGGCATGCATTAATGATCCTTCCACAGGAGAGTTTGTAATTTCTGCAGCACTGGGCACGATAGAGAGTTCAGTTGTTGAGCGCCAAATGATTGTTACTAGAAATGCTCTAAAGGATTTTTTATATTTGAGTAATAATATATCATTTTAATTATTTTGAGTTTCTATCAAAGTCATCGTTAGCTAGTTAACTTCATCTATGTTCAAGTAGCTTGCGGGTTGTAGAGGTGAAACAGAATTATGCAATAATGTGTAGGTGACCATCAAAGTCTTAGAGAAGAAATGCAAGCGAAATTAACTGCGCTCAAACGAAGCAACCTACGTAGATATGATCGTAAAGAGATTTGGAAAAATCATTCTAAGGTCCCATGGAAGCAATCAAAATACACTAAAGTCTCATGAATTCATCAAATAGCTACCAGATCCCTAGAAACTTAAAGGTGAATAAGTCTGAAAATAAAATTACTAATTTGTCCTCTACCATTAAAAAGGAAATCTTGCTTGAACGCAGATCTCACGAAACTCATGATTAGCGAGACTGAAGATTGATGCATATCCATGATTGTTGATCATGGTAGGATAATTTTCACTTTTCCATATCTATGATTACTGTCATTGTCTTCATCTAAGCGAGGTGGGAGTGTTCATCCGCGACTGCAATATTTCATCGCGCTACAGAAAACAATATAGTGATTGTTGAGCGAGTAAACAATTTTCATACGTTAATGATTTTATTATTGTTTAAGGGTAGCATAATGCTTTCTAGGTATGCCTACGATCATTTGATTTGCATAGCTAATGGATATGGATTTATCTGGTGCGACATTGATACGTTGAAAAATATCTGATACGAACAACTTTACATGTTGTCAATAGTGTATTCTTGTGTTGTCAATATGCTATCGATAGTTGTCGATGCACTGTGTTGTGCAGGATGACTTGTAAGAATGCTTATACCATCAAAAAACATGTATTATGTTATGTTTTTTTTTCATATAGAGGACATTTTATATAATATTCTCAAGCATGTGATGCAAGCTTCTTTTATTGCAAAATCTCTGTTACACCTCATAAGAATGACTTGTGGTGCAGGATGACCTCTATAAGAAGAAGATAGAATTCTTGTGGTGGCTATTGAGTCATTGTAACAACATGAAGGAGCACAAAGCCATGCCCTTGTTAGAAAGATCATAGGAAAGGAAGAACAGGAAATAGAAGATTATTGATAGAACTTTAGGATATAACTTTATTGATAATCATGTCCTTTTATATAGTTAGCCTATTTCGTGTAGTTAACTTAAACAATGTTATTATGAATGGTAATTATAAATTTGTAAATGTGGCAAATAGTTTGTTTTATTAATTAAATGTTGACAAGTGGCCAACTGTGATTGACAAGTGGTTTTCACTTTATTGATAAGCTATGCATTCGCTATTGACTATTGCTGATACATTAGGTGCTGTTATTCTTTTTAAAAATCAACAAACTACAAGAACTTGTTGATTACTTGCCGTTGGCAATTGACAAGTGGTTATCACTATATTGACAAGCTATGCATTCACTATTGACAAGTGCTGATACTTTAGGTACTGTTATTCCCTTTAAAAATCAACAAGTTACAAGTTGATTATTTGCTGTTGGCAATTGAGAAGTGGTTATCACTATATTGACAAACTATGCATTCACCATTGACAAGTGCTGGTACATTATATGCAATAAACATCTTTAAAAATCAACTAGTTATAAGAACCTGTTGACCACTTGCTATTGGCCATTGACTGCAAGTTATCACTATATTGACAAACTATGCATTCACCATTGACAAGTGTTAATACATTAAGTGTTGTTATTCCCTTTAAAAATTAACCAGTTACAAGAACCCGTTGACTATTTGCCGTTGGCCATTGACTACAAGTTATCATTATATTGACAAGCTTTGCATTTTTCATTGACAAATGCTGATACATTAAGTGCAATAATTCCCTTTAAAAATTAACCAGTTACAAGAACCGACTGACTACTTGCCATTAGCCATTGATTACAAGTTATCACTTCATTGCCAAGCTATGCATTCTTCATTGACAAGTGCTGATACATTAGGTGCAATAAATAAAAAAATAAATTTCAAATACATCAACAAAAAAGTATACTTGTCTCTGATATTTTCTAGCATGGATTAAAATTTTTGCAAGTCTTGGAGGTATGACCAGTTTCATAGCATCTTGCACAATGATAAATCCTTTTGTTTTGGATTTAAGATTCCCTACCTTTACGCTTTGGCCTACTCGAAGGCCTTATAGTCATTGGTAGCTTCAATCAGGTTTGGGTTAATAAATTTGTCACCGTTAATGCTTATGGACATGGATAGTCATGTATGACTACCGGCCTCATGTTGTTGGCATATATCTTTTGTTGAGCAGTAAACTTGTAACATTCATCCACAAAATTATACACATTGCCATAAACTAGCTTGATTGCTGCACATGCATGCACACAAGGTATTCCACTCATTTGCCATGTTAAACAAGAGCATGTATGTGCTACTCATTTGATGATATCATTCTTGTCAACTCTTCATACGTTGTCTATTCCTTTATTATTCTTGTTCTAACACTCCCCTCAACATATTGCATATTTCCTTGGTCATAATTTTGAAAATGTTCCCTATATGGAAAAAATATAATATATATTCTCCAGAAGAACTTGCCATCTTACAGGTCAACCAACACCACACACAGTGTAACTATACACAGCATAATGTCAACTCATTTATCCATTATTGACAAGAAGCAATGTTATTTCATAATAGAGATTTTTTAACAAAAGAAGCTTGCATCACATGCTTGAGAATATTATATAAAATGTCTTCTATATGAAAAAAACATAACATAATACATGTTTTCCGGTGGTATAAGCATTCTTACAAGTCATCCTGCACAATACAGTACATCGACAACTATCGATAGCATATTGACAACACAAGAATACACTATTAACAACATGTAGAGTTATTCGTATCAGATATTTTTCAACGTATCAATGTCGCACCAGATGAATTCGTACCCATTAGCTATGCAAATCAAATGATCGTAGGCATACCCAGAAAACATTAGACTACCCTTAAACAATAATGAAATCATTAACGCATGAGAAATTGTTTACTCGCTCAACAATCACTGTATTGTTTTCTGTCGCGTGATGAAATACTGCAGTCGCGGATGAACACTCCCACCTCGCTTAGATGAAGACAACGACAGTAATTATAGATATGGGGAAGTGAAAATTATCCTACCGTGATCAATAATCATGGATATGCATCAATCTTCAGTCTCGCTGATCATGAATTTCATGAGATCTGCGTTCAAGCAAGATTTCCTTTTTAATGGTAGAGGACAAATTAGTAATTTTATTTTCAGACTTATTCACCCTTAAGTCCCTTGGGATCTGATAGCTATTTGATAAATTCATAGAACTTTAGTGTATTTTAATTGCTTCCACGGGACCTTAGAATGATTTTCCCAAGAGATTTCCCCCTCACTTTCTTTTCTGAGTTAGGTGGTTACATCAAATATTAACTAATATTACCAAAAATTATTGGATACTAGCTCTTCAAATGTTGTTGAGTTATTTGACAGATTTTTTTTCTTATTATTAAAATGACTTGGCCAACACTTGATAGAAGAATTTGCGTGCAATAAACTACTTACATTCATAGATTAGTTCGTGTGGTTACTAATTTTTAATGAAAAATTAAATAGGCTTTGATGGAGGCTGGGAAAATTGGCTAAGCTCGTAAAGTCAACTCGTGTTTACATTGGCCAAGTTTTGGAAATTGGTTCTAAAATGGAAATATATATATATATATATATTTAATTATGGTTGCCTGAGTCATGGAAGAATTAGTTGACTAAATTAACGGACATCAACTTGCTTTCTTTTACATCTCACTATTTATAGTCATTGCTTCTGCTGTATAATTAGCTTCTAAAAGAGAAGCATTTAGCTCTTCAAGTGTCCTGTAGATATTTGCTAACTGGAGGCAAGAATGATTTCCCGCAGAAAACATATGAAATCTACCATTGATCTCAACTTGGCTCCAACCGCATTCTTTAACCAATCCTTCACTAGTTATCAATTTTCTCATCATGTGTCCCTCCTTCCATTTGCCCAAAGATGCATACAAATTAGCCATTAACACATAATTTCCAGATCTTCCTAGACCTAGTTCCAACAATTTAGTAGCTGCAAGCTCTCCCAGTTCAATGTTGCCATGAATCCTGCAGGCATTAAGAAATGAGGTCCAAGCTTGTTGTTTTACTTCACGTGGCATCCCTGTTATGATATCTAAAGCTAAATCAAGCCGACCAACTCGACCAAGAAGATCAACCAGGCAAGTATAATGTTCTACGGTAGGATCTATTCCAAATTCCTCTTGCATGTTCTTAAAATAGTTCAGTCCATCTTCAACCAATCCTGAATGGCTGCAGGCATGTAAAATGCTGGTGTAAACAATTGCATCAGGCATTAAACCTTCTTCCCTTAGCATTTTATGGAAAAGGCTTATAGCCTTTCTCCCCATCCCATGAATGGCATAACCGTTTATCATGGAAGCCCAGACTACTAAATCTTTATCATTTACTCTCTCAAATGCGTCTCTTGCTTTTCTGATAAGTCCACATTTTGAGTACATGTGTATAAGAGATGCTTGGATTCTCTTATCAATATCGAACCCATGCAGCAAAATGTATTCTTCGATCTCTTGTCCCATGCTCATAGATCCCAAATCGGCACAAGCTGAAAGAACTGTTGCAAGGGTCACTTCATTCGGTCTAATATCTTCTCTAAGTAGCTTTCTAAATAGTTCCAATGATTCCACAGGATGGCCTGAAGAAGCATAACCCGCAATCATAGTTGTCCATAATAAAGTGCTTTTTTCATTGACCAGATCAAATAACCTTCTAGCAGATGCAAGGTCTCCGCATTTTGCATACATACTTACAAGTGCATTTTCCATGGATTCCTCCTCATCATATCCACTTTTGAGTACAAGAGAGTGAACAGATGAAGCTAACCGGAGATTTCCTCCTTGTATACATCCAGAAGCTAGATTCAAAACACAACGGAGTCTATGTTAGTACTTTGACATTGCATTTGATGAAATACTCTGAATGCTTCAGAAGTATTTCCAACTTTCACAAAACCACCAATAATAATTGTCCAAGAAATCAATGACTTATCACGCATCATGTCAAAAACTTTGCGTGCTCCATTCATTTGACCAAAGTTTATATACATACTCATCAACGAATTGGTTAATGGAGTCTCAGAAAATTCTAGCCCATGTTTGATCAAGCAACAGTGTATTGATAGACCCAGAACAATATACTTGTTGGATGTAGCTAGATTGGAATAACCTGACAAGATGGAAACAAATGTGGAAGAATTTGGGTCGAAACCACAAACCCACATTTCTTTCAACAGAATCAATGCTTCGGCCATCCAAGGACCACGACAATAAGCAGAGATCATTGCATTCCAAGAGATGACGCTTCTCACAGGCATTTCATCGAACACGAGGCGTGAATAAGCAATTTGAGAGCATCTAGGGTACATATCAATGAGAGCGGTTTCAACAAAAGTGTCTTCTCCGTAGCCGAGTCTCAGTATACGACTATGAATCTTCGATCCATCTCGAATAGAAGCAATCTTTCCACAGGCCTTGAGGACCAGAGGATAAGTGAAGCTATTACCAAGAACCCCAGAGCGAGCCATGGAAGAGTATATCTTTAGTGTTTCTAAGAATAGCCCATCATTGATGGAATCTCGAATCATTAGGTTCCACAAGTACAGAGGCCTTTTGAAATTGGAAAGCGATGAAAGACGCAACGACATTTACTTCCTCAACTTGTGGGCATAGCTTTACCTTCTCTGTTACCTCATGGAAGGGGATCAGGGAGATGAAAATGAACCAAATCAGGCTCTATGAATTTCTCTATTGCATGTTTTACAGAAGATGAGGCCTTGTTCAGTTCTAGAATTAACTTGTATCGCTACAAGGGGCTTCAAGAGACAAAAGTGCTTGATTCTTTTTGCTCAAAAACATATTTGAAGTTTCAAAGCGAAGCCCTTGAGGAGCAAACTCCGTTCAGAGAAAAAGTCCGAGAATTTGAATCAAGCGTTATTTAAAGGGGCAGATACGAGATTGCTAGGTTTGAGGCCTTTATGCTGGACAAAAGTTTTAAGGGCTTTTTCAATATTTTTATCTATACCAATGTATATGATATTCCATAAAATCACAAGCCCCAGTCTAATTATATGAAAAGTTAGAGTGTATTTGGGGGGATCTTGCATTATTTGCATTCATTTGCAAAAATTTCCCATCTAAATATTTAATGGTTGAAATTCTGACAGATACCAAAAAAAAAAAAAAGTTATATTTGTATCGCTCATTTGAAATTTGATTGTGATGTTAGGGATCCTGTCTTTCGTGCAGCCTCTATTGTGCACAAAGAAAGTTGAGACTATGAATTTCACTTTATTTTAAGGAAGTAGGTAAGTGGAGTGCAGTGAATTCACTTAAATTAAGAGATGTCTTGAATTTAAAGAGCATTTATTATTTATATATTATTTACTAATTAGTTTTTCATATTAATAATGAAATTTAAATCCACAACTTTATGGATTATGAATCAGATTATTATAAACTAAATCAATATTTGTCGGTAGCTATTGATGATATAAAAGGGATACCAAAAAAGTTGGGCTATTTCTCTCCAGGGGAAGGTCATAGGCTCATCGCCAGTCCAAGTGCAAATGAAGTTTATTTGTGTACATTTGACTATATTAGGATTGAAACCCAGAGCAACCATTGGTCAAAAAAAAAAAAAAAAACAGGGCAAAGCTTAACCGGTGGCGTTGCTCTCGTTCCACATGGACAACTTTTGCCATAGCAATCAATGATTAATTAGACATTGAGTAGAAAGAACTCAATTCTTCTTCAATAAGGTTAAGTATTTGAATTTTATAGAAAAATCACATTAAAAGAATTATCCTTGGGTTAATAATGTTTGAATCTCACTCAATAGTATAAATGCCCAGCTATTTATATATAAAAATATCAATTTCAATAGTTTGGAGAGCTTGAAAAATCTTATTGTACTAGAATTAAGGGAGCTTAAATTAACTTGAAATTCAAATCAAATGAAATAAATGCTTACATTTTAAAGTCCTCTCTTTTTTCCCACATTTATTTAAAATGGTGACCAATATTTGAATTTTGATCACTATTGACACCTCATCTTTCCCTCAACACTTAAAGCCAACCTCTCAACTGGCTAAATACACATCATTTTTATTTCCTTCCATTACACTTCTAGGAATCCTGAACAACTACAAACACATCTAGGAAGTGTACTGATATTTGGGTGTGAGAACATACATCTTGCAAGCATGTGAATCCAATTTTGCTGAGATTTGGCCAGAAACTGGCGATTTAGTTGAGTGCTGCACAATTCATTATATAAACTTATGAACACATAGAGCCATCTTAAATAATGAAAATGAATAAGACAATATGCTTGTAATTTTCAAGAAACTCACAGCCCATAAATCTCTTGCATCAACTACAGTTCCTGGTTTGAGGCCTATGTCAGACCAATATGCTGTGACTGTTGCTTTTAATGACCTTCTATTCCATAGGATCAAAGCCACCTTGTTATTACTCAGGGGACCAGCCCATATCTGTCGCAATAAATATGTCACAAAGACACAAAACATATAGTGGCATAATAAACAGTGAGAGAAAAGTGTAGGAGAGAGACAATAATACCTCCAAACCATAAATACTTTTCATCTTTTTACCTTGAACTCCTAGTTTGTCTGCATCACCATAATAAGATAGGAAGTTTTAAAGCATTTTTCTATTGAAGATATCATTGCTTTTCTTTTATATATGAAGAAAGCTATGATATTAGAGTTTGTTGATCTGTTCAGTGTTCAGTTCATACCCTGGTTTACTGCTATAACTTCTTTGTTGCTGAGCAGTTCATATGCTGTCTCATCCATTGATCTAACATCACATCCAATCAGCAAAGGAGCCTGCACACACACGTGCAAAAGCAAATACTCATACTGCAAAGTCTATTCATTTTCTCAGAAAGATTATTTATCTATATATTTACTTATTTCATTCTACCTTGACTAACGCCCATATGCTGAAATGAGCTCTGTATTCTTCAGTTGTCATGCCTCCATTTCCCACTTCAAGCATATCAGGATCTGTTTCCAAATACATACATCGACAGTGTCAAGTCCACTTCCTCAATATGATATGAACAAACAGATTGTCTCTCTTCATTATTATCATTGAATGAATTCTATTCTGGGTTATATTGAAGGTCTACTCTCTCACTTATAACATGTGAGATTTGTTACCATTCCATCCTCCAGGTCCAGCATATGATGCCCATCTATCATTTTGATCAGCAAGAGATGTCATACTGAGAAACAAGTAAACATTATCAGTACAGAATGAATTTAACGTAAAGTACATGATTATGGTTCTACATTGAGCATCTGCATCAGATTGATATATGTATAATTTGATCATTGGTCACCTGAACCAGTTATCTTTAATATCTCCTGTTGTTCTCCAACTGTTTCCTACATTTCTGGCCCAAGTTGCTGGGTCTTCTCTTCCCCTGGGAGTTCAAAAAGCAATTCATATTTTCTCAAGGGAAAACAAATTCAGATTCAGTAAACTTACAGAAACAGAGAGAAAGGAGTAATATGGAATTACTTACCATTCACAGAGAGAGAGAAAGATTGGCCTTCCAGCTTTCAACAAAGCTTGAGTCATTATGGGGTACCTGCAATGTTTCATAACACTTACACTTAACTTTTTCTTCATTCACATACTGCTTCTTACGTTCACTTGAAAGCTTTAAATTCATACCTTTCCTTTGGACTAAGACCATGTGTGTCCTCACAGTTATCATACTTTAAGTAGTCCACTCCCTGAAGTAACGCTTCAATCAGAATCTTCTGCAAAATTGTGTGTGTTTGTGTGTGTGTGCATGTGTGTGAATATGAATGCAGGTTAATTAGAGATTACCCAGGAAGCAAATGTATTTGCATCTTGGTATTCATATCCAAGTGATCCAGGCTGCTTCTTAGTGCAGGTTAGAGTTCTGCAGAGAAATGAGATATCAAAAATGCTTCAATAAAAGCTTGTGCATGCGTGCATGTGTGTGTGGGGATATGTATGATAGGTTTAATGGTGGAAGTGATACCCAGCATCAGAATAAATTCCCAGCTTAAGACCTTTTGCATGAACATAATCAGCCAGAGCTTTGATACCTGAAGGAAATGTTGAATGTTTGCCACTAAATTTCCCTGCCACATTTAGATTTCAAGTGCACAGAGTTCATTTATTGAACTAGGAGTTTTCAGAAGATAAATTAAATCTTTTAATCAAAATAATAATACAGACGGTAAACTCTGAATTTTTACTAGAGTTCAGACGTCTGGTTTGATAGTAGCAACTGTATTATTAATCATTTGTGTTAACTTGTGCTTTCTTAAAAAGAAAAAAAAAAAAACTAAATTTACTAGTACTGCTAATATAAATAACTGTGATTTGGAAAGGGCATTCAAATCGAAGTTCGACCAAGAGATTTTTTTTTTTTTTGGTCAATCGACCAAGAAAATATTACTTCTAAGAAACTATTCAATTAATTTTTTGGTATCAGCTGTCTGTCCAAAAAAAATCTTTTAAATGTGTGGAAAAAATGTTGACTATAAATTACCAGAGAGTCTCGAGTAGCTTCGGCCCAACAATCATCTAAAAATCACAGAAGATCATGAATAAAAAACAAGTTTTTAGAGTACAATAATAAAACCACTATTTTGCTATAATTAATTTAAGATTAGCTTACCAATATTAATATATTGGTAGCCTAAAGAAGCAAGGCCCGTTGACACCATTGCATCAGCTGGAAAATAATCAAAAGATGAAATCCATAATTAAGTTAATATTAACTTATATATATTTATATATATATATATGAATTTCTGATAAAAAATCTCAAATTAAATTTAAAACAATGCATTAGTTTTATTCAGAGATTGATACAAAAAACAAAAGTCATTACCTGTTTGTTTAATCAAGTTCTCGTCAATGTGACAGCCAAAATGGTTCCAGCTATTCCATCTGAGCATCATCATCATCATTCATAGTTGGTTACCAAAACTTTCATTAAATTCAAAATAAGTTACTCAATATAGAAATTAAATAATTTAATCATCGTCACGTTGCATAAATAAACCTCATTTTTGACTTTTTGTTTTGCCCATACATGAATAAAACTCCTTAAATTTCGGGTTACGTGTAAATAATTTCTCCACCCTTAAACCTTGATAATCAACCTCTAGGTTATTCATATCAAACATGAACAATCCAGATACATTTACTATCTAAATGATCACTTTTATTAAGTTGTCAATTGAAAATTTATTTGCATAAAATAAAAATTTATGTCAGCTGCTTATGATGTTTGAAAAGTGTCATGAGGTTATTTACAGCAAATATACTATCCAAAGTTTATATATGTAATTATATACAAAATGTAGCTTTTAATTAAACAAACATTTCATGAGGCATATATTATGTTTGAAAATGATATTCATCAAATAATATGAATGAAATTATAAGAATCTGGAAACTTGATGAGGTGGGAAGTCAACTGTATATATGTGGGAGAAGAAGACGTACGTGCACCCAGAAACTAATTATTATTGTTATTCTGTAATAAAAAATTGGGATTAGATAGGTACAAACAAAACATGAAATGGATCATCATCACCTAATCTTCGTGGAATATTAATTCGTAGGTGTGCTAAAATCCACAAGTGTGGTTTTCATTAATCAAATTAAACTCAGCACAAACAAAACACCAAGACGGGTATATCTAATGGAAAAAAGCACGAATCTTAATTAATCCATTTTTCTTTCTGGAAAGCTGTGAGTTTTCTTTCTTTTTCGCCGACATCTTCTCGCGTACCAAACAAGGTTTGAGGATCACTAGCATCTTATTGCCGACACTCTTGGAAGGCCATTATTTGTTTATTTATTCATTACGATAATGACAAGTAAGGACCCGGAAAATGACATGAGAAGCTGGCATGGCCCGTTGGAGTGCGATTATAAAAAGCCAACGCTGAAGAAGACAGCCACTAACACTGTGATAAGTCAAACAATGGTGTTTTTGATTAATTAATCTAAATGTCAATTACTTACACATATACAGGTGCTTCTTTATTTTTTTTTTTGTCTCAATTAGACATTGGACCCATGCTCACCCATTCATATGGAAATGAGATAAGCCAATCATGTTCATAAAAAAAATAATAATTTAGTTTATAATACTGTCATAATTTATGAAGTTTGTAGAGATCGTGATGATTTTTTTATTTATAATATATAATATTTAATTTTATCATTCTTAATTATAAAGAAGAGAATGGTAATTTATTTTATTTTTATTTTAATTTTTTATCAATGTCATTTTTATCCTTTTTAGGAGCGAAACAGGTTTTAATATAACAATGCTTTACACAGGAGTAGGGAAAGCCACAGTATTCATTATTTATAAATATTATTATAGCTTTTTATAAAATTATAGGATAAGGTTTGTTAATATTGTTGTAGTATTTTAGCTTCTTGTAGAACCCAGGTGTAATTCAAACAAAATATATATATATATATATATATATATAGGTTAATTTAAAATATCTTTTAGATATGTTAAATCACTCAATAGTTAATATTCACAAGTAATATAATATGGATGTTGATGGGGAAAAAAAATCACCTCGTCTATTTTAATTTCTTTCTCATTTGTAAAATTTAGTCTAGATCTTCCTTATAAAGAACTTAAATCTCTATTATTTCAATCAATAGACACCTGTGAAATTCTTCTAGGTATACTTTTTTTTCCCCCCTCCACCGGGCTTCATGTGAAAATATACGGGTGGGGGGAGCTTCTGTGAAAAAAAGTTATTCACAAAATAAGGATTACTATAAAATAAATTGTTAAAATAAAAATGTAGACTCGTTAATAACTTGTTATTGAAATTTGTTTACAACTAATTTTTTTCACATGTCTTTAATGTGATTTTCCTTATTTCTTAAAAAAAATATCAGGTTTGCGTCTTTTTTTCAATTAAAAAAATCCAATTCTATTGAATGGGTGATCTCATTATTCAACTCAGACCTGGACCCCCACACATTCCAACTGACCAGTGACAGTGACATCAATGGCTTCCAATTATTCATCGTCCCCACGGATATCTCTCCTGTTCTAGTAATAACTATTGATAATTTGATGCTACTAACATGGAAGTTAAACTAAAAAAACAGAGGAAAACGAAGAAAAGAGAAAAAAAAAGAGATCAGACAGATAAGATAAGAGTGTCTGTGTGTGTAAAGAAAGTATTAAAAGGAAGGTGGAAGATGATGAGCATGAGAATGAAAAAGAGACGAGAAAGAGAAAGGTACGGAGTAGGGAGGGAGGTTACCCCATAGGAGGCGTACGACCGAGTTCATTGTCAAGCAAGAATCTTCTAAACTGATCTGATGTGCTTCTGTTGAAGGAAAGAGTATCAGATGAGGCACTTGTCATTGCACCTAACAGCAGAAGCGCCCACATCAAGCCTCCCCTTTTACCTGAATCATCTTTTCCCACATACCCCATCTCTCTCTCTCTCTCTCTCTCTCTGTCACTACACTCCCTCAATCTTGATCTTGAATCCTCCTACTTATAATGCTGTCATTTGTATATCTATCTATGTTTATATAGGAGAAGGTGGAGTTGCAGGCGTGATGAGACTTAGCGGTTGTTGATTGGTTTTCAAAAGTTCAAACACTATCAGATTAGGTTGCCCGCATATAATAAATTATTGTTGTTGATGCTTTTGGATTTAATATTCTACCTCTTTGTACTTTTCTTTGTCTCCATTATGATGTCAATCCTCTTTAATTTTTCTTCTCCACAACTAAAGGCTCATCTACTTCATTCAACATCGTTGATTTTTCAATAACTTGTAGACTTTTACAGACTTTGAATCCAAGTATTGTTTGGTGTGGAGGGGAAAGGAAAAGGGAATGAAAATTGTGGGCATTTGATATGATTGAATTCGGATGAGAAGGGAAAAGCCAAAAGTGCAGAAAAGACGCTCTTGTCCCCTGTTAAAAACTTAAAAAAAAAATCCCCATTTTTGATCAATTTCTGCAACTGTAGGATGAAGGACAAGCAGAAACAGTAATAGCGGCTTTGCTGGTAGATCCGAAGTATGAGTTCATTATTGTAGCTTAACGAGTTTAGGACTTTTCTGCAGAGTGATGGAGTTGGATTTGTATATTCATGTCAATTTCTGCAAAGTGATGAGCTTGCAAGTTGCAATGTTATTTATTATATATTTTTGATGAGAAATACAACATAACCATGTCTAAAGGCTTCACTATAGTTGAGTTAGTCTTTACTTCATCCAGTGATACCTAATAAAAAATATGATTTGTTCACATTATCATAAAAGTGCTATAATTTTGGATGATAACATTTGAAATAATAGCAGCCTAGCAGCTATTCAAATCTCAAACACCAGAAAAATCTTAAGCTGTCCTTCTTCATTCCTCTCAGTCTTGGACGATTTGATTGTACAGGTCACTGGAATGTTGAGATATGTTTAAGTTCATCTAATTATGATTGCATATGGTCCATTTTTCCTAAATTTGGGACTCATTAGTATAGTCCCTTTCTGCTGGTTTTAACATGTTGATTCCCTCCGTTGGAGGATAGAGATAAGCCCCTTAAATTAATTGCAAGGAATGACTTTTTTTGTGATGATACTTCTACTAAAGAGGAATTTGTATCCCAACTTTCCCTAACCCTTTCTCTGTTTCCAGTGATTCTCTGTTCCTTTCATAACATTTACCTAGTGTCTCTTTGATTCACCAATCAATTTGTGCTTGGCCTGTTCCATTTCAATAGATTCACCAATGACTAAGTATGCTGTCCATGTTTATGCTTGCTTTGGCAACTAGATCAAATTTAACAAAATAGCATATTGGATTGAACCAGAATATTGAACGTCTAGCTTGTGCTTCTAGTTGTACATATCATTTTTGAAATAAATTCATGTCTGTTTCTCTATTACTTCTGGGAACATTGAGCAGCAGTGTCCACTTGCTTACCCTTCTCTGCATATGGGAACTAGGATCTTGTGGTGGAGTGTGGAGTCAAAACATACATCTTGCAAGCATGTGATTCCAATTCAGCAGATATTTCTCCAGAAACTGATGATACAGTTGAGTGCTGCACAATTCATTACATGTAATCAAAATGATGGCCATCTTATGTGAAATGAACTGAGGACATTCTTGGTATGTAACTCACAGTCCATAAGTCTCTCGCATCAACTAGAGTCCCAGGTTTCAGGCCTATGTCAGACCAAGACGCAGTGACTGTCGCATTTGTTGAACTTCTATTCCATAAGATCACTGCCACCTTGTGATTACTCAGGGGACCAGCCCAAACCTGTCACTTTCACTTTCTTCTAAGTAGTTTGCATTTGGGAAAATTGGTATGCATAACTAAAAGTGGTTTTAACTTGAGAGGCTCTTTATATGCCACGATTTTTTATAGTGATAACTTCAAGCCAAAAGCACAAAACATGAATGAATGTTTACCAATGGTTTTCTTATCCTGATACACCTTATCACATGAAAGCTTGTTTGCCTTAAAGCATGAAAATCACTCCATCTCCATCATAAAGATTTTGTTATCTTTTGATGACCTATTTCAATTCAAAGCTTGATTTGATCCCAAATAATTTGCATGAGAAAATATAAAAATCAGTTAAATTTTAGTTGGACTTTGGAATCAGTTTGATAGCTTTGCCGAGAAATATGTAAAGCATAGAATGACGTTAGTGATGATGTTGAGAATCGTTTTCCCAATGAAAAGAAAGAAATTACCTCCAAATCGTTTTTGCTTTTCACCCTTTTGCCCTGACCTCCTAGTTTATCTGCATTACCAGAAGATTACAAGTAAGAGAATTTTTTTATGGAGGAGATCAACAATGCCTCTATCTGCCTAGAAGGCTGGCTGGGTACCAGAGCTTTTGTTCTGTACATGCCTTGGTTTACTGCGATAACTTCCTTGTTGCTTAGAATTCCGTAAGTTGCATCATCCATAGCTCGGATATCACACCCAATTAACAAAGGAGCCTTGAACATATACACAAGAAAAATTATACTTAAACCGCAGAATTCACTTCCTAGAACTATTTGCTATATGTGATAAATGCCAATGTTAGTATTTTGTTTCCTTCTACCTTAACTAATGCCCATATGCTGAAATGAGCTTTATATTCCTCGGTTGTCATGCCTCCATTTCCCACTTCAAGCATATCAGGATCTGATGCCAAACATGTGTATTGAGAATGTGAAATCTATTTTCCTCTAAGACATAATAAATAGAAGCAAAAGTAATTTGACAGTCACAAGTGTTTATTTGTTTGCCAAGATTTTACTTTCGCATTGTTTGAAAACAGAATCAAATTCAGGTTCAACAATAAGCATAGGATGAAACCTAAATGTGAGAGTTGGTATTATAATACTTGTTGTCTATAATCTTGTGAAGTTTAATAGCATGAAAATCAAGTTTAATAAGCATAGGATGAAACCTTAAATGTGAGAGTTGGTATTATAATACATGTTGTCTATAATCTTGTGAAATTTAATAGCATGAAAATCAAGTAAAATTGATTACCATTCCATCCTCCGGGTCCAGCATAGGATGCCCATTTGTCATTTTCATCTGCTCGAGACGTCATGCTGAGAAAAAACGAACGTTATTAGTAAAAAAAAAAAAAAAAATACAGGTGACATAAAGCACACCTTTCAACTTCTTGATTAAGCATCAGATTAAAATACACACACACAGAGGCTTATATATATATATAAATATATTATTCTTGGTCACCTGTTCCAATTATCTGCAATATCTCCTGTTGTTCTCCAGCTATTTCCCACACTTGAGGCCCAAGTTGCAGGGTCTTGTACTCCCCTAAGTTCAAAAACAAATTCAGACTGTGAAATTTGCAGTGTATGAAACCTTAAGGGAAAGAGTAAGTGGAATAGTCACCATTCACAGAGAGAGAATAAGATGGGCCTTCCAGATTTTAATAAAGCTTCACTCATTATGGGGTACCTGTGTTCACAAAATGTAATTATAAATTTTCTCTTTCATGAACTGCTTCTTATGTTCACTTGAATGCTTCAAAATGGTACCTTTCCTTTGGACTAAGACTATGTGTATCCTCACAATTATCATACTTCAAGTAGTCAACTCCCTAAAGTAACATTTGAATCAAAATCTTCTGTAAATGTTATATATATATATATATGATAAAATTTAATGAGAATGAAGATTAGATTACCCAGGAAGCAAATGTTTTTGCATCACGGTCTTCATGTCCAAGTGAACCAGGCTGCCTTTTACTGCAAGTTTGAGTTCTGCAGAGAAAGTTTAAGAGAGATGAGAAATGTTTGAATAAGCACGGATAATATATACTATATATATATGAGCGGTCAGTGAAGATTAAAGAGTGGTATAATGGTGGAAGTGATACCCAGCATCAGAATAAATCCCTAGCATTAAACCTTTTGCATGAACATAATCAGCCAGAGTTTTGATTCCTGAAGGAAATGTTGAAGCCTTTGCTACCAAATTTCCCTGTCACAGTTCACGTCAGAATTCTCTTAGGTTTTCTTATTCTTTTCTAGCGGATGAATATAACTCAAAAAGTTTTTAAATATGTTCACTCTTAATCTTCTATCAGAGTAAAATTTTATTGAAACAGTAAGCCTATTGATGATGAGATAATTATTGAAACTGATTTTGAATATTAATTACCTGAGAATCTCTAGCAGGTTCGCCCCAGCAATCATCTAGAGATCATAGAAAATCATGATTAAAAAAAAATAGTTTTCTTAGGAATATAATGAATCAACTATTTATTGCTATAAATAATTGTGTTAACCTAATATTATCTTACCAATATTGATATATTGGTATCCCAAAGACGAAAGGCCCGTTGACACCATTGCATCAGCTATATGATAATCAGAAGATATGACATAATCGAAAGTCAAATGACATGTGTCTCATGCAAAATAAACAAATAAATTAATATAATTTTTGTACATTAATTAGTTTTATTCTCAGATTGATCATAAAAATATTACCTGTTTGTTTAATCAAGTCTTCATTAATATTGCAGCCAAAATGGTTCCAGCTATTCCATCTGATCATCATTAATAATTTGGTTATCAAACTTCGTCATTTAAGAGTTTAATTCATTACAATTCTGGCCAAAAGAAAACAATTCATTACAATATATGAATTACAGAACTTTATTGTAAAATAGAAAATTTAAAAATTCAATTATTAACCTTAAAGTTCAAACTCCTGGTTATCTCTTACAAGTTTAACAGTTAATGTTGAAAAAAAAGTCATTGATATACCCATGAGTTCAAATTAGTAACAGAATAGAATATGACTTCCAGATCATGAGAAAGAGACTATTTTATTTTTTAAAGAGAACCAAATAAAGTAGTAATTATCATATATATATACGCCTTATGAGGGGGGAGGGGGAGAAAATTATACTTTCATGTTGAACCCTCTTGATACTCAAAAACTAATTATTAATAAAAGTACTATATTATGCTAAATATCTAAAAATATTATATTATATTATACTATATTTTTTAAAGTATTAAAACATATTTTTTATTTTTTTCATTCTTTGGTGATAGTTCAAACTTGTTTTTAAGATGTGAAGTTAAACTCTTTTTAGGGAAAACAGTTTTTAGTCCCAAAAATTTTGATCAATTGGGTCCAGGTCCCTGTAGTTTTATCATAAAGGAATCAGTTCCTAAATTTATAGTCAACTTTAATCTTACAATTACCGAATATTATTGTTATATCAACTAAATGTTATCATTAAATCAACAACACATTATCTCTAGTGACTTTGACTAAGGTTGACCATAATTCTAAGGATTGATTCATTGATAATAAAAAAAAAAGTAAAATGACCCCAGGAAAATTGACTGCAATTTTAGCGGCCAAAAACCTTGTCATATTTTAATCTTGATTTTATAAAAATAATAAAAAATAAATTAAATATAAAAATTGAAACACATTCTGGAATGAAGTGATGCTTATGGATGATTAAGATCTCAAAGGGCAGGCACATGAGGACAGAGAACTTATTGTCATACCAACTATATGTTATCATTGAATCAACGACACATCGTCTCTAATAACTTTGATTAAAGTTAACCATAATTCTAAGGATTGATTCATTAATTAAAAAAAAAAGGTTAGAATGACCCTACTAAAATTACTACAATTTTAATATTTATTTTTTAAAAATAAAAAAATAAATTAAACATAAAAATTGAAACACGGAACGAAGTGATGCTAATTGATAATTAAGATTTCAAAGGGCACATGAGGACAGAACTCTGAGTGTAGTTGTAAACATGTGGAGTTGAGGATTTGTGGGTGAAGTGATGGCTCCTACCTAGTGTTTGTTGAAACTTGAATCTTTTTCCCCCCAATAAAATCCAAATCTTGTGCTTTTCATTTTCTCTTCCCCATTCTTTTATCATGATCCTCCCTAGTTGGGGAAAAAATAAAGCTCACGTGCACTTTCTCAAAAATAAATCTATAAGTAAGTTTTTATTTTATTCCATTTTTTTAGAAGAATGATTTGTTAATTTATAATTAATAAATAAGGAATAATAAATGTATCAATAATATAATAAATATTTTTACAATTAAACCTTACCCCATTGATTTTATTCCCAAAAAAAAAACTTTTGCATATTAAATTTATTAATAAAGTTGATCATAAAAATGTTAAAAAAAAACTTGTAACTTTATCACCCCCATCCTTCAATTATATATAAAATCAGGCAAAAACCCACCAAAGAGATTCATCATGGTTGCTTAAATTATAAGTGAAGAGGCACCACCATGGCATGAACCTCCAATGGAGTGGTGATTGCTTGCCGCACTTTATAAATTAGAGTAATTTACACTTGTTTTTTGTTTTTAAAAAGGAAAAAATATTTTAAATTTTAACCAAAATTAATTTTTTTAAAAAATATCTTACATTTATTTTCTTACCTTAAAAAACATGGATTCTGCTTTATTGAGGATGTTCTGACAAAAATTTTTGAAATTAAATTAAAGTATATTGGCAAAAAAAAAACATATTCAGAAATCAAGAAAGAAAAACTATGTATAATTTATTCTAAACAAAATGGAGATTTATTAAGATTCGCTGTGAGTATGAGTTGTCCTAGTGCCCCATGGAAGCAACGCACGTGATGACGATAAAAACAAGGAGATTGTGATGGGGTAAATTAAACACAAAGCGCGTGTATATAATAATTGAAATTGTGAGGGGACAAACAATTGAATATTATATATTATTATGCCAACAAGAAATAAATTCAATTAATTATTTATAAAAATGAGAAAGACTCATGACATGCATAGCTTAAAATCATCTCAAGTTGAGATGAGTGAATTTCTATAAGTTTTTCTTTTAAAAAAAATAAAAAGAGAAAAGGCTTTATATTATTACGATAGCATGCGGAGTTTTACAAGGATATTATTTAAATAATTATAATTTAAGAACGTGTGTATAAATGAAAAGGAAACCTCACCCAATAAGGTCCTATGCAAGAAATCACTCGTTATAGAAATGTCTCCTAGAATCACAAAATACTTTGAAGTCGTCCCATATATTTTGTATATTTCTCAATTTAATATATTGAAATTGTTTATTATTGCTGGATAGTTGTTAATTTTTTTTTTCATTCCATCACGTAATATCTTGGGAAAAATCAAAAATGTTATCACTACCCGCTCAAACTGATTTAAACCTCCCGCTATATGAAACAATTATTATCGACGGTGGTCTCATAGCTAGGTATTTAGGGCATGCCTTTGACATTTTTTTTTAAACAATTATATATCTCAAAACTTAAACTGAAAACTTTAAGATAAATTAATTCAACTCTCTCAATCAATTGAACTAAATACTCTTTGATAATTGACAAACTAAAAAATAATATAACTAACAACTATCTAACAAATAATTAAGAACTTCAATAAAAGACACGGGAGTACTTGAGAGAACATTTTTGTATTAAGATTCCTTGTATGGGACTCTAGCTAGAGTGATTTTCCCAAGCGAAAATGGAATACAAGAAGAAGAAGAAGAATGTCTAGTGTGTGTGTGTGTGTTAAGAGAGAGAGAGAGAGAGAGAGAGGAATATTACCCCATGGGAGGAGTGAGAGCGAGGCCATTGAGGAGGGAGTATCTGGCGAGCTGTGGTGGTGAGACTGGTGAGGTGGCGTCAAACAAGCGAGCTGCATAGGAAGAAGAAGACGAAGCAATTAGGAGAAGCACAAGCCAGCATAGTGAAAGAGAAGCCTCCATTATTATTGTTATTTCTGTTTCTCTCCTTCACACATCTACTTCCTTTTATAGACCACAAAATCCTCCCTTCCTCCTATATTCTTTTTCTTATTACCCACTTTATCAACTCTTCATTGTTACTTCTACTGGCTCTTTAGGATACATATAATAAGAGAGAATGATAAATGAGTCTTAAGAGGACTAATTAATTTGAATAAAATTTCAAGTGTTAAATTTTAAAAATTTGCAAGTTCATATCTCAATTTTATAATTTTATGGTAATAATTTGTAGCTTATTTTTTAAATTTTAAAATGGCTGAATAATAAATAAATTTTTTTCATGTTAAAATTTGAAATTCAATTTTTAAAATTCATCATAATGAAATTACAAAGTTGAGAGTTAAACTTGTAAATTTTTAAAATTTGACACTTGATTACCTCATTTGAATTAATTGGGGACCTCTCTATCATTCTCTCACACATATTTGCTATATAATTGGTTCTTTTTCTCAATAATTTTTCCTCTTTTGCTCTCTTTTAATTGGGGCACACATATGGTACACAGTTCATACCTTATATTAACAACTCTATATTGATTAATGATGTTAGTATTAATATTAATTATTTTTATACAATATAATATTTTTATTTTGACTCTACATAATATATAGACTCATTTGTTACAGCAGATGTGGATGCTGGATATATTGTATCATTACCCATAGCTTATAGTTTTTCGTTATAGAATTAATATATATTGAATATTGATAATGTTGATATTAATATGTTAAAATAGTAAGACATACTTTGAAGAATATCAGGACAAAATGTTTTATATTCAATTGATTTTTTTTTTTAGTGTCCTCTATAGTTAAATAGTCATAAGTAATCATTCTTTTGAGACACGATCACACACGTGAGCTTTGCCTCTTCCAAGAATAATATATCTTTTCATAGAGGGATATGTTTGCATTGAATTAAGAACTTAAAATTTTCAAAAATAAAACAACTCAATATAATTTCCCCCATAAGAAATGCTAATATTGAATTAATTATATATATATATATATATATATTTATAGATATCGTCACAATATATTAATATCCTCATAGATCTAAATCCCCCTCCCAAAAAAAAAACAAAAAGAATAGATTTTTTTTAATTAAATTTATTTGTATATGTGTGCTTGTGAATGCCATATTGATCTGAAGTTTAAAGAATAATGAGAATACATATCTATGATGAATGAATGAATGTTCGCCTTATTTATAAGGAATATTTTAAAAAATTTATTTAATTTTATTTATAAATTATGGTGCGTATTTTTAAATAATATTTAAAAAGTATTTTTAAATTATGAAGAGAGAGAAACATGATCATTTTTTTTAGTTTTGTTATATTAAAATATATTTAAAATTTTATACATTTTTATTCCTTTTATCTTTTTTTTTTGCATACTATTGATGAAATTAATAAAAATAATTTATAAAGAATCAAAAGGGTATATTTGGAAATTTGGTGTGAAAGGCAAGTTGGTTGTGACGAATAATAAATGGCCATCCAAGTTATAATGGCCATCCTATTCCTACCACAACTTTCCATCCACTTTATTCTTACTTTTATTTTATTCTTATAAAATATTCATGTCAATATTATCGACAAAAATGTATAAAATTTTATTATTTATTACTTATTAATAATGAAATTTATTTCATACTTTTTGTGCGAGTGCATGTAACCTACTCAGTTACTCTATTTTATAAATCCCTGCATCTATATTTATGTTATTTATAAAATCGGTAAGAATATTGCTGACAAAATGTAAGCAATGCGATTCATTCATTACACTTCAAAATTTCTTAAAAACAGTGTTTTAAAAACAGTGTTTTAAATTTAGTTCTTATAGTTTTTTTCAGCGTTGTAAGGACTAAAATTATTGAAAAATAAAAATTATAGAAATATAAAAAATAAATATTATCTAATCTTTTTTAAAAACTATAAGGACTGAATATGTTGAAAAAAATTATAAAAATTAAAAACAAAACTCTTTAAAACTATAAGGATTAAAGATTATGTTTTCATTAAAAGTGTTTATATATTTTGAACTAAAGATGAGATATGTAACATTCAATCTCATATTAGCAATTTCTTGAAAAACAAGGAAAACAATCTCATGTTGATATTAATATTTTAAAATAGTAAGACATACTTTGAAGAATGGCAGGACAAAATATTTTATATTCAATTGTTTTTTTTTTTTGTCTTCTATAGTTAAATAGTCAATAAGTAATCATTCTTTTGAGACACGATCGCACATATGTGTAGATCTAAAACCACCCCAAAAAAAAAAATAGAATTGATTTTTTAATTAAATTTTTTAATTAAATTTATTTATATGTGTGTTTGTAAATGTCAATATGTCATATTGAATTATTGATCTGAAGTTTATAGAATAATGAGAAAAGAGGGCTATGATGAATGAATGAACATTTTTTCTATTTATAAAAACATTTTAAAAATTCATTTAATTCTATTTATAAATTATGAAGTGGCTTTTTAAGTAATATTAAAAAGTATTTTAAAATTATAAGAGAGAGAATAACATGCATCATTTTTTTTAATTTTGTTATATAAAAACATATTTAAAATTTTATATACTTTTATGTTCTTTCCTCTTTTTTTAGCCTTAATTAATAAAAATAATTTATAGAGGATCAAAACAGTATATTTGAAAATTTGGTAGTGGAGTGAAAGGCAAGTTTGGTTGTGACAAATAATTAAATGACCATCCAAGTTATAATGGCCATCACATTCCTTCCACAACTTTCTACCCACTTTACTCTTACTTTTATTTTATTTTTATAAAATATTCATATCCATATCAATATGATAAAAATGCATTAAATTATATTATTTATTATTTATTAATAATGAAATTTATTTCATACTTTTTGTGCAAGTGTATGTAACCTACTCAGTTACTATTTTCTAAATCTCTGCATCTATATTTATGTGTATTTATAAAATCGGTAAGAATATTGCTGGCAAAATGTAAGCAATGCGATTCATTCATTACGCTTCAAAATTTCTTAAAGTTTTAATCGTAATTTTATTTTAGGATGATACTCATTAATTTAAAATTAACTGTTGGTAGAGAAATTAAAATTGAACAATATTAATACTGTGGGGAGTTCTTTATAATCAATTTTTTGTATTTTATGGAAAATTCACTTGAAATATTTATTTCATTCTTTAAAAAATGATCCATCCAAGCACGAAAAGTGAACGATTCTAGTTTTTCCAAAGAATCAAATACTTAAATGGGTAGGGACTAATCATATATACTATGTGTTTACCGGGAATTGAAATTGAGAATCTGTAAATTTTATAAAGTTTTTTTTTTTTTCATAAACGAGAGAGAAGATTTTATATTTTATATACAATAAAAAATATTTAAAAATTTTTATATAAATTTAAGAACAGTGTTTTAAAAACTGACTGGTTCAACCTGTTGAATTGAGAACTCGCTCTTGGTTCTATTCGATTGACCTTTTAAAATTGGTCACAAGAGAATAAGTCAACGATAGGAAAAATTGGTCAAAAATTAAAAAAATCAATTCCCTTAAAAATCAGTTTGAATTATTTAAAAAATTAATTTAAAAATTAATTAAAACAAAGAATAGCCAAGAATAATTAATATTAACCATATATTCACCAATAATATATCATTTTATCAAGCATTTATTAATATATTTTTTGAAAAATATAAAAATTTGCATATATTTTTTATTTATATGATATATAAATTAAAAATATATTAATTTAATGTTAACTGGTTCAACCGCGATTCAACTATAGTTGAATTAATGAATCATGAATCAGTGGCTAGTTCGGTTTTAAAACCTTATTTAAGAATATCGACTTATATATAATAATCTAATATCTTCTATCCACAGCCAACAAAAAAAAAAGAAAAAAGATATGCTTCCCTGTCAGCGTGATGAAAACAAATATTTTTTCGTACTAATTTTGCCGGTGATTGCAATCTACGCCAGCATATGTATCGACGGCGATGGCTTAAAAATAGCATTAATTATTACAAATTTTTTTAACTCGCCAACTAATATTCAGAAGTTATATATTTGGCTTCAATTTAGATGAATCTAGTTTGGATTTATATCAATGTAAACATCTCTTAACAAGAATTTTTGTTATATTTACAACATTTACTATAAATTTTAAATTTAGATTGAAATATTGTTATTTATAGATAATTTATGATAGATGGATATAATGACGATATGCTATTGACAATTTTTCAAATAAAAATCTAGGTGAGTATTGTTTAATTTTTAATGTGTCTTGTTGAGTGAGGAGCCAAAACAATTAGCTGGCGAGTTGAAATTTGTATTGAGTATGATTATTAATGCTTTTTTAAAAAATATAACTTTATTTTATCAAATTACATTAAAGGTAAAATTTAATAAGTTTAAATTGAAATAAACATTACATAAAACATAAAAATTATATGAGCATAAAAATAAAAAACTGTCTTAATATGTACGATGTTTTATTGAAAGTAATATACAACATATAAATATTACTCCTTCTATTCAAAAATATAAGATATTTTTTAAAGAGTAAAATATTTAAAAATTTAAGGTATTTTTAGTCTTTCTAAATATAATCATTACCTTTTTTCAAAATTGTCCCTATTGATAATGACTTTATATTTATTATTAGGTGTTTAATAGGGGTAAATATGAAAAGATAAAGTTAGTTTAAAAATAGGTAACTACTTTATTGGGGGTGAAATTTGGTTAAAAATGCCTTACATTTTTAAACAGAAGGAATATCTATAAGAATCATAATTTTTATTTTTTATTAAATAAAATTATATATCTCTTTCAATTTATGTAGGGGAAATTTTTGGTGGTAATTTTTTTAATTTAAACAATTTAAAAATATTTTCTTAATTATTACTTCTTTCATTTTAAAACTATATATTGTTATAAGGTTATAACACATAGATAAGATTTTGGGTCAAATAATTTTTTAGAAGGGCATATGAAATTTTTAAGAATACTATAATATGTCATTTTCCCTTTTATGTAAGGTACTGCCCTCATACTTGCTTCTCATGGAACGTGATATACTTATGTTATTTCCATTATGATGGGAACAAACTCTTTTTTTGTCATTTAAAATTATTTTTGTTTTTACTAACCAAATTCATTTTTTTTTTTAACAAATTGAAGAAAGAGTGTACATAAGTTGAATCCTGACTTATTACGATTAAAGCAGGTCTCACAGTTAAAACTATAGCACTTATAAAAATATGAAAAAACATAACCTTTAATCCATATAGTTTCATTAAATTTTACTTTTAGTTTCTATATTTTTTTTCTGCATTATAGGGACTAAAATCATTAAAAATAAAAATTATAGAAACCTAAAAAATAAAAATCACTAAATTTTTTTAAAATTATAGGAACTAAAAATACTGAAAAAAATTATAAGAATTAAAAACAAAGCGCTTTGAAACTATAAGGACCAAAAAAAATTATGTTTTTCCTAAAAATATTTATATATTTTGAGCTAAAGACGAGATGTGCAACATTCAATCTCATATTAGCAATTTCTTAGAAAACAAGGAAAACAACTACTTAAAAAACATAATTTTCTCAGATTGTAAGATACATATAGAAGATCGATTGGATCCAGAAGATACCTAGTTGCTTGATTCAATTTCTTTCCTAACTTCTATTCTATGTTCTACGAAAAGAGGCAACAAAATCAGACAAAGTCCCTTTTAGTTTAAGCAATTATTTGTTAAACATGTGAAATTTAAATATTTCTAGTTCTCATCAATGTCTATAGTTATTAATCCTTAAAAGAATATGCAGTTGACATAACGTAAAGGGTAATGATTTATAGTATATATCTATGTATGTGTGTATTTGTCAATGGATATGCTGTTTTTATTAATTATTGTAATTAATAAAGAGCAGAATCAACCTAACCTATGATTTTAAGTTTGAATTCTAAGATATACAGCTAAGTTAAATAAAAATGTCAAAGACTGTCATTAGTAAGAAGGATCCCATACAACAAAGATCTAAATTAGTTTGGCTAAATGAAGGTAATGCCTCAAGTTTCCAAGCAAACTGAACATTGGAATGAAAAAAATGGTAGATTGGTTGACTAATTAATAGAAGTCACAGCATTTTTCCTGTTTGGAAATGTTTTAAGTGGCTTAAATATAGTAAAAAATGACAATTAAGAACCTCCTAAGGATATTAATCCCAATTGAGGATCATGAAATGTGAAAATTCTAATTAAGGACCATTGGGATTTAAAAAAATGTAGATAGTCTTAAATACCTCTGAAAAAAAATAGCAAAATACCCTTGCATGCAACCTCATTTCTTGCTCTGTTTCAGCGTCTCCTTCTTTATTGTTTCATTCTCCTTCGTTCTCGTTCTTTGTCGTTCCTTGGATTATCCTATTAGCTCCAGTGTTGTGAACACATCATGCTAAATTTGGGATTTGTTGTCGTTCATCTCTGTCAAAACTTCATACTCTTTCCTCCCGCTTGGCTTCACCTTTCTCAAATGGTAGTGACATTGTCACTGTCGGAGAAAAGATTGATTAACAAAGCTGAAGAAATTTTTTACGATCAGCACGTCATTGAGTGAAAGAATACACTACTGTGAAGAAACTGCTTAGAACAAAAACTTGCAACCCAGAAATGGAGAATGTAGGATTAGCTATTCTAACAAATGAGGAAGAGAAACTCTCCCTAAAAAATAAAAATGACGTCTACATGCATTGAAATTAGTGTAATATAATGCTGATATTTATTTTAAGTTTAAATATGTGTAAGTGTAAATGTTGTTATCACGTAAAATTGCTGAAGTCACTAACATAACATAGAAATATTGCTACTGTAACTAGTAAAAATATAGAACCTTACTTGGGAATAACTTTTCCCGCAGTATTTTGGACTTTGAAGTGTAAATACTGTCACAACATAAAACTCACTTTTAAAATGTTCCAAGGCTGCTTATGAAAATACAAACATCACTTAAAAAGTCACTAATTTCAATGAAGAATATGAATACTAATGTGACTTGTTAAATTTCACTAACCCGACTGAATTGGGATCCACTAATGTCACTTGAAAATTCATTAACTCAATTCAGGAAAATGGCTAACATATATTGTGAAAACACAAAGCTTGGGAATAGATTGTTTAAGAAAAAGTGACTTGATCAAATTGGGATCCAGTAACGTCATTTGAAAATCCACTAACCTAACTTGAAAAAATACCAAACATATATTATAGAAACACGAAACCCCACTTAAGAATAGATTGTTTAAGAAAAAGTGACAGAGTATAGTTAGTAAGGAACATGAAAATTTCTAAGTTTTTTAGACTTTGATCCAATTAGTAAGGAACAAAGTATAATTAAACTCAAGATTAAGTAAACCAAAATACACGTCCATGTTAAACAATCTATTCTCAAGTGGGGTTTCGTGTTTCCACAATATACATGAGGCATTTTTTTAAGTTGGGTTAGTGAATTCCTAAATGACGTTATTGGATCCCAATTTGGACAAGTCACTTTTTCTTAAACAATCTATTCCTGAATAGGGTTTTGTGTTTTCACAATATACGTTAGCCATTTTCCTGAGTTAAATTAGTGAATTCCTAAATAACATTAGTAGATCCCAATTCAGTCAGGTTAGTGAAATTTAACAAGTCAAGTTAGTGTTCATATTCTTCACTAAAGTTAGTGACTTTTTAAGTGATATTTGTATTTTCATAAGCATTCTTGGAACATTTTAAAAGTGATTTTTATGTTATAACAACATTTACACTTCAAAGTCTAAAATACTTCGAAAAAATTTATTCCTAAGTGAGGTTTTATGTTTCACTAGTTACAGTAGCAATATTCCTATGCTACATTAGTTACTTAAGCAATCTTACGTGATGACAGCATTTACATTTGCACATATTTAAACCTGAAATATATATTAGCATTATAATATATTGATTTCAATATATGTAGACGCCATTTTTAATTTTTAGGGAGAGTTTCTCTTCCTTATTTGTTGGAATAGCCAATCCTATATTCTCCATTTATGGGTTGCAAGTTTTTGTTTTAAGCAGTTTCTTCATAGCAATGTACTCTTTCACTAGATGGTGTGCTCATTATCAACAATTTCTTCAACTTTGTTAATCAATTTTCTCTCCTACAATAGCAATGTCACTACCATTTGAGAAGGGTGAAGCTAAGTGAAAGGAAAGAATACAAAGCTCTAACAGAGATGAACGACAACAAATCCCAAATCTAGCATGATGTGTTCACAACACTGGAGCTAATATGGACATGTCGATGAACGACAAAAAACGAGAATGAAGGAGAATGAAAGAAGAAGGAAGGAAATGCTGAAACAGAGCAAGAAATGCGGCTGCCCGCACGAGTATTTTATTATTTTTTTCTCAGGGACATTTAAGACCATCTACATTTTTTTAAATCCCAATGGTTCTTATTTGTGATTTTTATATTTCATGATTCTTAATTGGGATTAATGTTTTAGAGGGTCTTTATTTATTATTTTTTCAATTATTTTTAATAATTTTTTTTGTATTTAATAAAGGTAAAGATGAACATAAAAAATACTGCAATGTTTTTCATTATAAAACTAAAATTAATCTTTTCTTTATCTTCAGAATTGAACAAAAGTAGTCTTATTTATTCAAGATCCTTCTTGTGTTGTGTCTTCCAAGCATGCAATTATCGCGGCTTGAAATTTGTGCAATTGGGGTCGCTTACGCACGTTTGACACGACCATGTGTTCTCATGAAGAAGACGGCGAAGAGAAAAAGAGGTGTTTTTTCAGCAACAGAAAAATAAGTGGTTCAAACGAGAACTTTCTTTCTTGTTTCAATTCAAAAAGATAAACAAATAAAAAATTTCTTTACAATGATTATACTTACAAGAATAGTGTTAAATACTATAAAGATATATGCTCTCCCCGCCTCATTTAATAAAAGTTTTTTAAGCTTCAAATATCAATAAAATCAATTAAATAAAATTTGAAATTTCATTTTTTTAAAAAAATATAAATTTTTAAAAATATCTTCCATCAGTTAAAAAACAGAACAAAAAAGACACGGAGAAATATCTGTCATTATTTTTTTCAAAATATATAATAGAACATCAAAACATTTCAAAAAATACCTTATAAAATAAGTTGGAGAGAGTGTGCGTGGATATATATATATATATATATATATAATGTAATATAATTAAAAGCACTCTTTTCAAACTATAATATAGACAGTCTTTTAGAAGTTATTTTTAATCAAGGATATAGGACATTATGTAATTTTTATAATTATATCCCTACTTTAGTTATTACTTTTTTTAAAAAAAAAAATTAATATAATTATCATTGTTAAGGCACTTACATAAAAGGGAATGAAAAGGAAAAGGGAATGAAAAGTGTGGGCATTTGGTATGATTGAATTCGGATGAGAAGGGAAAAGCCAAAATTGTGGAAAAGACGCTTTTGTCCCTTTTAAAATTACAAAAAAAAAAAAAAAACCATTTTTGATCAATTTCTTCAACTGTAGGATGAAGGATAAGCAGAAAGTAATATCAGCTTTTGCTGATAGATCCGAAGAGTTCATTATTGTAGCTTAATGAGTTTAGGACTTTGCTGCAAAGTGGTGAAGTTGGATTTCTATATTCATGTCAATTTCTGCAAAGTGATGAGCTTGCAATGTTATTTATTATATACTTTTGATGAGAAATACAACTTGACTATGTCTACAGGCTTCACTGTAGTTGAGCTAGTCTTTACTTCATCCAGTGATACCTAAACAAAAATAAGATTTGTTCACTTTATCATAAAAGTACCATAATTTTGGATGATAACATTTGAAATGACAGCAGCCTAGCAGGCATTCAAATCTCAAACACCAGAAAAATCTTAAGCTGTCCTTATTCATTCCTCTCAGTCTTGGACGATTTGATTGTACAGGTCACTAGAATGTTGAGATATGTTTAAGTTCATCTAATTATGATTACATATGGTCCATTTTTCCTCAATTTGGGACTCATTAGTAGAGTCCCTTTCTGCTGGTTTTGACATGTTGATTCCCTCCATTGGAGGATAGAGATAAGCCCCTTATATTAATTGCAAGGAATGGCTTTTTTTGTGATGATACTTTTACTAAAGAGGAATTTGTATCCCCACTTTCCCTAACCCTTTCTCTGTTTCCAGTGATTCTCTGTTCCTTTCATAACATTTACCTAGTGTCTCTTTGATTCACCAATCAATTTGTGCTTGGCCTGTTCCATTTCAATAGATTCACCAATGACTAAGTATGCTGTCCATGTTTATGCCTGCTTTGGCAACTAGATCAAATTTAACAAAATAGCATATTGGATTAAGCAAGAAAATTGAACGTCTAGCTTGTGCTTCTAGTTGTACATATCATTTTTGAAATAAATTCATGTTTGTTTCTCTATTACTTTTGGGAACATTGAGGAGCAGCGTCCACTTGCTTACTCTTCTCTGCATCTGGGAACTAGGATCTTGTGGTGGAGTGTGGAGTCAAAACATACATCTTGCAAGCATGTGATTCCAATTCAGCAGATATTTCTCCAGAAACTGATGATACAGTTGAGTGCTGCACAATTCATTACATGTAATCAAAATGATGGCCACCTTATGTGAAATGAATTGTGAAGAACATTATTGGCATGCGACTCACAGTCCATAAGTCTCACGCATCAACTAGAGTCTCAGGTTTTCGGCCTATGTCAGACAAAGACGCAGTGATTGTCGCATATGATGAACTTCTATTCCATAAGATCACAGCCACCTTGTGATTACTCAGGGGACCAGCCCAAACCTGTCACTTTTCAGTTTCTTCTAAGGAGTTTCCATCTGGGAAAATTGGTATATATGCATAAATAAAAGTGGTTTTAACTTGAGATGCTCTTTATATGCCATTATTTTTTATAATGGTCACTTCAAGCCAAAAGCACAAAACATGAATGGATGTTCACCAATGGTTTTCTTATCCTAATACACCTTATCACATGAATTAAGGCTTGTTTGCCTTAAAGCATGAAAAATATGCATGTCCCTAACCACTCCATCTCCATCATAAAGATATAGTTATCCTTTGATGAGCTATATCAATCCAAGAGAATGATTATAATCCCAAATAATCTGCATGAGAAAAAATAAAGATCATTCTATTTTTAGTTGGACTTTGGAATCAGTTTGATAGCTTTGCAATGAAATATGTATAGCATTGTATGACGTAAGTGATGATGTTGAGAATCTTATTCCCAATGAAAATAAAGAAATTACCTCCAAATCGTTTTTACTTTTCACCTTTTTTCCCTGATCGAACCCCTAGTTTATCTGCATTACCAGAAGATTACAAGGATTAGATTTTTTTTTTTTTAATGGAAGATATAAGCAATGCTTCCATCTACATAGAAGGCTATCTTGCAGAGTTTTTGTTCTGTACATGCCTTGGTTTACTGCAACAACTTCCTTGTTGCTTAGAATTTCATAAGCTGCATCATCCATAGCTCGAATATCACACCGAATCAACAAAGGAGCCTTGTACTTTTACACAAGAAAAATACTTAAACTACAGAATTCAGTAGGTGCAGTTGCAAATATAGAGAATATGATTTTATTAAAAGACATGCAACTTTTTTTTTTTTTTTTAAAAAAAAGGCTTGATTGTATATTCCAAATTCCCACGGATTGCCATTATAGCATTATTCCAAATTCAAATCTTCTCTACCAACCTCACTCTCCTCCCATTATCCTCATCCTCTCTCACCTTGCCTGCAATTTTTCAATTCCAGTTCCAATTTCTTTCATTTGAATAGGAATCAAACAGAGTCAATGATAGCAGTGATGGGCCACGCAAAAGGACGACAAGGAGAAGAGTCATACGGTGAAGCCATGGTTATTCTCATTCTACCTTGGATCGTTGGAGCTCATCGTTTTTCTTTTCAGCATCCATCGTTCCTGACTTCCTGGTCGATCTGCTGAGTTCAGAACAAGTGGATTTTAGACAATATTCACTCAGCAAAATATAAAATATATAGTTTTATGCGGGGACGGATCTACTTGTATTATAGAGGGGGTAATTGTCCCCACAAGCCCAAAAAAAAAAAAAAAAACACATGATGACCCTAAATATTTTATTTGCCCCCATTCAAAAATTTCAGCTGCCCCCTGCCCCTCAAAAAAGAAAAGAAAATTCATGTGATCCTATAAAAAAATTTCACTAATTTCCTAAAAAGTTTATTTGATTAAGGTCCTATTTATGTGTTTTAAACTTAAATAGAAAGAGTTTTAAAAAGAAGGGAGCAATATTTTAAAAATAATTTCTCTGATTGTATGTTTAAATTGAAAATTTTGTCACAAAAAAAGTAT
Source organism: Prosopis cineraria (assembly GCF_029017545.1). Taxonomy (NCBI): domain Eukaryota; kingdom Viridiplantae; phylum Streptophyta; class Magnoliopsida; order Fabales; family Fabaceae; genus Prosopis; species Prosopis cineraria. Next base: position 26,128,855 of record NW_026555345.1, read on the forward strand.
ACTACACAAAAGAATTAAATTTTGTTAGCATATAAAAGTTTAGATGTATGAAACAGATTTTGAAAGATCATGAACTAAATCTTTATTCATTGAACTCACTTTTATTGATCAAAATTCTAGAGATTTAAGTTTTTTAATTAAAATGAAAAGCAAAATTTTAATAGATATAATTTTATGTTATTATAATTTTATATTTTATGGATAGTTCTTTAATAGAAATTAATTTTAATAAATTTTATATTTAATATGATTTAATAAAATTATAATTAATTTAGTGATAATATTAATATTTATTTTATATATAATTTTTGCCCTCATAAATTAATTTTTCTAAATCCGTCATTGATGGGGCTGCGATAAAGTCACTTTTGCATATTAGGATGTAGTAGAATAAAATTAATTAAAAAAATAAAATTAAAATAAACTAAATTATTTTTCTCTCACAATAAGCATGATAAAACTCATTAACATATATTATAAAAATAAAAATTATTACATTTTTTAAAATTTCATGAATCTTGATTTACAATCTTGTGAACTAAATCTCCTTTTTTCTTTATGAATGTGCTCACATATTCTCTTTAATTATCTTATTTTTATTTTTATTTTTTTAATCCATTCTATTCTATTCTATTTTAGCAAGTAAACGTGATCTAAAGGAATAGAAGACGCCTGCATGCAATGACTGAGAGATCATGGTTATTGCGATTGGACTCTCTCTCTCTCTTTCTGTGACTCCTTCCCCCTCTGGCCTTTCTTTCTGAGTTTTATGACTTTATCTCTGTAATTCCCTTCTTTCTTAGACTCTTACTCGTCATTGCCAGTAATGCTTGAAAGGATCCATTTCTGGGTTTGTTGTTATTCTTATCTCAAGGTGTGACATTTTAAAAGAAATAAATAAATAATAAATTTTTTAGTAGCAACTCGGCTCCTGCTGCACGTCCGCACAATTCATCTTCGCGACTTCGTTCCCTTCTCTTCGTCGTCGTCTTATTCATCTCTGTATGCCCAGAAGCTTGCGAGGCAGCTCACATGTTTTTTCTTTTATCTTTAATCTTTCGTCTGATTTGGCCGCCGATATTATCCGCATGAAACCACTGTTATGGTTAATATAGCTACTCCAAAATCTCACAATAATTAAGGAGCTTTTCAAAAAGAGACGATGCTAATTGACAAAGGAAGCAAGAAGAAGAAGAACAGAGAGAAATTCCGGAAAAGAGAGGATTGCGATGTCACACTCAAATCTAATCAACAGAAAGAACAATACAGAAGGAATAACGAGTTGTTTATTATATCTTCGACAAAAAAAAACGAGTTATTTATTATATCGTCATAGCTCAATTACAACTCTGATGCATCAGAAAGCATAACAGAAATCAAGGAAATGCAGATAGTACTGCCCAGGAAGAGAGAGAGAAACATGACAGAAGGAATTCGGGTAACAATCAACGTACCATCTCTCGCCCTCTCATTTATGCAAGTCATACATGGACCGAAGCTTCCATGCGGGCTGTTTGATCCTACAGCTGCGTCTTGACCCATCATCAACACCTCCCTAACGTGTACGTGTCAACTGGATTGGGCCTCAGTGGTTGGTCTGCAACATGCCATCGGAGAGAAGGCACGAGTAACTTCATCACACCCTGGTTGGTCAAACAAAAGAAAACACAAAAACAAAATTGATCACACCCTGAAAATCCTTTTTTTTCCACTTCCCTTGGGCCCATTCAAATAAACAGCCACTCCAATAGTACGTTTCTCTTCATGCGCGAAATCCACGCGGTGCTTGTGCCCGAACACCAAATATCGTACGGTTTGAAACCAACTCATTCTTTCAGTGCTATCACAGTGATCTGATGAGATTAGTTGCCATTTAGATTCCAGTTAGGTATAAGAACTTAAAAAACATAATTAATTAAAGAATAAATTTTAATTATAATTAATTATATTATAACACAATTTATTTGAATATAATTTTTTAAAAATTAATTTTAACAGAATTAAATATGCTTAAATAATTTATTCAGAATCAATTTTATCTGTCTGAATTACTATAAAGGATATTGCCTTTCAAAATTAAATTATTGATAAATTTATATCTAATATTATTAAAGTGCTTACATTTTATTTAAGAAGTAAAATATATTATATTTAATTACATATCTAATTAATTTAAAATTTAAAATTATATTAATATTAACATTTAAATTTACATAAATAAGTAACTTAATATGTCTTAGTTAAAATAAATTTAATAAAAGAGAAAGATTTAATTCTTAAATACCAAACATTAATTTTACAATAATTAATGAAGATGATAATATACAAATTAATTTTTAATGACATCATGGATGTGAGTTATATTTAATAAAAATGTTAAGCACTACCTTAAAATTTTAACAATATAAAAAATATAACAATGTAACAAATAATATAAAATTTCTCTCTCTCTTTTTGGATCTTTATAACAATTTTTGTAATGATCTTAAATTTTAAATTAAATTAACTTAATTTTTCTTTACCAATTAATATTTTATTTAAATTTAAATTAGTTTTATAATAAGTGCTAAGTGAAGGATGCGGATGACAAGAATTGAGCTAACAAATTTTTTTAAAATTTAAAATTTAAAATTTATTAAGAAAAAAAAGAGTTTAGTTTTATTTTTATTTAATATTATATTTTTTTTTATAATTTTTTAAGTTTTTTTTATAATTTTTTTAACACTTTTGGTCAACTTTTCACCAAAAGCTCGTTAAGAGAGCTAATGAAAAAATGCGCTTTTAAGCCGGTAGTTAATTTTTGACTTTTTTTGACTGGTTGAATAACTTGGTACAAAAAATTAATTTTAGATTATTTAATTAAGTTTGATCCTTATCCAAACACATACTAAATTAAAATTTAGAATATTTAAATTTTGATAAGAACAATCCAAAATTTAAATATTATTCTATTTTTTATTTATTAAAATAAAAAGTTATAAAACTTATAAATAACTTTAGTAAATTTTTTTACTTAATAAATTAAATTTTTTAAATTAAATCTAAATCAAATTGAAAATAAAAAAATTTATTAAAGTTATTTTATAATTTTTATTTTAATAATTAAAAAATATAATAATACTTTAAATCTCTCATCACAGTGATACACGCGAAAACCATACCGCATTTCATGGACGCTGAGTTAGAGACTCGCCAGCTCCGATAAGCATAAGCAAATGAAAAGAACCTCAAGTAGCTCCTGAACTTCACTTGGAGTTAATGAGGCAGCACTGTCCCAACTATTTTGATCAAATGAATTGTGATTCACTGCAGCCAATCCACATGGCACTTGAAGGCGCTTGCTCTTCGTCTTCTTTCATCCACGGGTGGACCTACGATGTCTTTGTAAGCTTCAATGGCGGAGACACTCGTTATGGCTTCACCGGCAACCTTTGTTGGGCTCTGAATCAAAAGGGGATACACATCTTCCGAGACGACGACAGCCTCAGGAAAGGCGAAAGCATTTGCCCAGCTCTTCTGAAGGCGATCGAAGAATCTAGAATCGCCATCATAGTATTCTCCGAGAACTATGCATCGTCAAGCTGGTGCCTGGACGAACTGGTGAAGATAATGGAATGTATGAAGGAGAAGGGACAGAAGGTTCGACCGGTGTTTTATAACGTATATCCTTCAGATGTAAGGCAAGCGAGTGGAAGTTTTGGAAGGTCAATGGCTGAGCATGAAGCCAGGCTCAAGCAAACAGTTCGTGATTGGAGCCTTGCACAAAAAACATTGCAAAACTGGAGAGCTGCGCTTCGGGAGGCTGCCAATTTGGCTGGATGGCATTTCACAGACGGCCGGTAAACTTTTTTTTTTTTTTTTAAAGAAGAGTAAAGTTTGATTTTGTGGTATTTAGATATTCTATTTTAAAAGATGATATTTCATTTAAGCGTGACTTTTATTGTAGATGAAGATGTAGATTTGACCGTTAATGTGTGAATTTGACCCTTAAAGGGCGTAATTTTTTTTGGTTGCAAAACATTCATATTTTATGTCTGAATATAATGTTTGATGGAATGGAGCTTAAATTAAAATTTTAAAAGATATCTTGTGTTTCATGTTGAAGGATGTCAATATATGTTCTAAGAATTTATTATATCTTAATTTTTTAAATTGGTATTAATCTTATTGGGTCTAAGAAGCATCTTGAAAGCGAGAACAACCAACTAGTATTAGCTTAGTCGATATTTGCACGCTCAATTAATACTAATGAGGATTGCATTTTTATCACAACAATTGCACTTGGCACTTGTACCATGCACTTGCACTAGTAGTTGAATCTAGGACTTTCAAATGCAGTGAGTTTGCACTTTAGTTTAGTTCAAGTTAGGCACTAATCTATTAGCTTTTCTTTTCCCCCCCTTTGAAGTGCATTAAAAACCATTGAGAGACAATTTAGACTTAAAATGTGTTTGGCTTTTAGTTTGCCAAAAGTCTATTTATCAAAAGTTTATTTGTCAAAATTGAAGTTTTGCCAAAATTAATTATTGTAATGGGATTTATGTTTGGATACTGATGCAACCCTGCTGTCAACAAGTAAAGAAAATGCAGAAATATAAAAGTAAAACAGCCGACAGGTCAAGGGAAATGCTGAGGTTTGATATTAAAACTCCAAAAGGCTAAATCAATGTTACAAAGGCACTTCACTGATTTAGAACAAGCCCTATTCCCTATTACAACCCAAGTACCCAAATAACAACTAAGGGACAAGAACAACAAAAACACTGCAATGCTAGATAGGCACGCCCCTTGGTTTTTGAGAGCCAGTCTCTCCTCTCACCACAATACAAAAGATATCAGCCCCCTTCCAAAATGACACTAGTGACTACTATAACCCAAAAGCACTTTGCACAATCTTCAACATTATTTCTGCCAAGACAATCTTAAAACCACCTTAAGTCAATACTAAGTCTCTATAGCTTTCCTCTTACTGTAAGAATGGCAAAGTCAACATTCAGCCTCTCCTAAATGTGCTTTTCCTTGTTCTTGTATTTTCTTATTCCTCCTCTTATAGGCTTGTATTTTCCTATTTCTCCTCTTTTAGGTTTGTGCAGCGAAAGAGATTCCATCAGATACATGAAAAAATCATGTTAATAAATTGAAAGTTTGTAGCTCATATCAGTAAAAGTAACCCAGATCAATTTTTAGTAAATTGACTTTTTAAAGTAAAAAAGTATCCAAACAACTTTTGCTAAAAGATGGTTTCCCAAAATCCATTTAGAATGTCAAATATTGTATCCAAACATACCCTTACAGTTGACTTGCTTACTACTTTGCTCATAGGGGATATGACGGATTATTTTGAATCTTTGCTGTAAGTTTTGATGCATGCTCTCGACATCTTCTCACAATTACAACTTGAAAAAAATAAAAATTTAATTGTGAGAGGATATAAACAGGATGCACGAAAACTTCAGTAGAGACTAGAGAGATTCAAAGTTGGGGATTTGACCTATGTTGTGCTTTACTACAGAGTTAAAACGTAGCACGTGTTCCTTTCAACATTGCCGTCAAATTTTGGTGTTGCTCATAGGGAGTAATGGCTTAGGCATTTGAGTCAAAGTTGACTCATATATCTCTTTAAATTCTATTCTATATGACTTTTTCTTTTTTTTTTTTTTCACATCAAGTTAAGCTCATTACCCTTGATATTTCAATATTTCCCTTAAGTGTCGGTCTATAAATGACAACATGAATATGCCCTCCTATATTGAAAGTGTTGTACAATGGTCCAACCCGTGCTACACAAAAAACCTCTAGTTGTGATTATTTGATTGCTTTTGTAGCGGTTAAACTACTACAATAGCATACGGGAGCGGTTTTGACAAAACCAATGCAAGGTCTGTTGCAGGAAAAAAAAATGGAACTATGAACTTGGTAATGCTTTTGCCCAGAACCACTACTAAGACCGTTCGTCTAACTCCCCACCTTCTAACTAGAGGGTGAGAAGAATCATGCACTGAAAAAAAAAAAAATAGGTACACCTATAGGACGGGTTCCCATAATCTAGGCAAATTGCAAAACTATTCTTCAATATATAGTCAGTCAATCTCTAGCACTAGCAAAAGATATTCATATTAAGCATCCATTAAATAACAATAACTAAGGAGAAAGTTAACGACGAATCATGCATAAAGGTTCATAAATCTGTAAGGTCTACAGAAGTTTGGCCGCACATGGTTGTAATGACAACAAATATCAGCAACAAACATTAAAGTAAAGAGGAAATAAAGAAGAAAAGCTTAATTGGAGAAATGTTACATGAGATCCACAATTTCCCCATAAATTATTCCAATCTTGTCCTCTGTCTTCTGGGCTTCTTCTCTTTGATCACCTAGGATGTTTTGCCGCTGCTATTGGAGTCAAAAGCTCCTAAAAAAGGAACCCTATTAGCATGAGAAATTGAAATTGTTCTCTCTCTGTTTTTTTTTTTTGGGCATAGTCTGCTTCTTCACTTGAGTAAAAGGCTGATACTCTGAATTCTCCAAATCTTGCACGTTAAAGCTTTGGTCCACATGCTAGGCTACTCTAGATACATGACTTCCAATTGGACCAATTATTCAATTAAAACATACAAAATATTGTGAATCATCGCCAATATTGCTGTTTCCATCTTATTTCTTATAAATTTATTCTCATATAGTATCTTGTTTGGTGAACTTTACAGGTATGAGTTTGAGTTTGTTCAAAAAATCACGGAAGAGGTTTCTAAAATATTAAGTCGCACAATTTTACACATAGCTGATCATCCCGTGGGATTGGAGTCTCGAATATTAGAAGTGATATCACTTCTAAGTATTAACTCTAAAAAAGAAGCTTTGATGGTGGGAATTCATGGGATTGCTGGAATTGGTAAAACAACGATCGCCAAAGCAGTGTATAACTCGATTGCTAATCAGTTTGATTCCTCTTGTTTTCTTGGTGAGGTGAGAGAAAACTCAAGGAAGAATGGTCTAGCACAACTACAAGAGACAATTTTTTCGAACTTGCTTGGAGAAAATAATATCAAGTGCAGCAACGTAAGTCAAGGAATTCCTATATTAGAAAAGAGATTTCGTTTCAAGAAGATTCTTTTGATTCTTGATGATGTTGATGATTTTAGACAAGTGAAATCTTTAGCTGGAAGAAAAGATTGGTTCGGGCAGGGAAGTAGGATAATTATAACAACAAGAAATGAACATTTCTTAAGACAACATGGGGTTGAAATTCTGCATGAAGTGAAAGGACTGGAAGATGATGAATCACTTGAATTGTTTAGTTGGAATGCCTTCAAAAAAAGTGAACCTGATCCAAGCTATGCGGAGATAGCAAAGCATGTAGTGAAATATGCCCAAGGCTTACCATTGGCTTTGAATGTTATAGGTTCTGATTTGTTTGGCAAAACGATCCAAGAGTGGAAACTTGTTTTGATGAAATATGGTATTGGAATCCTTGAAGAGGAATCTCCAAGAGTTGGGAATGGGTTTTGTACAGGAATTCCCTTAGTTCAGAACTCAAGAGTTTCTAGGGTCCTTAAACTTCTTGCTAACAACAATTTCAGATTGCTAGAGTGGAATGAACATCAGTCGCTATCTTTACCAACTGAGCATTATCCAGAGATACTTCCTGTTCTCAACGCGCCTCATTGCCATATAACTAATTTGATGGACCTCAGTGACAGTGGTTCTATTACAAGAATACCAGATGTCTCTACAGCACTTCTTACTAGCAAATGTCCAACCTTAGCTGAAATTTTTGATCAATTTATTGGAAATCTGGGCACACTGCTTATTGAAAATTGCCTCAAACTTGAGCGTTTGCAACCTGCAGGAATGAGTTCTGCATCTCTTGAACCTCTAAATCTTGGAAAACGCTCTAACTTGCCGAGTTTCTCGAATAAGTTGGCAGAAAAGGAAGATATGAAACATGCCGGCACACAAGGGACTTCCATAAAAGTCTTTCACAATTCAATAACAAAGATTGATGGTCTTCAAGAGCTAGTTTTGAAATCTTCTGCTGAGGATCCTCATATCCACACTGACATGTTTCATAATACTGAAGAAGATAATGTGGAAGAATGTTCATCAGGTCCAAAGCTGCTGGGGAAGATAGTAATGATGTATTGGACAAATTGGGCACCGAAGTTAAATAAACTGGTTTTAGAAAATTGTGATTTATCTGATAATGATCTCGAGCTGTTTCTCAGTTCCTTTTTAAAATTGAAGTGGTTGATACTATCAAACAACAACTTTGTAACCATTCATGAGTGCATTAAAGAACTTGCAAACCTTCTTTTTCTTTGTGTGAAAAATTGCAAGCAGCTTAGATACGTTTCTGTGCTTCCACCTTACTTGCAACACATAGATGCAAGGAACTGCATATCATTGACTCAGGATTCATTCGACGTAATATTAAGTCAGGTACATTTCCCTCATTCCTGTACTTGCATGTAATAAAAACACTACAATTCACACGCAACTCCTCTTGTTTTATTTTAGAAGAAGAGTAGTTAAAACAACTAATTTTATGAAATTTCAGAGAATCTGGATCCAGATTACTGAGCTCATTTTTCCCTCAATAACTTGTGTAATAAGATAAACAGGGACCTTGCGGAACACTGAACATAATTTTTTTCCACTATTTGATAGGTTTAAATTCTATAAATCAGTTCTTTTATTATTTTATTAACAGGCATTTCAAGAGGTGGAGAACATGGACATTGTAGTGTGGAGGAAGCGAATCCCAAAGTGGTTCGACTATTGTGGCAGAGGAGGATCTGTGGGTTTTTGGGTTCGCCGAGAATTCCCTGGAATTGCGGCACTTTTGGTTCTAGGGGGTCAAACTGAAGTAGAAACCAATTTTACATGTGAATTCACACTGACCATCAATGACATTCAAGTGCTAAAAGGTGAAAGAACGTTGCCGAGGGACCATGTCTGGCTGTTTGACCTGCGAATTCACTTAACAGCCAAAGAGAGGCATTACATCAACAAGCATCTTCACAGAAGTTGGAACCATGTGGGGATTTCATGTACTGCTAAGAACAATCATCCACACAATTCCATTGTTAGATTCAGTGGCATTCATCTCTCTAAGGATAGAATGAACATCCACGACGTCTCCTTCATAAGCCCTGATCTTCGGGGTTCAGATATTGCCCGTCACAAAATGGAAAATAATGATGCCGACATTTATGAAGTAAGTGGTGGACACGCTGCTTTTGATCAAGCATCAGCTGAGCTTGTTGACAAGAAGATTGTAAGTTTGATGGAAGGATCTAGCAGAGCAGATGATGAGGACGAGGAAGAATATTTGACTGGAACTGAGAATGAAGACCCAGAAAGACGTGACGTAGTGGTCAAGGACAGAGGAAAAGGAACAGTAAAATACAGTGACCTCGCTGAGGAAGAACAAAATAAGGATTTTTTTATTGAAAGTGCAACAGGAAGCTGGAGAAGAGCAAACTTGAGCAGGTAATCCTGAGTGGTGTTTTTATTTTTGTTTTCCTCCTCATTTTCCCAACTTGTATAATCTGAACCAGAAGGAAAGAAGGAGATGAATATGAAACTGAGATCATTATTATTTCCTTCTTCGAAATCTGTCTGGCACCTATATATGCAGCTTGAGCTAATTATCCAATAAAATAACAGGCCCCATGACTTTTCTAACAATTTCTCTCTTCACGTTCTCGAATTAGGAGTCAACTTCCTTTGCCTATGCAAGCAAAAACAATGGTACTTCCAACATTAAGAATCCCGAAAAGATTGGCTTCACAAGGACGAAAGGAAACCCAGAAGCAGGGGAATCTCACATGCATATTCCAGAATCTAGAGCATTTCTACAGTTGGAGTCAAAAGACGCTGGTGATAGTTTGATCTCGATGGAAGCATTTTATGCATCTCTTGAAGCAGAGCTGGCAACTCTGTCTGATCCCGAAGATAGCCAGGTCAACACAGTGTCAGGAGAGGGGACCCAGGAAGCACTGCAAATAGTACGAGGTTTTGTCTCAGAAAAATTCTCTCTTCTGTTACAACCTGAACAATCAAAGCTGATGAAGAACAATCTTGAGTACCTCCTTAGTTTGACCTCAAAAGATGGAATATCCCTGAGGATGAGATCAGTTATAAGTCAAATTTCGAGGAGTTTTACTGAGTGGTTTGTGGATTATAATGATGCAAGTTTCAAACTGGAATCTGCAGCTGTAGAAATGTCCAAAGTTGGAGAACTGAAAGAAGGGGTTGAAGGTAATGTGAGAGAGTTCAGGCAGGTGGAGGAATCAGAGAATGAAATATGGAAGCAGTTGGAATACTTGAAAAGAAGGGAGAGAGAGTTAGAAGCGGAAATCAATGGGGTAAAAGCTAAGATTGCGGATTTTACTTCAGAAAGAGAGAATGTTGCTAAGAGAAAAAGAAAACTCTACGAGAATGGAAGAATGCTTAAAGCTAAGAGGGATGACTTATGGGTCAGACTGCCCCGGTTGATATCAGAAGAGCAATCAGCTAAAATAATCCAAACTAACATAGAGGAAGAGTGGTACAAACTCGGACTACAATTTATTCAAGGCTCAAGTTTTGAATATGGCAACTAGATGCACATTTTTCTATGAGAATATAATATGTGTGTTATTTTTAAGTTTTTAAAATGTTAACCACTATGCACAGTTACGCACTAGCTAGCTAAGTAACTATTTTTCCTGGCATTGGTGAATTACAGCCACGTCCATCAGCCTACATGTACACCTTTTTTTTCTGTAGAAAGGAAACACACGTACCATCCATGCTCACCCTAGATTCGAGTTTGAACCTGGATTGTCCTTGTTACAAGAGAGAGTAAAGGTGGCGTTGCGGTACTAGCTAGTTATTAGATCAAAAGTATGCTAAATAATTTTTGAATGCCAATGCTTATATGCTCCTTTGTTCTATTTACAAGATAGAAGGAGAGTAGGGCTGTGCAAATGACTGGACGGCACTAAGACTTTAGCCTAACCGAATTGAAGTTTTATCTCTTTTATGAAAAGGACTGGATTAGACAACTCGTAGTCTGGTTTTATTTAATAATAATTCAAAGATTAACAGGACAGGACTTGATCTATAGGATTGGGAGACTGGTTATGTTAATCAAATTCACTTAACTTTTTTTTCCTTTTTCTTTTATGAGAGGCGATAATTTATTTCAACCTAATAAACTCAATTAAAATAATAAAAACAACTTATAATAACAATAAATTCATAATAATTTTCAACACTAAAAAAAAATATTTATGTTATAGTTCAAATGGTTTAAATTTATAACTTTAACAAAAAGAACACTTAACAAACTTCAACAACATTATATTACAACAATAATTTAGAAATAAAATCAACAATCTTCATACAATCATCTCCTTTTTGTCAAAATAAATTAATTATATTTCTATTAAATAAATTAGTAGGATCGGATTGGATTAAGTGGTCTAGATACCCAATCTCCTATCCAGTCTAACCTAAAGAAATAGTTTGGTCTTTTCAGTCTTTTTGATCATGATGGATCAGTGTTTATATAGACTAAAACGGACTAAATATTTCAGGTTCGACTGAGTCAGACAGGATCGAAAGACTTTTACACAGCCCTAAAGGAGAGTATTTATTTGGAAGAATTACTATAAATGTCCACCACTAATTCAATTACTCACGAGTCTCATGAAAGGCATAAATTGTCCCCAAATCTCAAATTTCTACACAATTACAAAAATATCTCTTACATTATTTTTTTAAAAAATATCCTTCATCCACCACTGTCGCCAGAGCTCTAGCCAACCTTCCCCAAAGACCTCTTACCACCACTGCTGGTTGTTGGAGCTTCAATGATCGTGGTGGGATTTTTTTATTTGGGGGAAAAGTGGTTTTAGGAGGATTAGAACTAAACCAAAAGATTCTTAAAATGTTAGGCTACCATTGGGCTACTTATACTTATTAATATAATAGTGTAAAATATCATGTACATCCATGCATGCATACATAATTGGTGTCAATTTGAGCATAAGAAAATTATAACTTAGTAGAGAAAAATAATAACTCAAATATAAGAAAAAAAAACAACTCAATTTAAGTAAAAGACAATTTGAGTATATAAATGATTAATTTGACAAAGGAAAATAACAATTTGGGTATATGAAATAACAATTTGGCAAAGGAGAATAACAATTTGGGTCTCACGAAAAAATAATTTAAGTTTAAGTAAATAACAACTAGGTGTAATATCACCAAATTATTCTACATACTTAACCATATTAAACACAATCTACCATGATAATTAGGAAATAACTCATCCCAGGTAATCGACCATGAAAGATTCTTTAACTATAGTTATAAAAAGGACAAACCATAATAGAAAGAAAAAGACTCAATTTTAAAGTATATTGTGGTTGTTGGAATTATATTTATTAAATTAGTTCATATATCATGTCAATAAAAAAGTCCTTACCATTTAGAATGGTTTAAAACCAAAAAACAATACTCTAGTATATTAGAAAAGTTTTGAAACTTATATTTGATAATATAAAACCATGTTAATTAATGGGATCTCAAGTTTAAGTATGACTAAAATCATTTCAAATTCAAAATAAAAAATATTAGAGTTTACAAATATTTGAAAGTATGAAATATGAAGTATAGATAGAAATATTAAAAAAAAAGATTTAAAAAGTCAAAATTAACAGAGTCGCCGGCAAGTGAATGACAGTGGTGGCAAGAGGTCTTTAGTGGAGGCTGGCCGAAGCTCCAATGACTGTGGTGAATGAAGGATATATATTTTTAAGGGTATTTCGTAGTTGCACAATGATTTGGCACTTGGTGGCAATTATGCATTTCATAGAACTTGGGGGTAGTTAAATGAATTGGCTAGGACTTTACAGTAGTTCTTCCTATTTAATTTAATTATTTATAAGTCACTTCAATGGTTATTATGTTTATTTTTACTCTTTTTCTTCTATTAAATGTTAGAAAGGTTATTAAATGCTTGCATATTTTATTTTTTAAATATATATATATATATATTTAATAGAGATAAAATTAACAAATTGTTAATTTTAAGACATGCTAAAAATAACTTATAAATAGAATCAAAGAAAATATTTTTAATTAAATCAAGATATATGTATATTTGATGTGTTATTTATTTACATATAAATAACAAAAAATTACTGTAAAATGTAATAATTATTGTGTAGTTTAATCTAATATATTGACTTTTGATAAAATAACAAATTTTCTCTCAATTTAAAATTTAAAATAAAACATACGCATAGAAAACAAAGGTTACTTAATAATAGAAAATGATAATTTCTCTTGGACAAATAATTAAAATATAAGAGCAAATTATAAATATCTTGTTATCATTTTTTATCAATAAAATATAACACATAACAATGATGATGAGTATTTAAAAACAGAGAATCACAACTTCTCTATAAAAATTGAAATTTAATAGCAAATTTCAAATATCTATTTACCATTGTTTTCATTTGCAATTAAGTTTTATCAATTCTCCTTTGTTCACTTTCTTTCTATACTTGCCATCTCAACCTTTGAATTCATCTTTGAATGATTGAATTTAATAATTTATTTTTTAATTTAATAATTTATTTTTATTTTTAATTATAATCCTAACCCTTGAATTATAGTTTAGATGAAATTAGTTATATTTTAAATTTATTCATTTTTATAAAGTTTACATTTTAATATTAATTTATAAAAAATATTATATCTTAATTATTTAAAAATGAAACGAAGAGTTAAGAAAAGGAACTGAGAGGAAGTGGAGAGAGGGGAGAGAGGGAGAACCCAAGTCTGCATGCGCGGAGAGAAAAGAGAAAGGCGGGGACTGGGGAGGAAGTAGGGAGGTTACCGTAGAATGTGTACGACCGAGTCCATTGACAAGCAAGAATCTTCTGAACTGATTGGGTGTGCTGCTGTTGACGGAAGGAGTATCAGATGAAGCGCTTGTTATTGCACCCAACAGCGGAAGATCCACAACAAGCCTCCCCTTTTACCTGAATCATCTTTTCCCAATCCCACATACCCATCTCTCTCTCTTTCTATCTAACTACACTCTCAATCTTGATCTTGAATCCTCCTACTTATATGTATATCTATCTATGTTTATATAGGAGAAGGTAGTTGCAAGCCTGACGAACTTAGCGGTTGTTGATTGGTTTTCAAAAGTTCAAACACTATCAGATTAGGTTATCCCCATATAATAAATTATTGTTGTTGATGTTTTTGGATTTAATATTCTACCTCTTTGTACTTTTCTTTGTCTCCATTATGATGTCAATCCTCTTTGCTTTTTCTTCTCCACAACTAAATGCTTATCTGCTTCATTCAACATCATTGATTTTTCAATAAGTTGTAGGCTCTTACAGACTTTGAATCAAAGTCTTGTTTGGTATGGAGGGGATAGGAAAAGGGAATGAAAAGTGTGGGCATTTGGTATGATTGAATTTGGATGAGAAGGGAAAAGCCAAAAGTGCGGAAAAGACGCTTTTGTCCCCTGTTAGAAAAAATGCCCATATTTGGTCAGTTTCTTCAACTGTAGGATGAAGGATTAGAGGAAACAGTAATATGAGCTTTTTGCTGGTAGATCCGAGGTATGAGTTCATAGTTGTAGTTAAATGATTTTAGGACTTTGCTGGCAGAGTGATGAAGTTGGATTTTTATATGCATGTTATTACTTTTCACCTTTTTTCCCTGAACTCCAAGTTTATCTGCGTTACCAGAAGATTATAAGTATGAGAGAATTTTTCTATGTACGAGATAAGCAATGCTTCTGGCTTCCTAGAAGGCTGGCTGGCTAGCAGAGCTTTTGTTCTGTACATGCCTTGGTTCACTGCAATCACTTCCTTGTTGCTTACAATTCCATAAGTTGCATCATCCATATCTCGGACATCACACCCAATCAACAAAGGAGCCTTGAACATATACACAAGGAAACTATTTGAACTGCAAAATTCACTTTCTAGAAATATTTGCCATATTTGATAAATGGCAATGTTAGTGTCATGTTTCCTTCTACCTTGACTAATGCCCATATGCTGAAATGAGCTTTGTATTCTTCTGTTGTCATGCCTCCATTTCCCACTTCAAGCATATCAGGATCTGATGCCAAACATGTGTATTGAGAATGTGAAGTCTATTTTCCTCAATGGCATGATAAAATAGAAGCAAAAGTAATCTGACAGAGTCACAAGTGTTTGTTTGCTTGCTAAGATTTTGCCCTCACATTGTTTCAAAACAGAATCAAATTCAGGTTCAACAAGAAGCGGAATAGGATAAGTTTGAGAGTTGTTATTACGATCATTAACAATAATGTTGTCTTTAGTCTTGTGAAGTTTAATAGCATGCAAATCAAGTAAAATTGATTACCATTCCATCCACTCGGTCCAGCATAGGTTGCCCATTTGTCATTTTCATCTCCTCGAGACGTCATTCTGAGGAAAAAGGAACGTTATGAGAACAAAATACAGGTGACATAAAGCACACCATTCAAGTTCTTGATTAAGCATCAGATTGAAATACACAAACACAGAGGCTTTTATATATATATATATATATATATATTCAAGTTCTTGATTCCAGCTATTTCCCATAGTTGAGGCCCAAGTTGCAGGGTCTTGTACTTCCCTAAGTTCAGAAACAAATTCATACTGTGAAATTTGCAGTGTATGAAACCTTAAGGGAAAAGGAAAGTAGAAGACTCACCATTCACAGAGAAAGAATACGATGGGCCTTCCAGATTTTAATAAAGCTTCACTCATTATGGGGTAGCTGTGTTCACAAAATGTAATTATCAATTTCCTCTTTCATGAACTGCTTCTTATGTTCACTTAAATGCTTCAAAATGCTACCTTTCCTTTGGACTAAGACTCTGTGTATCCTCACGACTATCATAATTCGAGTAGTCAACTACCTAAAGTAACATTTGAATCAAAATCTTCTGTAAATGTTATATATATATGATAAAATTTAATGAGAATGAAGATTAGATTACCCAGGAAGCAAATGTTTTTGCATCATGGTCTTCATGTCCAAGTGACCCAGGCTGCCTTTTACTGCAAGTTTGAGTTCTGCAGAGAAAGTTTAAGAGAGATGAAAAATGTTCGAATAGGCATGGATAATATACTATATATATATATATGTATATATGTATGTATGTATGTATGTATGTATAAGTGGTCAGTGACGATTTAAGAGTGGTATAATGGTGGAAGTGATACCCAGCATCAGAATAAATCCCTAGCATTAAACCTTTTGCATGAACATAATCAGCCAGTGTTTTGATTCCTGAAGGATTGAAGCTTTTGCTACCAAATTTCCCTGCCACAGTTCACGTCAGAATTCTCCTAGGTTTTCTTATTCTTTTCTAGTGGATGAATATAACTCAAAAAGTTTTTAAATATGTTCACTCTTAGTCTTCTGTCATAGTAAAATTTTATTGAAACAGTAAGCCCATTGATGATGAGATAATTATTGAAACTAATTTTGCATGTTAATTACCTGAGAATCTCTAGTAGGTTCGCCCTAGCAATCATCTAGAGATCATAGAAAATCAAGATTAAAAAAAATAGTTTTCTTAGGAATATAATGAATCAACTATTTATTGCTATAAATAATTGTGTTAATCTAATATTATCTTACCAATATTGATATATTGGTATCCCAAAGACAAAAGGCCCGTCGACACCATTGCATCAGCTATAAGATAATCAAAAGATATGACATAATCGTAAGTCAAATGAAATGTGTCTGATGCAAAATAAAAAAAAAAAAATAATATTTTACATTAATTAGTTTTATTCTCAGATTGATAACAAAAATATTACCTGTTTGTTTAATCTAGTTTTCATTAATATTGCAGCCACAATGGTTCCAGCTATTCCCTCTGATCATCATTAATAATTTGGTCTTCAAACTTCGTCATTTAAGAGTTTAATTCTACAATTCTGGCCAAAAGAAAACAATTCATTACAACATATGAATTACAGAACTTTATTGTAAAATAGAAAATTTAAAAATTCAATTATTAACCTTAAAGTTCAAACTTCTAGTTATCTCTTACAAGTTTTAACAGTTAATGTTGAACGAAAAGTCATTGATATACCCACGAGTTCAAATTAATAACAGAATAGAATATGCCTTCCAGATCATGAGAAAGAGATCATTTTTATTTTTTAAAGAGAATCAAATAAAGTAGTAATTATCACACACACACACATGTGTATATATGTATGTATATGTAGATATGTATGTATGTATCGATAGCTTATGAGAAGGGGGGGTTAAAGAAAATCTAACCTGTACAGGGATACTTTCGTGTTGAAGCCTCTTGATACTCAAAAACTAGTTATTAATAAAAGTAATATATTATGCTAAATATCTAAAAATATTATATTATATTATATTATATTTTTTTTAAAGTATTCAGACATGCATATTTTCATTTTTTTCATTCTTTGGTGATATTCAAACTTGTTTTTAAATTATAAAATTAAACATTTTTGAGGGAAAACAGTTTTTAGTCCCAAAAATTTTGATCAACTTGGGTCCAGGTCCCAATAGTTTTATCATAAAGGAATCAGTTCCTAAAATTATAGTCAACTTTAATCAAAATTCTTACAATTGCCGAATATTATTGTTATATCAACTACATGTTATCATTAAATCAACATGTCATCTCTAGTGGCTTTGACTAAAGTGACCATAATTCTAAGGATTGATTCATTGATAAAAAAAATTAAAATGACCTTAGTAAAATTGACTGCAATTTTAGGGGCCAAAAACCTTTTGTCATATTTTAATCTTGATTTTATAAAAATAATAAAAATAAATTAAATATAAAAATTGGAACACATTCTAGAATGAAGTGATGCTGATTGATAATTAAGATCTCAAAGGGCACATGAGGACGGAACTTATTGTCATACCAACTGTATGTTATCACTGAATTTCTTGCACACCGTCTCTAATAACTTTGATTAAAGTTAACCATAATTCCAAGGGTTGATTTATTAATAAAAAAAAATTAGAATGACCCTACTAAAATTACTACAATTTTAAGGGCCAAAAACCCTTTCTCATATTTTTAATCTTGATTTTTTTAAATAATAGAAAAATAAATAATGTAATGAATATTGTTAATATATAATGCCAACTTAGATACATAACATTATTTTAAATATCACTTGTGTGGGGTTTTTTTGTTATAAATACGCGTATCTTGGTCCAAGGATAACGTGTGGATTATGTGTGTTTTGGGCCAAGTTACATTTATAAGTGATGAATTTGAAGTGAATCATGTGCCTAAAATGACCAATATGTGTGTGTGCTAAATATAATCCACCTCTTTGTGTTATTATCAAACAGGATTTGGGTGATCATTTTGAGTGTGACTGCTTATTTATATAATATGAATGAATTGTTATATTGTATGTGGTCCATTTGAGGTGGTCAAAATATTTTTAAGGCTAATGGCATTTGATATTTAAGTTGGACACTTTTGTGTGTGTTTTGAAGTGGAAACAAATCATTTTAAATTCAGGTGTCCATTTTTTAAATGGATGATTGTTTGAGTGAAAAACTTTTGATTGTTTGAGTGAAAAATAAGTAACTTTTAAGATGTTTTATCAAAATAAAAAAAATTAAATCTCATTAATTTTATCTTAAAATTTAATAAGTTTTCACCGATGTCCCATAATAAAGACAAAATAATTATTTTAAATAATTTTTTAAGTATTTAATAAAAGTAAAAATAAACATAAAAAATAGTAAAATGTGTTCTTCATAAATAAGATTAAAATTAATATTTTCGTTATCTTCAAAATTGAACCAAAAGAGTACTATTTATTCAAGATCCTTCTTGTGTCGTCTCTTCCAAGCATGCAATTATCATGGCTTGAAATTGGAACAGTTGGGGTCGTCTACGCGCGTTTGACACGACCCTGTGTTCTCATGAAGAAGACGACTGTAAGAAAAAGAAATTTTTTTTGGCAACAGAAAAATAAGTGATTCAAATAAGAAGAACTTTCTTGTTTCAATTCAAAAAGATAAACAAAGAAAACAATTTCTTTATAATGATTATATTTCCAAGAATAGTGTTAAATACTACAAAGATATATACTCTTCCCGCCCCCATTTGATAACAGTTTTTTAAACTTCAAATATCAATAAAATCAATTAAATATAATTTGAAATTTTATTTTTTAAAAAATATAAATTTGTAAAAATATTATCCATTAATTAAAAAAATATAATAAAAGAGACATTGAGAAATATCTATCATTATTTTTTAATGCAGTTATTTTTTCAAAAAAATATCTAATAGAATATCAAAACATTTCAAAAAAAATTTTATAAAATAACTCGGAGAGAGTGTGCGTGAATATGTGTGTGTGTGTAGCATTGCATATAATTAACAAGCACTCTTCTCAAGAATCTGCCCTTTAGAAGTCACGCTCGAGCAAGAATAGGGGATATTATGTAGTTTTTATAATAATTTTTTAATTATATTCTTATTTTATTTATTGTTTTTTTTAAATGATATATTAAAATTTTAATATAATTATCATCGTTAAACTACTTATAGAAAATATTTAATAAAAATATAATTAAAAAGATATGAAAAATTTCCAAACTTTTTTTAATACCGGGAAATTATCACCAATATTTTATATTGTAATCTAGAAGTACATAAATTAGTCACAAAAAGTCAAAAACACGGATAACCTAGCAACATGAAAACTTGAAAGATAAGGGTGGCTGTAATAGACAACAACCATAATTGCAAGATAAATTTGAAGTGCCAATTTATAGGACAGCTTTAAATAAAATCACACGTATTAATAAAATTTATTAAATATATTTGCAGTTTTATGTTTTTTAAAAAAATATAAATTTTTAAAAATATGTCATTCATTTAATACTTCATTTATAAAAGAATATAAAAAAAGAATATAATAAAAATGGTAACATTAAAAAAATAACGATTAATAAAATCTTATTTTATTAAAGTATTTTATATTTTAAAAATATCTTATAATTTGAGATAGAGTGAGTATTTGCAAAACTTATTCCTTTTTATGTTTTAATTTTTTTTTAATGTTCACATCAACCTGTACAAATATATATTTTTTGTATTGCTATTGCATATGTTATCTATTAATTCATGTTTGAGTGATATGTTTCTAATAACATTCAAGCATTGTTCTTACAATTTATTATAAAATCTCATACCAAATAGTGAGACAAGGCTTATTGACTTATTGTTATTAACTTATTACCGTATACTCTCTTTAGTTGAAAATATAGAGTATTTTTAATTGAATCTTATTTTTCAATAAACATTGAGAAACACATTTAACTATTTAACAAAAAACATAAGAACAATACTCGCACTACCTCAGGAAAGATATATTATATTCTTTATTATTGGTAGAACATACTCCTTATATTTATCCTAAAAAATGAATAATATGTTTTGCCAAATAATCATGATAACAATATCTTCTTGCTTTTTTTTTTGGGCCGAAATCATGATAACAATATCAATAAATGTTAGATGACAAAATAATTGTTATTGTAACTTTATAGTTAACAGAATAACTGAACAAGCACGGAATGTCCATATTGCTCTGTCTCCACTATGTTGAAAATAAAATTTATAAAAATATAAAGTGATATATTTACATAGTTATATTGTCGTGTAATAAAAAAAAAAAACGATGGCAAATAGAAGATATTGAGATCGTGATGGGATTGAGGATGAACACGATCAATAATACATATATGCATGTATGAAGCTTGTATACATGTCTTATTACATTATCACATGATCAATAATCTTGTTGGATTATAACATCCGTCATTGATAGGGATACAGATATTATATAATATATCTGATTAAATTAGTTTTAATCAAATCAATAATTAAATTAGTTTTTCCCATACTTATTATTATTTAGGATTAAATCTTATCGTATTTAATATCTCATTAAAAGATTTGATGTACAATAATATGATTATTCAAGAATTTGGATCCTCTCATAATCCTAATTTCTCATAATCTTGGGGACAACCCATACCCTGGGGGATATAGGATCCCAAACTTCACATTGTTCTCAAAAGACAGAACGCAATGAACCTTGGAACACATTGGGAGGTTCACATTCATAATCCAATATGGGGAGATTACCAACTATGAAAACTTTACCAACTTAAAGCCAAGATTGTTCTCGAACACTCTCACAGGTCTAGCATTCACATGGTACACTTCACTACCTAACAACTCAATTATTAGCTGGATGGAGATGGAGCATAAGTTCCCTGTACAGTTCTACAAGGCAGAGTCGGAGGTCAGCATAGCAGAACTCTACAAACTCAACCAATAGGCTAGGAAACGGCATACCAATACTTGGTGAGATTCAAACAACTGATGAGTAGGTGCCATGTGTTGCTTCCAGAAACTAAATTCGTCAAGTGGGCTCAAGTATGACTGGATATAAAGCTCTAAAAAAAATTTAAAGGGATGAAATTTTGAGAATTCTATAAGCTTGTAGCCAAAGTATGGGGA
Organism: Prosopis cineraria; assembly: GCF_029017545.1. Classification (NCBI taxonomy): domain Eukaryota; kingdom Viridiplantae; phylum Streptophyta; class Magnoliopsida; order Fabales; family Fabaceae; genus Prosopis; species Prosopis cineraria. The sequence goes on from NW_026555345.1 coordinate 26,150,473, forward strand.
TATGAAGAGTTGTTGAAAGGAGAGGACCATTGTCGGCGGATTACAACAGGAATTTACTTCGGTGACCTGGACGTTGCGGTGGTAAAATTAAAAAATGCAAGAAATTACACATGCTCGGCCCGATGAGGAAGGCTAGGGAGACTCCCAAAAGGTCGAACACAATATAGTACACCTTTGATATCACTAAAATAGAGGAGATCTTTGATTTTCTACTTAAAAAGAACTTTATCTCACTGCCCGCTGATCACAAGATCCCTTCAAAATAGGAATAGAGAGAGAAGGAGTACTGTAAGTACCATCACTCATGGAGTCACAATACTAAATCCTACTGGGGCTTCAAGAACATCATCCAGGATCGGATCAATAAGGGAGTTCTCAAGTTCCCTAAAGAGGAATCCATCGTCATAGACGGAGATCAGTTTCCACCATTTGCCATAGTGAATATGGTGGAGATAAACTCTAACAGACGATGGAGCAAGAGAAATGATAATAGGCGAAAAAATGGGAGGCCCTAAAATGTTTATAAACAGGTAAGATGTAACTTAAGAGAGCTCAAGAATAGTATGGGACCGCCTAGAGGAACCTACGAGTTGGCCAAATAGGAACAGATCTTCAAGATAGGACATTAGACTGGAAGGGCAAAACATAAGAAGCTTGGATAGCTCTAATGTGGTTTGGTACCGTTTAGGATAAACCACGAGCAGCTCAAAAATTGATAATCAACATATTGTGAAGCAGGACAGTAATTGACCCTTAAGATAGGACATTGGCTGGGGGGCTTGCTAATGACAGAACTAAACAAGTCTAAAGTGATTTGGGATTGTCTGAGGGAGCCATAGGGCAAATTCAACTACTTCATCAAGTACTTAGCACCGCTAGGAGCAAGTGAATCTTTCACAGGGACACCAATGATTGGAACGTAGGCCTTGACAGTCTACCATTAACACCATCGGAGAGCACAATAGAGCTTCCTTCAAAATTAAAAGTCATTAAGAGTTTGAGCAAGTTTGTTACACCACCTGGTAACGTGCTGCCTTTAAAATGGAGAGTCATGAGGCATAAAAAATTTTTAGCTGCCTTAACCAAAACTCAAAAATGGCGTTTTCAGCAAAAGCGGGCTACACAGAGATATCTCGAGCAGCAGAAGACTAAGGCACAGGAAGGCTCTGACATGCAGGAAGCTAACAAGTTCAGAACAAAGTCCACCGAGGATTAGGACGAGGGGAGTGAAAATGAAAATTAGTGTAGTAGGATCATTTATGTTGGAAAGATACCTCTTAATCTCTACTACGTGGAGGAAGAGTATAAGCCAACAAAGACACAGACATAGAAAGAGAAGCTGTGGAGCTCGTCTGTCACATTACCTTACAAGATGTAGAGGGAAAGTTGAAACAGGCTGTCCTAGAAAAACCAAGCATTAAGATGACCCAACACTTGAAGCCTTTAAACATTAAGGCACAATTTGCCGGGAAGCCAAAAACTAGGGTTCTAGTGGACAATGGCTCAGTGGTGAATATACTACCAACCCGTGTGATGCTCAAGATAGGGCGAGAGGAGCGAGATCTAATGCCAATCGAGGTATCCATAGTAGGATTCACTGGGACTGCCTCTAAGGTCCTTAGTATATTACCGTTACATGTTGATGTCAAGACCAAATCCTCTCTGACGGCCTTTTTCATGATCAGCATAACAACACAGTATCAGGCCCTTTTAGGTTAAGACTGGATCCATGCCAATGAGTGTGTATCTTTCTCACTACACCAAATGCTTCTCATGTGGAAAGAAGAAGAGTAGAAGTAGTCTGGGCTGAGGATAAACCCTTCACTATGGTCATTGAAATTCATGGATGCAAGGTATTATGATGTTGATATAGGCCGATTCATATTTCAATAAGCACAAGAAGATCCGAATTGGGTCCTTTCGTACAAAACAACAACAAGTGCCATGCTATCTCTAATATCACAGAGGTACAAACCTATCATAGAACTGATGGATGATTAAATCAGACAAAAGAAAGGCCATAGCAATAATGGCCATCTAAAAATTATGCTTGCATAACATGTAGGAGATACTAGAAGACTACGGACTCAACTTTTAGAACCAAGGTCGTATATGAAGATGAAACCTAAAAAATAATGCAATTGCATGAGTTAAACCTTACACCTCTAAAGTCAAAGATATAGCCTCAAAGGTTCAAGATCTATTAGAAGAAGTAAATCTTGAATCTCTAAAAGAGCTGAAGATCACATTCATTAGCTTACTATTAGATGAAGAACAAAAGAATGCTATCAATCAAGTGCTACAACAATTCAAGGATTGCTTTGCACGGGACTATGATGAAATACCGGGGCTGGTGAGATAGTTGGTTGAACATAAGCTTCTGATAAGGCTGAATTACAGACCATATCAACAGCCCACCAGGAGAATGTCAATTGAAATGGAGCTACAAGTAAAAGAGGAGATCAAACACCTCCTACGGGCCAGATTTATATGGCCTTGCAAGCATGCTTAGTGGCTCTTAAATATAGTCCCAGTAATTAAGAAAAATGAAAAGCTACAGGTTTGTGTACATTTTCAAAACATAAACTCAACCACACTTAAAGACATGTATGCAATGCCTATTGCAGATAGGTTGATAGATACTGGGGCCAAGAATGCTTTATTATTATTTATGGATTGCTTCTCAGAATATAGTCAAATATTTATCACGAAAGAGGACATTCACAAAACTGCTTTTAGGTGCTCAAGCTCTATTGGGACTTTCGAATGGGTAGTCATGATTTTTTAGTCTAAAAAATGCTAAGGCCACTTATTAGTAGGCTATGAATGCCATCTTTCATGATAAAATAAAAAACATCTGGAGGTGTGTATAGATGATATAATGATCAAATTGAAAAAAGCACATGATCATATCGAACATCTAAGGACAAGTTTCCTCTGAATAAAGGAAGTAAGCCTTAAACTAAATCTACTTAAATGTGCTTTCGATGTAACTACAGGTAATTTTTTTAGATTCTTGATCCATAAAAGGAGGATTAAAGTAGACTGGAATAAAACACAAGCTATCCCATAAGCAAAGGTGCCAAGCAATAAGAAAGTGCTTCAAAGGTTTTTGGCTCAAGTCAATTATCTCAGGAATTTCATCCTAAATTTGGCAGGGAAGATGAAGGATTTTTTTGAGCTCCTGAAACTTAAAGACTTTGAGAAATTCACCTAAACCGAATACTATCAGGCGGCCTTTAATAGAATCAAAGAACACTTAATGAGGCCTCCAGTCTTAGCAGTCCCAAGGGAGAACACCCTATTTTTATTATATTTAGCTTCCACCACCACGTCTATAAGATGTATGTTAGCCTAAAATGTTGATGGGGGACGTGAGCAGGCCGTCTATTATTTAAGTAGGTGTTTGACTCCCACAGAGACCAGATACTCAACTGTAGAGATAGCGTATTTAGTACTATATTATGCTTATACTAGATTAAGGCATTATATAATAATCACAATTGTATACATGGTTTTGCATTTTGATTTAATTAAATAAATGCTTAATTGGCCATTCATGTTAGGCCATATAGGGAAATGAGGCATTGGCAGAATTTTCATTAATATTCTTACCCTAAAATTTAATAAAAGGTCAAGTATTAGTAAATTTCCTGGCTAATCACCCCTCAGCCAGGCTCCCCAAAGACAAAAGAGAACTACCTATATTTTTAATAGATCCGCAGCCTTAGTTGCTTAAGTTTGACGAGTCTAACATCGAACAAATATTTGGGGTCAAAATAGCAATAACTTCTCCTACAGGGGTTAAAAACCATCTTATCCCTACAACTAGACTTCGAATGTACTAATAATCAGGTTGAATACAAAGCATAAGCCCAGTTTTAGTGATATATTATGCCAGGGCTTCTCAAATATTAGAAGAGTTCGACCCTGTAACGTTAACTCACATTCCCCGAGCTCAGAGTTAGGAGGCTAATGAAGTAGCTCAAATAGCATTAGGGCTAAGGCTGTTACCCGAACTCACCAGGAAGATGATAGTGGTGGAACGAAAAGAACATCCTTCAATTTCTTAGTGTAGTTTAACAGTACAATGTGGTGCGGTCTCGTAAGAGTTAGCTTGGGATTGGCAAGATGATTTCAAAGATTATCTATAAAATCTTAGCCAACGATATCCTTATAAAACAAGGATACGTGCCCAACATTTTATTTTGATTAGAGATGAGTTGTATAGAAAAGTGCATAAAGGGGTGTGTGGGGCCTATCAATCAAGGCCGAAGATGCAATAGCTAGTGCAAAGGCATGGATGCTATTAGCCATTAATGGCAAAAGACTACATCAAATATGCTAAAAGATGTAGGAAATGCCAGACTTATGGCACACAACAAGTACCAGCATCAGACATGTATTCGATCGTTAAACCATCGCCCTTTTGAAGGTAGGCTATAGACGTAATAGAGAAGATTTATCTGGCCTCATCCAAGGGCTATTTATTCATCTTAGTGGCCACAGATTATTTCACAAAATGGGTGGAGGCCGTCCCTATGAAGAAAGTGGAATAGGATGACATAATTAATTTCATATGTGAGCAAATTGTGTTTCGATTTGGGATTTCTTAAACGATTACAACGGACTAAGGGACCATGTTTACTGAAAGTGACTTTAGAGCCTTTACCGAGGAAAGTAGGATCAAATTGTTAACATCATCACCATATTACCTTCAAGAAAATAGGCAGGTTGAAGTTCTTAATAAAATAATCCTTAGAATTCTAAAAAAGATTAAGGAAAACATTAGGGAATAGCACATGCAACTTCATGAGACATTATGGGCGTACTAGACATTAAAGAGAGAGGCCACAGGCATAAGCTCGTATGTGTTGAAAAATGGGCACGAAGCCGTATTACCTATCAAAATAGTAGTCCCTTTTTTATGCATTACAAACAGTTTAGAAAGATCTTCTAAGGATTATAATGAACCTATGATGAATGAGTTAATTCAGTTAGATGAGATACATTTACAAGCATTAGGTCATATGATTGCCCAGAAGAAAGAGATTTCAAAAATATATAACAAAAAAAAAGAAACAATTTTGGATGGGCAAACTCATATGGAAACTTGTGTTGCCACTTGATTATAAAGACTAAATACTTGGTAAATTTTTACCTAATTGAAAAGGACCATTCAAAGTTAGTGAAGTACTTAAAGGAAACACATATTAGTTATCGAGCCTCAATGGGACTCTACACAGATGGGTTATAAATGAAAAATACTTAAAGAGATACTGGTCGTCATAATAACAAGGTCTGAAGCATGAAGAAGTAAAAGACCCAAGGCCTAGAATGGCCTCAAGAAGAATCAAAGCATACCACAAGGGAAAAAGAATTTTTATCCTTTTATTTATAAGAATTATGTTATAAAGGACAAATAAAACAAATCAAATAATAAAAGAATAAAAAATATATATAATGATTACTTACAATAGGCCTGAAAGACTTCCCAGATAGCTAAAGCTGTGTCTAACTTAGTAGATAGGGACTGATGTCGACTAAGGGTCATCTTAAATTCTAGCATTGAGTAAATCTTCTCATCCGAGATAGCCTGTGCATCATCCAAGGCATTATTTTTAACCTCCAGCTCAGACTCCATGATACCATTTTCAGCCCGTGCCAGCTCTTTTTCAACAGCTACTAGCTGGTACACTAGATAATCCATGCAAGAAGCAATCTCATACACTCAATTATTGGCAATAGTCGTCTAAGCCTTGGCAGGTACTTATTCATGACAGACTAGTTATTTGTTAGGTACTCTGAAAGGAGTGAGAGTTTCATGTGGCAGTGATTGATGATGATGTAACATGCCGAGACTTAGGCATGGAGGAACGCCAGCTCAGGCACAGGGAACACTTTTTCCACATCCTCAATAGCTTGAATCATCTCATTGTAGTTCTGCTCGAGAATTAAGAGTGAATCCAGGCTAAGTTGAAATTGAATAACCCTCCAAGTATCAAACATCACGTCCATTTTTAGGACGCAGATGCCAGCTAGGAGGGTATTAGTAGGGACTGCCTCTATTGAAGCAAGCTAAAGAAAGAAAAAAAAAACAAGTTAATGACAATAGTAAAAAGAAAATGGACAGGAGAAAAAAAGAAAAATAGGTTAATACCTGACTCGGGTCCACGAGTGCTTTATCTCTACCCGTAGACTGGAGAATATAGGCAGACCACGTAGCAGATCACAAGGCCTTCTTTACACAGCCTACAGGTGTAGTAGCCTCAGTCTGGCCCCACGTTAAGGCACCCTGAGTGAAGGTCAAAGTGATAATCATACTCTTCGAAATTGGAGTACCAATAGTCGCAGGATCGGTGATAATCACTGCTTGAGGTCCCTCTAAGGGCCTTTTAGGTCCCATAGCCTTAATTACTCATGTTGAGCTGATAGGGGAAATCACCTCTAGGGCCTTGGTAGTGGCAGTCTCCTGAACTTTATCAACCCCAAGCCCTAAGATACCATCCAGGGTTATAGTAGAAATGCTCCCTTAGCCAGTAGTAGCCCTAAGACCTTCTAGGTCATTAACACCATCTGAGGCCATAGCAGACATAGCTTCTTGAATCTCGGTGGCAAACTCAGGGTCTTTTATATTTTCTATCACCTCTTGAGCCACATCACTAGCAATCTCTATAAGATCCTCGAGAATTGCCTTAGGGATTACAGTAGAGGCAATCCCTTAGGAATCCAGAGTTGCCGCAAGAATAGCAGATGTGAGCACTTGAGGATCCGGCAAGGGCTCAAGTGTGATAGTGAAAGTAACCACCTGAGGGTATAGGATCTGAGCTTCTACCCCCATGGTGAAGGGGATTTATCCTGCCATGATCAGAGTTTGCCAACCAAATCATGGTTTGTTGGCACTTATGTATGCACTTTTCCTTTTAGGGAATAGGTCTAACTGGAGGAGGAATGGAGGAAAGTTGATCAGTGAGAGGAGGTATTACCTTCTTTCTCCTCTTAAAATTAGGCAAAGGAGATGAAGCCCGCTTCTCTTTTCAAGTCCATCTCCTTTATCCGAGTGGCATGAGGAGTGACTGTTCTTAGCCTTAGGCTTTTTTGGGACCGAGACATGAGAGGATGCGTCATCCCTCTTAATCCTTTCAATGACGGTACTCAATGAAGGGGTCGTATGGGTCTTCAAAGTAGTAGGGGCGTTGATGTTTCCCTTTAAGAAGTCTATCAGCACGTGTTATCGCATCCAATTACGGCCTACAAAAGAGTCACAGCAGGTCGGACTATGTCAAAAAGTGAAAATGAGTAAACATAAAAGACAATACTTACTGGTATAGCTCTTTATTATGCGCCTAAAGCGCTGGGGGCACCACTTGTTAAAACAAAGACAGGCATCCTTATCTACAAGTTTCACCTTGCACTAACTTTAGACAGTGTGTGGAATGGCTATTTGGTTGATTGCCTTCCGGTCTAGTAATTCTATGCTGATTTGAGGGGACAACCCCCAAGGGATACACTGGCTCAACCCAAACTAACATGCCACTAATTAGGGGTGATATAACTCTAAATAGATTTTTAAAGATTTGGAGGAGGAGTCATTATATGGCAACCACATCTTTTTAGGAATGGTGGTTGAGAGAAAGACTTTATCTCTTAGCTGCGAGGTGGGCTTGTTCTTTCAATCCACCAAATATCTATACTGGGTGGGAAGGTAGCGGTCCAGAATATTAAAGGGCTTTAGGGTCCTTCGCAAGGACTAGCTTTGCTGACTGAAGAACTTAAAAAAGTTCTTTGACTCGGTCAGAGGATGACCACCCAATAAGCAAGTGAAAGGGTGGTTAGCATGAGAATCCTTTGGGAAAGGTTCTTGGTAGAGTAGAGGGAAATATGCGGTAGTCCATCGTTTCAGGAATCAGATGATCTCGTCGAAGTTGCTGAAAGGCTTCTTCATTAAGGACTCCCTCATACTGTCATACAATTAGCATAAAAACATGGTCCCCAAGGTCACTTGATTGCTGCAAAGAAAGGACTAAGTGATCCGTAAGTGGAGTTGCACAAGCTTTCCTTCCCCTGGGGCCAGGATCCATTAGCTCAGCAAGATCTAAATAAAAACCAAGTGCTCAGTAGGGATGACGGGCTTATCAACTGGTTTCTTAAAGAATAGCTCTATGATTTTTGTGTAGGAGCGAGCACCCCTAATTTTGCTCTCTAAGTGACAGAGAGGTTGACGTAGGAGTCATGCTTCTTAAGGATAGCGTAGAAGTTCTCCTCCTTAGTGATTGGCAGCCTTAGATACATGAAGATGTCCCACAATGTGATTGATATAGGACTCAGCTTGAAGATAAAGGAGTTGTAAATTGGTACCTAAAAGCTTAAAAGGGCTATCAATAGGTTGATCGTAATGTCAACATTGGCTAAAGAAAGCTGAATAAGGTTAGAGAGACCCATCTCTTTCTACAGTTGTGCATGGGTTTGCTTCAAACATTTCACCCAATTGGTTTAAGTGTAAGGAGACCAAGGCCAATTCTGAAGCTCTTGGCAAGACAACTCAGGAAAGGGCGAGGTCGTCCAGGTTGGAATTAGGTTGCAAATTAAGGTCAGTGGCCATGGATTTAACTAGATAGGAGTAGTCACTTCAGATAGGTCAGGAGAGATGGTTAGATACCTGACATCACTCTTGTTGGAGATTTGGAAACTCTAGGGAGAAGTATTGAAAAAATAATGAATAGTTAGCATTTCTATCTCAAATAAAACAAAAGGATAAAAAAAAAATGAAGAGCTTACCAGGAGGCGATAGAATCATGGAATGAGAAATCCTCCTGAAGTGAAAATAAGGAGATATCAAAATAAGAACCTAATCCAGGGGAAATATGAGTTTTAACAATCAAATACATACCATCATCAATCCTCCCAGCAAAGCTACAAGATTCTGAATGGTGGCTAGGGAATCAGGTAGACTTCTAGTAGAATTAGTAGGTGGAGTAGTAGTGGAGGTAGTGGCAACAATAGAGAAAGCCATTTGTGAGCAAAAGGGAGACTAGAGCAAGGGATGCAAAAGATGAAACGTTAAGAAATGACAGGAAGGGCAAAAGAAGTGATCAAAAAAAGAAATAAGTTTATATTAACTAAGGGTGTTCAAAAACGAAGCGATGTTTCAGTTTTTTCAAATGTGCCACGTGATTTATGTTATTAGCCACTAGCATGCGGGGGCATTATTTAGGCTAAAATGTGAAATGTCACTTGATAAGTCACGAAGCTATTTAGGTTGAATAACTGAAGAGTCAAGCCCAATCCAAATGAAGGGGCCACCTCGAGCTCAATAGAAAGCCATGATAGGATAAACATGTTGAAATCCTGCCAGTTACAGATATTGAATCGTTGGCACATAAAGGCACGATCCTAAGTGATTCCAAAATTCACAGACATCGTGCCTAAGTATCTCGGTGAGATGGGCTGATTGCCAAAAATGAAAAACATTGAGTAAAGATTATGCCATGAGTTTTGCGGAATCCCTGATTCTTCGGCAGAATGTTTTAAGTCTTAAAGGAAAGGCTACTACCACTCTGACACTATAAATAAAATATGAAGACACAAAAGAAAGACAATTAACACTCAACAAAGACTCGTATTCTGCACTCATAGCTTTTTGGTTTAGCAGTTAGTTTTCATTGTCAAATTAGACTTGTAATCTTTTCACATTTTAGTAAAAATTAAAAACACTTGTTTTATCAAGTCTTGCATATCTTTTATATCCGAATGAATTGTGATAGGGGAGCTCGAGACCTTTTTATTATTAATTGAGACTCATCGTCTCTAGCTATTTGTTGTTCACACGCGAACAATAATAATCTAAATTTTAAAGTGGAGAAAAAATTAGGATGAAAATGGAGCAAGGCAACTAACAAGAAATGTTATTTTCTCTTTAAAATCTCCTTATATTTGGAGAAAAAAGTTAGCGGTAAAAATAGGTGAATTAAATATGTTATTTTCTTTTTAATTTTTTTTTTATATTTCTTTCCTTAACCAAGCAATCATTTTTTCATTTGCTTTATTCTTCTCTCATGCCAGGTACAACATAAGAGTTGCACGTCGCATGCAAAGTGTGATCCTTCCTGGTTGGGAGTTAACTGAAATATTATTCATAGCTCATAAATATGCTTCATCTTAACTTTTATAGAAAAACACTTGGTTCACGAGCTAATCTGGTTAATCTAAAAACATAAGAATACGTATTTTAATCAATTATATGAGACTATTATGCTTCCATTTTTTTCCTTCATGAGCTTTATTAATTTCTTAAAATAAAAGCATTTTGGTTGATCATTATAAAAAATAAGGTGAATATAATTAATTAAAAAATAATTAAATTTGTGTTTTCCTGTAACAAACTATTTCTAAAATATAGAATTATTCATTAATTTTGAATTTGAGTCTGATCGACCGTAATTAGCCTAACTAGAAAAAGTTCTTCAAATACCATGTTTTCATCCCAGGATTATTTAAATATAATACCTCATATAAAGGTGCTTAGTCCCCCACTAACAATATTTAAGTTTTTATTTATTAATATTAATATTAATGCAATAAACTTAATTTACCTTCAAATTGATGTGCTTTGCTTCTGCATAAATTTATTTCTTTTTGCCAACTCTAACTAAATTTATTAACACATTGCAAGCCATTAATCCTAATTCAGTGGTTCTTTCACATGTATTGTTGTTGTTGTTGTTAGCGAACTTCCACATGTATTATTGTTGCTCAACATATTGAACCATGTAAGATTTCATAAGTTCATGGATCGCAACAAGTACAATTCGTAGTCGGATATTGTTTTTATGAGAATTTAATTTAAAATGTGGTCAGTTATCAATTATTCCATTTTTACCTAATTTTAGACCTTCACAGTGCACAACCTGTATAGATTAGATTTATCTAACAACGAAAATAAAATAAAATAATATTCACATTTTATAGACTTACTTTTTTTTTTGTCAAAAATATCTCTAAAGCTGGCAACTATGAGATTAACTCTCAAAAAATTCAAGCTCCATTTGAGGGGTCATTCTTTCCTAAAAAATGTTTTCCCATACAAACATTTAAGAATTGAATCCTGAAATGATATTTAAGGGACTTAAACTACTACCATCTATGCTACATCTACTTAATTCATAGAATATTATTTTACTAATACTAATCTATATACCTTGTTTAACGCCGTAAAAATTAAATAAATGACAAGCCTTGAGTACTTAATCTTGTGTGCTTGATGTATTGTTATGTCACCAAATTAAATTAAGTGGGTTTTAATGCATTCATAATAAATTTTTTTATAGAATGAATAATATATAAAGGATCATATTCATGTGTATTGATTTAATTAAACAAGTATTTTAAACACATAAGATGAAGTGGCACTTATAATTTTTAAATTTTTTTTAAATAAGTAAATAAGGCTAGCCTAAAATATAAAAGAACAATTAGCAACCATATGAGGATGCGAACACTCTCTTACATCTCAATACAACCTTGATAGAGTTCTCTAGGATTTTATGTCTTCTTTGGTATACAAGAATTGAAATTGTTGAAAGGGAAATGAAATTGTAAAAATGAAGTGTTGAGTACATTAGAATTGAAGTTGTATTTGGTACTATTGAATTATAAAGAAGGAAACAAAATCAGAGATGGAATCCCAATGCAAGTGCTTTTGGTACAAATCAATTTGAATTCCCAAGAATCATAATTCAAGGAAAAAGGTTAGAATTAAATTCTTTGCTACCCATAATAGAATTGAGGCTTTTTCATGGAATTATTTTAGAGGACATCTTTGCCCTTCAATTCGTCATCCTTCAAACTTCAATTTCCACCTTTGCACTCGCTTGTTGCACCTTCACTGCAATCAAGGTTGCCAATTCTAAAAGTGAAGCCGTGACCCAATTCTAAAAGATGATGATGAAGCCCCAACAAAACTTGGAGAATGACAATGAAGAACCAGAGTAGTAGTAGACAGCATAAGGGTCATCCCTATCACCCTACTTCAATGCCTACATCGGTCTCCTCCTTTGACTTCAATCTTTGTCTTAATTGTCATCATCATCATTAGCGACTTGTCATGAGTACAAGCCTAAAAGGAGGACCCCATCCTAAAATATTAGCTTATTGGATGGTAGAGTTTTTCGCACTTATAAACTCTATTTCACTTATGAAAACTCTTTGATATGGGACTTATTATAATGTCACCCCCATTGATAGTTGATATCTTTGGCGGTTCTACTTCGCGACACTTCACTTGGCCTTTTGCCAATTAGAACCTTCTATGGTAGTTTTTTTTTTGTGATACCGGACTCTTAATGAAAGCATCAATATCATGAATATAAGCTTAAAAAGAGAGCCCCTATCAAAAGATTAGTTTGTTAAGTGAAAGGGCCCCTCACATTTACAAACCTCACCTCACTTGTAAGGCTTCTCAATGTGAAATTTGATACAATAAATGTCATGAGTATAAGCACAAGCATAAGGGAAATCCCATCATAAAAGGTTAGCCTGTATTGGATGGAAAAGTTCCTGACACTTATAAATTTCCATTTCACTTGTAAAACTTTCCGATGTGAGACTTATTATATGATCTTTATAGATATCTAAGTTCTACCTCTAATCTTCAATTCTACCTTTCATCTTCTTTAATCTTGTTGCATTCCATTGATGACATTTCCATATTTTCAAGTTTTGATTTCTAGTAGATTTTTTTGTTTGCTCTATGATTGGTTATTTGCAATGTCCTTGCTCTTGATTTGCTCACGGCCGGGTTCTTGCTCTAGTTTGATGGACATGGTTTGTCGCCATCTACGGTGAAGGAGAGGAATAGAGAAGAGCTTTCCATTTTGCTGTTGTTCGGGGCATTTTTGTTTTTTGTTTTTTGTTTTAATTTTAAATATATATTTATTAAAATTATACTTGAATTTCATTTTCAGCATACTTTTGTAATTTAATTCGATTTTTATTATTTGGATTCCAATTTTAATTCCATGCAAAACTCTCCTTTTGTTCTTAGTTCAACCGAACTCACTGCCATCGAAGTTGATGCAATTGACTGATGGAATTGGCCCAAGTTAAAGAGAAATTTTCTGACCCTGGTATCCTCGGCTATTTTATCAATTGACAAATTTTGCCAACGATAATTCAGCTGGTAGTTGCAGTTTTCCGAAATTGGGAAATATAGAAAATTGCTTTTCTGCTATTAAAACAAAGAAGTTGCGGTGTCCTGATTCAAGAAGAAAGCATAGAAGGTACTTTTCTCTCCCTTTAACTTCTTATGTTTCGATTTGCAGATTTCGATTTTGGGTAGTTTGTTTGATGGTTCCAATACATTTATTCATAAGTCAGATTTAAAATGACCTGAATTGAGTATGAGAAATGTTTACGAGCCAAAAGCACATTACTATATCATATTATCTAGCAAAGTCATCCGGAGCTAGGGTTCATCTACATCTTCGAGTTCATTCAGACAATGCGAGCATTTTCCTTTGTATACCATAAGTCAAGCAACCGGACACTGATTAAGGCCTTTTGTTTTGTCTTTCTGTTTCTTTTTCCAGTAGAAAGATCATTATCAATTGACTTGTGATTTGGTGTACCTGGTGGTATCTTGTGGTGAATTCTGATTATTGTACTACATTTGAACGTACTGTTCACCGTTGGAGCTAATGGTGGGCCTCAGTTCTTGTTTGACACCCTCACAACTGCCTCATTATTCCAACTATTTTCCCCAACGATTACTAAACAATCATGGAACACGCATGAAAAAGGTTGACCTTGGAAGGACCCAGATTTTACCATCTGCGCTGGGGGTTACTTCTGGCTTGCGTGTGTTTGTGGTTTCAGACTTGCATACTGACTATGCCGAGAACATGAGGTGGGTAAAGTGCTTATCCTCTGTTAAACACAAGAAAGATGTTCTTCTTGTTGCCGGTGATGTTGCGGAGACATATGACATGTTTGTTGTCACTTTGTCTCTACTGAAGGAAAGATTTAAACATGTCTTCTTTGTACCTGGGAACCATGATCTTTGGTGTCGTCGTGAGGGAGAAAATCATGTAAGCTCATTTACCATACCTAGGCTATAAGGTCTAAGTTCATGTATTAAGGTCAAATTATTGTTGTATTCCTTTTCTCATGATTCATCGCTATCTTTACTTTTTGAGACATCTTTCATAATGAATGTATGCATGTGAATCTGATAGAATCCTCTAATGTTTCTTCAATCAAACAAGCTATATATGTCAGATCCATCAACAGTTTTGAGTAGGCAGCATCCGTCATTATAGTAACTGGGAAATCAACGAAACAACAGCAAGAAACGGAACTAACAATAGGATGTGATGTGTCATTGTTCTCCTCTAACTTTTCTTTCTGGTGTATAACCCGCCTGTCCTAGTGTCTCTGGTTTATTTTAACTTGAAATCACGGATAATTTGGTGCTTTATGTTTCTTTTGATACGAGACAACTTGAAATCTATTTTCACAAATTTTAATGGCATACTTGTTACATGGTTAAAATGTTATCGATGTTGATGCTTGTTCCTGAATCTTTTCTGTCTTGATCAGAATATTATCTTTCTGAAAATGATTTGGCTAATTTTTTTTTCCAGGTTGATTCGCTTGAAAAGCTAAATAAATTGCTTGATGCATGTAAGAGTCTTGGAGTTGAGACAAATCCAATGGTTACTGATGACTTAGGAATCATTCCCTTGTTCTCTTGGTACCATGAGGTGATTGCTTTGATAATGTCAATTTTCATCCAGCCTAGCAGAATTTTTTTTTGAAGAAAAAGTGTTGCTTAGAGGCAATTTGTTTGAACGCCCGATCTGCTTGTTTCACAGAGCTTTGACAAAGAGCAGGATATAGCTGGCATTCGCATTCCGTCTTTGGAGATGGTGACTACTCTATTAACTCATAGTAAGCCATTTGAAGAAATGATTGATGACCCGAGTACACTCTTCATTTTTTACGTTAAAGGGTTAACTGGTTCAGTGTACTGCACAATATTCTCTTGTTTATGCAGATATATGATATATTGATGACAACGATATTGCATTTTCATTTTATTCATTGTTAAAGCGTAATATATTCAAGACCTCAAAAATTATTACCTGCTGCAATATGGCAATACCATGTAGGTAACTACCCTGAAAATCACTATCCTGACGCCACCATCTAATTACTATTGGGTTAGATAGTTTCCCTTAATTTTGATATACATGGTTGTTTCTTTTACAGATGTCTTGACCTGCATGGGCAAGGTCCAATTTAGATCACATGCCTAAGGCAATTTATTTGTTGGTAGAGACATGGGTTATTCAAGAACATTTGTGCGGCCATTCAGCTTGAAGAGTGATCTCTTTTTGCTTGCTGCCACCTGCCAAGGGAACCGCCATGATAAATAAAAGAAATCAAACGTAAAACATAGATATAAACCATGGTAGATGAGTCTTGAACCAAACAAAGCTAGATACCTTTTTGTGATGCTTTGATGGAATTATGAACTCCATGACATGATTAATAACGAAAGAAGGTTTGAACAATATTTATGCGAAGTGAAAGAATTTTGTGATTTGATTCAATTATTGGAAATTGAAGAATGAGGGCAGAGAAAGCATTATAATTGGCTAAAATGAAGCAAAGTGAAGATAGGCAATATGTGTTCTGCTCTCGTGATGTTAGGAATGATTTATGAGGTTGGGTTAGACAAAAGGAAGTTATCGTTTTACTTTTTTTTTGAAGGTGAGGCTTTGCCCGAAATGGAAAATATTTTCCATGTTTTTATTTATCGATTATATGAATTCAAAATCCCAGTTGTCTTCCTTGACTTTTGTTTATAGATGTATCTAACTCAATGTGATAATTCTAATTTATCTATCTAAACAGGACATTAGATCTAGCATTCAATTTCCAACTAACGTGCGGCCAAGATTTATTTCCCCATGCACAGAAAATTCGGAATTTATTCTTTCATTGTGTCTGTTACTCAGATTCTATGTGCAATTGTGAACAGACTTGCAAAGGCATTAAAGTTCTGATAACAATTCTATCAGTAATTCTATTTCCATGTCACTCTGGTTATGTATAACTTTTCACAACTGTCAATAACTGGGCAAGTTCCCTTTTTGTCTGCTTTTAATTTAAATGCTGTTATTTTTACCAACAATGATGTAAACCTGTAATTACGATACTTCCCCCTTCTTTTGGTTAGGCATGTAAGGACTTTCATGCATGCAAATGGCCCAAGGGACTTTCAAATGGGGATATCTCCCTTGCCTTATATTTTGATGGCATGAATGAAAGACAACAAACAGCGATAAAGGAGATTCAGATGACATGTGGTCACATAATTACCTTTTCCCACTTTGTTCCCAGGTTGTTACCTCATAAATTGTACTCCCTTCAATACTATATGCAAGTCACTTTCTAGAAGAAAATGACATGGATGGGCATAATTCTCATTAACACTATACTACTGCTTTGTGATGTATCTTGCTTGTTGGGAGCGGGCAACTTAAACTGCAAACATTTCAAACATTTATGTTGCTTTGTCATACGAAAATTAAGGTATTAATTTGATTGAAGGCTAACGTACTGCTTATTTTTTTCACAGGCAGGAACTTTGTCCAGAGAAGAGGATGTTATTCTATCCCAGGCTTCCAAAAATAATTGGTTCAGACTCTCTTGAACTTCGAATAAGGTCAATACATGGGGCGGAGGGAAGAGGGAATGCATCTTCTTGCCATGTGTTTGGTCATACCCACTTCTGCTGGGATGCTGATATTGATGGTATCAGGTAATTCTTGTTTCATGTTTCTAGCGAGCAAATTTTCTTGATTACATTTATAGCATATCACTAATATGCTAAAAACTAAGGGAAGTTTCTTTGGTGCTTTTTCTGGAGTGGCTTCTCTTTAGACCAGCTCCTGGCACTGAGTATTCAAAACGTATAGTTTTTCCCCCTCCGGCAGGAATAACTTCTGCGTCACACTCAGTCAACACTTTCACTTATGCGTGTATCTGTATCCGAGAATGGACTGTTTTTATCCTGGCATGGATTAATCGCAAGAAATAAAATAATATAGGAAAGACTGGTTTATGAATATGCTATTAGTTACCTAGAAGTTACCTAGAAGTACCAAATAACCACACGATGTATTTATATGTTTCAACGCAGCCTATCTGATCCTTACGAATGTCTAAGTTGAAAACGATAGAAGGGAATTCATATTTTACATGTATTCAAGTGACTCAGAAAATATGGTAGTAAAAGTGTTGTCTGACACAAATTGGCAGGTATGTGCAAGCACCCTTGGCTTACCCAAGGGAAAGGAAAAGAAGAATGAATGGAGGTGAAAATTGGTTGCCGTTTTGCATTTATGCTGACAAAAGATTTACTGAGAGACTCACCCCATGCTATTGGTCTGATTATTACTCTGCCAACCCCAGGACTCCTCACAATACTGAACTTGCTCCTTGGGTCGCTAGATTTTACAGGCAAACTCAGAGTATAGATGTATAGCATACTTATAATATTGTTCTATTCCTGTCTTCATTTGGCGTTTATATGAATTGTCCCTCATTTGTTGCTTGTGTTGGGAATACTAAATATAAAATGGACATTGAGGAATGGATGCTATCATTAGCCAAGGAAAAGCTACACTCAGATCCGAAGGGAAGAACTAATACTTTTTAAAAAGCAAAAGTGAAGAACGAATACTTGAATAGTATTTATTCTATGTTGTTCATTGTATTGCATATCTTTTCTTGAAAACCAACCTAGATAACAATATGGTTCATCCTTGTAGCAGATATTCACCATGCAAAAAGGTTTCATATATTATTTTCTATGCAGCAAAAAAGCAACTCTGCTCCATGCAGGACTAAGCTCTGAAATCTGAATGTGGAAACCTCAAAACAGAAAGAAAAGGGAATACCACATACAACCAGAGGTGGAAAAAAAACAAAGGAAAAGAAAAGAAAACCATAAAGCTTGGGCCCAACTAGTGAGATGTACATGTACTCTTAGAGGAATTTTATATAGTTCAGTGTACAAAATAATTTGTGAATTTTGAAATGTTTGCTGTGAAATTCTTGGATGTAAGTATAGTCACTATTTTATAATTAATGTGTATATCAATCAATAATTAATATAAAATACTAAACACGGCTTAGTGTTCATTAATTATTAACAATGCAATTTATTTTAGATATGTAAACCAGAGTCCAGTTAACGATTTTATTGGCATAGTTAAATTAAGTTAAAAGTTTGTGCATATCTATTTATATGTGTCTCTAATGCAAAATATCTAATATAATGGCAATCTTTAGTAACTCATCAGTTATGTAACTTATTTTGCTGGCCCAAAAAAAAAAGTTATGTAACTTATTTTAGACTAAAAAATTGTTTTCAATTAATATTATTACTATAGTTAAAAGCAGCCATCATAAAAAAATAGTTTTATTCAAAAAGGAAGGGGAAAAAACTGATAGAGGGATATTCTCTCTCTTTTTTTTTTTTAATAGTCTGAGAGAGGGATATTCTTGATTCTGGTCTTAAAAAGACATTTTTCTCGCCCAAGCCACTTAGTACTTTTTTCGTCAATTTATTGCACCCTTCAAATATCAAATATTTGTTAAAAAAAAATAACTAAATCATAAGAATCAATGCAATTGAGACCGATAAATATATTTGGGATTTAATTTCTTTTCAAAATGCTTGTTTGACATGGTGATTATGTATTTAGTAATTTAACTTAATTAAATTAATTTAATAAGATAAAAAAGAAAATTTATTATAGATGCATATTATGTAATAAGAATTACACACAAGTCCCATTTATAACAATTAATTACTTTTAGGTATATTAACAACTAAGTGCCTGAGTTTAGGAAAATAACAATACAACATTTTCTAAGTTCATTTGCCAACCGACTTGAGAATAATTACTTGTTTTTGAGTGAAATTTTAAAATAATTCTCCCTGTTATGTACTTTGGTTGTTTCTTATATTTAGGCTCAAAAAATATTCTTAATTATTTAATATTTCCTATAAAGGAGTCGAGATGGGGCAAAATTTTTTGGCAACCGCAATAGTTAATTATTATCATTTATCAGTCACAAAGTTTTTATATTTTTTGGCAGGGTGTCAAAGGCTTTGAACTTCAGAAACGGCACTCAACGTTGCAACGCAGGAGTCCCCCTCACCTTCAAAACCCTCCTCTCTAAGACCACGACCTCCCCCCCCCCCCCCCCCCAACAAAAAAAAAAAAAAAAAGTCTCCTCTCCTCTCATCTGGTGGTGAACATCATGGAAAGCTCAAGCCACAACAGCGGGGAGTGAAAATGAGAAAGAAGCTCCTGGTAGCAGCGAGAGGAGGCCTCTTCTTGTCCAATCATAACTTCAGACTCACTCGCTTGTCACATCCCAGACCACCCAAATGGGGTAACTTTAGCTCTTCTGATTCTGTTCTTGTGATTTGATACTTTTGGGTCTCCATGCTTATTCTGTTGCGCGTTTGTTTTTTGTTTTTTTCCCTGTACTTATGCATGGGGGTTTTCCTTTGAAAATGTAAACTCATTATCATTTAGATTGTTTTAGGAACTGTCAAAGTGCTGTAACGAATACAAGGGGAAAAATATCAATGTGTGTTGCCTGCGCCTGTGTCATTGCGTTTGATTTGCTGACGTAGCAATTTATATTGGTCATGTATGTGTGTGTAACAAAATGAAGATATTTCGGTATGCATGTTGAGTGATGCGAGGACACAGGACACAATATTTTGTCCCGAAATTGATCTTGAATTCTTTGAGATATCGTTACTCCTAGCACGGTAGAAGTAGTCTGTGCAGCTTTGGCGGTAATGGGCTTGTCAAGGGTATGTTTTTCCCCTCTGGATAACTAGGTGGGGATTCTTACAGATTTTCATGTTAAGGTTTAAAAATATCTGAAGTTTGAATTTTTATAATTTGAGAGTGTAACATTTCATCTGATGATATGGGCTTTTAATTCACTCAGCAATTAACTTTCTATCTGCTGATTGAGATGCAATTTGAATGAAAAATTCTGGAAGTGCTGGACGTTTAAACTAGAAAGTTAAACTGAATAAGTTGGCTGTTCTGGATCAATTTACAAACCTATTGATTGCTCAATGAGTTGATAATTTGATGGAGTTGCTAATATTAATTTGCACCGTACCAACTGCCACAAAATCCCATGGTCAAAATAAATACTTAATGAGAACAAAAGGTTGGTCGGAGGGGAGATAAAGAGAAAGTAGCAAAGATCTTGGAGATCAAACTTGTCTTAGAAAGACAGGATTCATTATTAAAAGAAGAAGCCGAAGATTAATGGTCTAAAACATGCATCTATAAAAACCCAAAGCTTCTTGAAAGATATGACAGAACAATTATTTTCTTTCTTATCTCTATCTGAATCATCTACTACATTTACTCTTGTCTATGTCTTGTATTGCAATCCATTAAACAAGGGTATGGTTGTGCTGTTGAGATGGATGTGTGTGCATATAAGGAAAGATAAGATTTGCAATGATCATATATGGGAAAGAGTTGATGTGGCATCTATTAATGAGAAAAATGGTAGATAATTATTTAACATGGTTTGAACATGTACAAAGGAGGCTGTTGGAGGCGTCGGTGAGGAGCGTATGACAGACAAGTTTGAGTCCTCTAAGAAGGGGTAGAGGAAGATCAAAGAACACTTAATGAATTTATTGGAAGAGATAGTTTACAATATATCCAAAGATGTGGTTGTCGATAGAGCACAACGAAATCATTCAATCCATGTAGTCAATCTCATCTAGTGGGACAAGGCTATTTTTTGTTGTTGTTGTATAGTTGTGCTATAGGTCACTAACATGGCTTGATGTCTTTGTTAAATACCGTAATGTTATCAGAAGCATATTTATGCGGTCTACTATAAATTGAAGTTCAACCCCTTAGTCTTCATTAATCCCTTGCAATTACTGCTTTGGCATTAATTTTGAAAGTCCAATTCAATGCCAGTATAACGTTATATAATATATTGAATTATTATGTAATCATATTCACCATGTCGATTGACAGTGCTCATTGAGGCAAACAGTTCTGCTGGTCAGTCAAATACTCAGTGGCGTGGATGGTCATATGCCGCCTCCGTACCTTCTGACAAGCCAAATTCTCAGAAACGTCAAAAGATTTCGAGAAATGAAAGGAGAGCCATGGTGGAATCTTTTGTGAACAAGTATTTCCTAAAATTTATTCCTTCTTTTTCTTTCTTTCTTTTTTAGCGAGAACTTAATCAATTTTGAAGTCATCATTATTGAAATTGAAAATTTTATGAAGTTTTCTTCTATGTGCTTTATCTTGAGATATCAAGTCAAATGCTTAAATTGTGTAAGCAAATTTTGGGACAGTCCAATAAGAATATTTTATATTGTGCGTTCAGGGGACAGTATGCAACATGCAAAATTGTTTCAGCAGCTTATTAGAAGACCAAAAGACATTGATCCAAGAATGCATTTGCTTTTGAACTTTGGTGGGATAGTAACTGCTTGTTACTGTTTGCAGACTTAGTGAACATATCACAATAGTATGGTCTTATTTTTTCCTTTGAGAAATCTGGTAATGCCACAACATTGGACTTGAATAACTTAAACATTTTAATTGAAATAGATCACTTATTCATTATTTGGTAATTGCTATTGAATTACATGTTTATAGAAATAATCAAATTAATGAAGTTAATTGAACTATTTTTTTAGTTAGGATGGGAGTAGTCTCCCCTGTGCCCTTCTTTTCTTTGATCTGTTGGAGGATTTCAAGTGATGGAGTTTGCCTGGTTGTGGCTGATAATGGTGGTTGTAAATACATGCACTTATTTCATTTGAGGCGGAATCTATATCTTAAAGCATTGTTTGGTACATAGGTATGAATTTCGATAGATTGGATCGGGATTGAGGTTTAAAAGTATATTTAGTATGGCGTAATATTTGAATTAAATACTTGCATTAATTTTTTATAGTCAATCATAAATTATCAAAAGACTATAATGCCCCTTATAATTAATAAAAAGACAATACACAATCCAAAGGGAGTGAGGAAGATGAACTTGAACCTAGGTCTACACAATCCCAAGGTAGGGAGGGAGACGAACTTGAACCCAGATCTAGATGTCATCAAATTTATACCTGAACTTGTGACTCATTGTGGATGATGGCAAACTTAAACTTGAACCTGTTGATGGCAAACTCGAACTTGAACCAGTGACTCACCATGGACGTCGATGAAGTTGCTGGAGGAAGGATGAAGATCTAGCTCATTGATGGAGGGAGAAGGGAGGAAGACGAAGAAGCTGGAGGAAGGACTTTGCCATGGTGGAAGACGACACCATCGCAAGGGAGGTATGGGATGAAAGGGATGGCCATGGTAGAAGATGGCACCATCAAGGAAGGGGATGAAAGGGATGAGAGAGAGAGAGAGATGGGTGAGGGCAAGCTTGTCTGCATATTTTCTGTTCTAAGATTGATTTTCCAATACCAAGGGCGGTGGTGGTATTGAATAATCCCATGTAACATGGGATTGGGATTGTGCTCTTCAATGATCTATACCAAACATGAAAAGTTGGGTTTTCCTTATCCCAATCCTAGTCCTAATCACAACCCCTCAATCCCACATACCAACCAGGGCCTAAAGTTGCTTGATGTTTTCCACAAATTGGCATCTGGTCAATTTTGGTCATACTTAAGTGTCCTATATCTGTCTCATTTAAATAAATACAACTTGCAAGGATTTCAAAAATAAAAACTTTATAATTTTTAGTGTTTTGGTCCTAACCCTTGGGGTGCAACAAAGGGATACTCAGGGGAGAAGAAATATTATTTTGCATCGTGCTTTTAATTGTTGTCCTGATTATGTGGTGAAGAACATGATCTCCCCTGCTCTTAAAAAAAAAGAAAAAAGAAATTGTCTGAAAAGGTCAGACATTTGTAAAAGCTGCTATATTATTATTATTTTTTAACTGAAATTTGATTAACATAACATCATCTGATTTGGCATCATTATCGTCATGCTTCATATATGAATTAGTTGTGGTGAGAATATTCTACAGCATCTGAGGTTTGGTATGGTAGCACATTGTGCTCATATTTCTTATTAGCCAATAATGAATGTCGAAGCTAAATCTTCTTTTCTCCAGGTACAGAGAGACAAATGATGGGAAGTTTCCAAAACTTAGGGATGCTTGGAAAGAAGTTGGTGGCAGTTACTATGTTGTTAGAGAAATCTTTCAGGAATTACAATACAAGTCCAAATTGAATTCTTCAAACAACATGGATGAGAATTTGGTTGGAAAAGATAACTTCAACGGAGTAAACTTGGGATCACTGAAACTGTAAAGGTTCCCTCTGATACTACAGAGACTGCAAAAGACAGGCCTATCCATGATGATTGTGAATTCGCAATTTTAGATGAAATTGATGCTGGGAATGAGCATCTGCAAGATAAGAGAGGGCCACAGACTACCTCATATGAGGGGAGCTTGTCTAGAGAAGCTGTAATCACCTCTGCTTCCGTAAGCATCAAACATAAATGCCATATTAATAATTTGTTTATAAATAAATTCGTAGAGGTGACTTTATTATTTGTACATTATATTTTTGGTAGTTCGTTCTTTATGTTTTAGCAATCCAAATGCTTCATCAATAAGTAGAGTTCAGTTGATGAATTAAGTTTGTCATCCTCTTGTTTTTGTATATTGTATTAATTTACGAAGTTCTGGACCAAAAGTCACTGCTAGATCTTTGTTATTATTTTTTTGATCCTCAGCCTGACTACAAGTATTATTTGAGCTTACTGTGTGATGGGGAAAAAAGAATGATAGGTCATTGGCATAAATAGTGAACTCCTTTATTAATAATGCTTTCTAATAGCAATTAACATGCAATCAAATGGAGAAAAATCATGAATGGTTGATGGCTCTACTTGTTCATCAGAATTGCATGGCATTCCTTTGTCACGTCTTTGCATAGACCCTTTGGCTGTCCTGGCTTCGTTTGATTCTTTTTTCTTTTGTTCCTTAAAATATTTTTAGAACTGTTAAATTGACTTTCTTGTAATACTAATCCTTACTTTCGATCTTAATAGCAGGATAGTCATTTCATTACTGCTGAAAGTGACCTGTTGCAAAGAGAAGCTGAGCCTTCCAAATCGAATAAGTGGACATCAATTGATGTCAAGACTGAGGAAGCTGAGTCTAGTTATTCTGATCTTGTTTCAGAAACTCATCCAATGAAAGAAGAGGTACATGACATGTCTGCTTCATGTAGTGAAATGTCTGGAAGTAGTCAGACCAAAGGTCTCGATTCTGAGTTATCTGATTTGGAAAATCATATGGTAATGAAGAAAACAAACACTGAGAAAGCTGAATATGAGAAAAGGGAGCATGATTCGTTGAAAGACCTTCCCAGTATTTTTGGTCCAAAGCATACTATGGAGCAAGTTCATGGAACTTCAGACATGAATGAGTCAAAAATGTAAGTCTTCATAATCTTTAGATATATAGGCGGCCAGTATAATTAATTTAATTATCGTCACTTAGAAAAAAACCATTATTTGTGGAGGGTTTGATTCATGATAGAAAATGGGATGTGATAGGGATAAATTTTGTTGAAAATTACAGTATTCTTTATGCATTCCTGTCCAAGTTTTCATAAAAAACATCTATAAACAACTTCAAATCAAGTTAAAAATTTAAACTGTTTAAAGAGTCAGAAATGAATATGGGGTTAGAAAACTTAAAATTAATGCTTATTTTTGTACAAAATCAAATACTCAAAATGCTCGTAAGATTAATATGAAAGCTTGATTGTTACTTATAATGAAATTTATATCGAAGTGTTGTTTCATCTAGTGAAATGCCTCAATTAAAAAGAGGCAGATAGAGAAAAATAAAAAAGGCGTTTCTGTACTGAAGTATTTTCAGGAACAAAAATCAAAATTTTGTGTCTGGTACTCACCCTGGCCATTCAGATTGATACTAGGTACTGTTATTGAATGGACCCTTTCGCTGATGAATCAAAAACAGTTTTTTATTCTCAATCAAGAATAGATATATTTGATAAAAAAAATCAAATGAAATTCGTTACTTGCTGATGCAAACCTTCTATCTTTTTGTTTTTATTTTTTGTTTTTTTTTTTCCCGGTTTGGGTTAGATGATCGTATCTGTTGACGTCTGTGATTTTTCCATCTCCAATATTTTGTATATTAAGGCTTTTTTTTGCTCCTCTCCCATTGTCCACTGACAACTCTAATAGGAAGATCAGTGATGCTGAGGCTCCAAAGAAAACAACTTTGTGGGGAAATCTGAAGTTATTTGCGGATGGCATCATGAACATCTGGAAGAAACTATGAAGTCATGTGATGCAACTTAGAAGAAATTTAATCTTTCACTATACAACTGACGGTGCTTGTAATTAGGCTTCATGGACGCAGTCTGCTGTATTGTTTCCTGACAACTTTATTGCAAAATTTTGGGTCTCCATTCTGAGAATCCCCTGACTTTTCTTGAGGCTTTTTAGTTTAGTTTCTTTCAGTGCTCGAGTTGACAGCTCTTTTTTAGGCATGGCATTTGTACAGGAGTTTCTACGCTCTTGCTGTAGGGAAGCTAAATTACTTTGATCTTGCATATGGTTTTCATACATGTTACGAACAATTAGAAGGGATATAGAATGTGACGATTTATGGATTGCCATGTTGGTATATGAATCTGACCAACTTTCAAACTGTTGGTAGGATTTATGCGGCTTTGCTTTCTATTTCTTGCATTTGCAAGGAAATTGATTTTCTCCATACTTTCTTCTTTCTATACAGAAAATGAGATATGTACCACAGGAAACAAACGAAATTGAGCCATTCACTTAAAATTATAATTATGGCTGACTTGATAATTAATTCCGATTTAAATTGATTAGCACCAATCTGTTATATTTCTCATGTTCATTGAAGTACATCTATGTTTTGTTCAATGAATATGATTTTTTGGGCATTTCTAATAATATAAAGTTTTGTTCTTATTTTGCAATTTCCAATTTCTCAAATTTTAGCCCCTAGTGAAGCGACGGAAAACCTTTAGTTATGAATTAGGAGTACAACATAGGAGATGCGTGGTTACATTTTTTATGCTTGCTCTTGTTATTGTTTTCATATTAAAATGTAACTTTTAGTTTCTATTTTTTCCCCAATTATTAATTCAATTTTTATAATTTCTTAATTCAAAACAATTTTTTATAGGAGAAATTTTTATATGGGCTTGGTGCATTGCATAATCTATAGTTTATCCAATAAAAATATGACAATTAAATGATATTAAATATAAATTAATTTTAAAATTAATAATAATAAAGAGAAAAAAGATAAAAAATTAAATAGAAATTTTATTATGAAAATTAATTTATTAAAATAATAATATATAAAATTTTATTAGATTGAATTGGTGTTCAGTTTATTGAATAATTTCTGTTTTTAATAGAGGGAATATTAGCTCAATGGGCCTCGTCAGAGCCCAAATTCCATTTACATGTTACGACTTCGGAGTTAAAGAGGTCCAATTCCTCGATTTTTTCCCCCGATATCTATGGATTTTATTCTTACATTACAGTCATGCCCCCGATGTGAATTGACCTTCAATCCATTCACTGGAGACTGGACCACTCCCACGGCTTTGTCTCCGCCGCTATTCGCATCAGGCGTCAGCGACGACAGAATCACGATTGATACCCCATTCCCTCTCTCAATCTCTCTCCAATGCGCAGGGGAGAATACGCTGATACCAAACCCCCGATTTCTGGTTCTCATTTTGATTCCGTGTTCTAGAAACGTCTTACTCGCTCGCCCACAAGAAAGGAATTATCTGCTTTCTAATTCGCAATCCCCTGAGCTTAACAGCCACATCTCTTCTTTTCTCAGAAAAAAAGAAGCTCCGTCTCCAGGTCGGTTGGAATAATCGGGGATGGCTGCGGGTAGGGAAGTTCGAGAATATACTAACCTAAGCGACCCGAAAGGTAATTAATTTTGATTTCCTTTGGTGTATTTTTCTTAATCCCCCTATTTTGCAGTTCTTAGGTTTGATTTAAATTTGTTTTAAATCTGCAGACAAAAAATGGGGTAAAGGAAAAGATAAGATAGACGATGAAGACATTACTTTCCAACGAATGGTTGCCAAGGTTAGCGCATTGAATCGTCCTCTCTGGTCTTCTTTTTTCTTGAATTCTTGTGAATATATGTCAACTTTTAAATGATTATTAGGCACCCATATGCATGTAAGCTTAAGCTTGAGTGTGAATCTTTAGCTAATGTTTGGTCGTGGGGGCAAATTAGTTCTTCAGAAGGAACATAATACCATTGCAAACTGCTTCTTATCCAAACTAGTAATTACCTTGGAATATGCTATAAAATGCAGCTTGTGCAACTAAGCCAATGTATTCATGCCCTTCTAATACTGTGTCTCTGGTCTTTTTGCTATATGTGCGCCCACGTGCGTATAATCTTCTTTAATTTTAAATGTTTTTCTCCGGTTTTGTTATACACGAGTAGAAAGAAACTTAGCTCGAGGTGGAAACATATGGATGTGCCCAGTCTCCACCTATCCTTATGAACGGTGTGTAGGGCATCCTTATCTGAATCTAAGCCCTATTATCTGGTATCTATCACTTGGTATCATAAATGCTTTATGAGGGTACAAGATACTAGATGTTGTTTCCAGAACTCTGGGCGCTCGTAGAATGGCCTAGCTCTATCTGTGGCTTCATTGAAGAAACTGGGTCGCCAATGCTGTATAATTTTGAGTCTCTTCTCTTTCATAATTGAGGATAAGAAAATGGTTTTCACATGTTGTATGCTTCTCTCTTGCAATTTTTAAATGTTCCTTTTCTCTTTTGGCTCTGTTCTGTAGACAGTAGAATGTCCAGAAACAAACGAGTCCTGTCTTTGAGAAGTCTAAAGGAAACAATTAAAAGTCCTTTTTCTTTTCTTTTTGTCACGTTCTTTGTTCTTTGGCCATTACATTTCTCATGATACTGCCATGCTGGTGTTTATTGCCATTCATACGTTTTTTTTTTTTTTTTTTTAAGTAATGTCTTGGAAGTTGGAAGGGTTTACTTCCGGGACGTTTGGTTTTGGCTGAAATGTAATTTTTTAGCACTATATTCTAAAGCTAAAATCCATTTTTGGATGAATACTTTTTTATTTAAGCTACAAGGGCTGTAATATCCATTTTATTACAATCGTTGGATAAAGAATATATATATATATATATTTTTTTTTTGTGAGAGAAAACAATGGAATCTTTTGATTTAATGCATATAGTTACATGATGTTGATGGTACGCATCTGTCATTTCACTTTGTTAATTTCCTTCTACATCGTTTATTTAGCTCTAAATACATTAGGACTATGATGAAGGGACCAGCTTTAATAGTCGTTCTAATTATACCTTCCTTGTATTGCACTTAAAAATATTTTATTTGGCAATTTGAGGGATTTTGCTGATAACATGCCCCGGCAGGGATATTGGCTTCCTGTACTGGGTTGCTGATGCAAGCAGATGCAAGAGGTTGCTGGTGAGCGTGGAGGTTACCTTCATGGGCGAGGGGGTACCGCTTTATCTTAATTGTTTTTGTTTGTTGGACGTGTCCCTGCACTTGGTCTTATCTGTTGCATTATATTACCTTAGTTGCTTTGATCTCCTTTTTAAATTTTATCTATGCAGCATTGGACAGTGATGATCTACTCTATCTCAAGGAGCAGATGGAAGCTGAGGAGGATGCGGAACGCCTCCTGCGCCGTACTGAAAAACGGGCATTTGCTGCATTTAAGATATCCTTTTCTGGTCAGCCTAAGGAGCTTTGTTTTCTTATTCTTCTTGGGTTCATAACTGTTTCTTATGTCATAGAATAACAGCTTAATTCACTGGCTAGCAATGTCCAGAATTAGCTCATCATCATTTCTGTGACTGCTAAAAGATGAATGGAACTGTGATACAAATGCTTGACAAAAGTGGTCAATCTTGCCTTTTAAACTGACACTTAGATGGCCATGGCTGGGGAAGGAAATTTATAATGGAGTGGGATTGATTCAGACTGATTTGAATTAGATCTTTGAGCATTGAGGTGAACCTGGTATTATTGAGTCAAAGCTTATTGATGAAGTGATGGCCTGCCTTGGCCACCAGGAACATTCAATATTTATGATTTCTCCCCTTCCGTTCTTGTATGTTCTCCCTATCTCCTAAGGAATAGAATTATGGGTCCATTGATTATAACTACGTGAATTATGTGTTGTTTGGTGGTTCTCATATTCTATGCCTTTTCTATTATTAATTAGCCATATGGATTTATTTTCAAATGTCAAAAGTAGACAATTTAACTTCCATAAATACTTAAGTTTGATCCTTGCGTCAGTTTTTTTATTTTATTTTCTTTTATTTTGAAAGTAAGACACATTGATTCTTCTATCTTAAGAGTTTGAGTACTCTTGTTTGAGTATGTTTGTTACTTATAGTTTGGTTTTATAAAACTGACAAAGTAATGTTTTGGTGATCTCAAACAAATACTGAATTATTACAAAAAAAAAGTACTGAGTTAAGAACTTGAAGAACTGAAGCACGCTGTAAAGGCATATAACTGAAATACTAGGATTATTATTGTTGTTCTGTGAATGAAGCTCACAACGGATACAAATATTTAAATAATTTCTATTGAATTACTTAATCCTAAGTCAACCTGGGTAGTTTTAGCTGATGACATCATTATTTGATAATGATAACACTGACAAAATTACTCGTGCTTTTAAGTTGTATTCTGCTGTTTCCTTCACAAATGGACACAGAGCTGCAAACTTAGCGGATTCTACGCCTGCATCAGTACCCTTGCCTCTTCGTGTTGAGCCAAAACCAAAGAGCGGGATAAGGTAGATCTCTTCTCTGCCCTCTCCCTTTTCCCCTTATATTCATTTCTAATTGTTCTGGTTCTGGTGGTGTTCATCGTCTTTATCCGTTGTGGTGTAGGCAGCAAGATCTGCTGAAGAAAGTTGTGGAAATTAAGCCCAAGCGACCAAAGCTTTCTAGCCCATCCGGGGGCAACCAGGCAACCCCAGTTCCTAGTAATGCTAGTGTCACAAAACGCGAGCCTGAGAGTGAAAAAATGAAAAAGAAAGAGCGGCTGTCTCTGCCTGAATCAAATAAAAGTCAGCCTTCATCTGGGGGATCACAAGAGGCAGAAGGAAAGATTAAGATGGATAATCCTGCTGGTGGATTGCTAGGCTTGGCATATGATGCTAGTTCTGATGATGAAGAGTGATGGATGATGAAGGCTTTTAATGGTGGAAAACTACTAATCCTCTCTGTAGTTTCAGTACAGAGTGCTTTTTCTTCCTTTAGGGTTACCAACTTACCATATAAGTGTCTTGCCATGTTACACTGGGAATTCCGTACACGAAGCATTAATCATAAAAAAATAAGACGAGAGAGAGAGGGGGGGGGGGATGATTTGTGAGCTGTGTACAACTAGAGGGAAGATAAACCTAGTGCATGCCTTTATTTAATCCTTTAATGTTAGTGTGCCAGTTTTGCTTGTCTTCTTATTGTGAATGATTAACTCTGCATTGGATAGTAGGACTTGGTGCTTCCACAAGTTGCTTTCATGTCTCTGTTTATGTTGGTGTATTTAGGGATGATCCGGTTGTAACTTATGAAAACTGTTTATAACAAGGTGTATTTATTCAATTTTTTTTTTTTGGGCAACCTGACGTCTTGATTTTAGTTTTGCTAAATTTATAAACCAATATTAAGTTATAATTTTTAGAGAGGATGATTGATAATTTTTAAAGCAGCAATAGTAACTCGATGACATGATATTTTTTAAACAAACTAAAATTTTTAAAATAAACATTATTTAATGATTTTAAAAGTCCCTTTAGAATTTTAATAAATATTAAATATTTTCTTATAATTATATTCATCTAAGTCATAGTTTTTGATCAAAAAAAAAAAAAACTCATGGTTTAATAGGAAAGATATAAGAAATGAGTGCAAAGTTAATAAATTATTTTAACCAAATGTAATTAAAATGTTACATAATTAATAATAATAATACTTAATTTTTGTGTATTATTCCAAATGATAACATTAACAACTTAAACCGTCAGTCGACCAACCTTCCCTACCTACCCCGGGCTCTGTCGCGCCTTGATAGTTGACACGCAGCTGAGTTAGTGGTGAGTTGTTCAATTTCCATGTGGGTCATCCTCCTCCTCCTCGCTGACCCATCTCACTTGCAAAGGTTCTTTCACCAACTTCCATACTGTTGGTTTAGCAGCTTGATACAAACGCCTCCTCCTTCATTCCTAATCCTTCCTGTTCCTCCTCCTCTTGTTTTTGTTACACAGAAATGCCGCTGTCACCAACCCCTCAAATCATCACCTGCAAAGGTAAATTGTGTTATTATCAAGCAACCTGTTTTCTTTCTGTAGTAAACTTTCTATGCGAGCGATTGATAAAAAAATGAATCAGTTTGTGCATTTGATGTGAAACAGCTGCGGTGGCATGGGGAGCTGGAGAGCCATTGGTTGTGGAGGAAGTTGAAGTGAGCCCTCCCCAACCTTCAGAGATTCGGATTAAAGTTGTCTCCACCTCTCTCTGTCGCAGCGATCTCTCCGCTTGGGAATCCCATGTATTTTCCCCCCTTTACTATTATGCCTGTGCTTTATCTTCAATCTCCTTGTTTTGATTTTCCTCCTTCCTTGGTGTAATTGTGGATTGTGAATGAGCATAGAAGGTTAAGCGAAGGGGAAAAACTGATTATTTCAGCTGCTCGGACTGGCAGAAACAGTTATTAACATGCTCATCTTTGGTAGAGAGGAGAACTACCCCATGGCTTGACTTTTCATTTGCTTAACATATTGCTAAATAAATATCCATAATTTTGAAGTATTTCCTCCTTACTGCCTGAAGGCCATGCATATTTACCAGCATTATGTGTAAAATCACTAGTTAATCCTATAAGCTTTTTTTCTTTAGAGCGCATGTTCTTGTGCCTTTCACAGAAGCTGATGAAGGTTGGTAAATAATATGCTGATGAATATTTCTAAACATCTAACATGAGGCTTTTCGTTGTGCAGACCATATTTCCTCGAATATTTGGCCATGAAGCATCAGGGTAACAAATTTCTTTTCCTCTCCTTTTTTTTTTATTAATGCAAAATGAGTCATAAATGATCCTTAAATCATTATTTTAGCATCACTATTTTTCTGCATGATTCCCGTTAGACTAGCATGACAATTAGACAGAACTTTGAGATGCCTAGTTAAGGTGAAGTGATGATCATGTAAGGTATAGCTGATTCAAAGCATTATTGTGACATGCATGGGATGCCCTATCGCTCTGAGGACATCACTTTAGGTCGTAAATGACTGTAACTAATATAATTTCATCAACAGATGATGAATATTTAGCACTTGGTTTGCAGGATTGTTGAGAGTGTGGGCGAGGGAGTGACTGAATTCAAGGAAGGAGACCATGTGCTTACTGTCTTCATTGGAGAATGCATGACATGCAGGCTGTGCAAATCTGGAAAAACAAACATATGTCAAGTTCTGGGATTGGAAAGAAAAGGTTTAATGCATAGTGATCAGAAGACACGTTTCTCAGTAAAAGGGAAGCCTGTTTATCACTATTGTGCTGTTTCAAGTTTCAGTGAATACACAGTAGTGCATTCTGGGTGTGCAGTCAAGGTCAGCCCAAATGCTCCTCTTGAGAAAATATGCCTTTTGAGCTGTGGTGTTGCTGCAGGTAATTTTTCCAACTTTCATGTATATAACATTAGCTCTGTGAAATGAAGGGTAAAAGAACACTCTATAAAGCAACATGTAAATGTGTCTGGCCCAAAGTAAAATTTTACAGGACTGAGCTGGTGATCCAGCTTGGTGGTTCAATTTTTCTCTCGTTAAACCCAAGGAATGATTGGAGGAGAAATGGTCAATGCATCTGTGTCAGTCATATGCTTAACATATTATTGTATATTTCATTGACAATGATGTTTAATGAAGAAGTATAACTATGATAGCAATATTATCACGGGAGATCTTCTCAACAAAAGATCACCAAGTAAACTCTGCTTTATGTGAATTTTGTCAAAAGTCAAGGATATCACTTTTTTTTTTTGACATATAACATTCCTTGGCAACTAATAATAAGCAGTAATTGCTGACCCATCATGACAGATAATTTAGTTCAAGCTACTTGATGTTGTGTTTTATTCAACTTCATGACTTATTAGACTTCTATCACGCAGCTCAATTTTGGGCAAAATTTTCCTACCAGTTTCTTATCCGATCAACTTTAGTTTCTGAATAGTATCTTTAATAACTTTTAAAACCATTTTCTTGGTTGTTGTTAGAAAATTGAAAAGATAATTAATTCATATCGTTCCCTTAAGACTGAGTTTGTGCTTTTGAAGTGGTAGCAAGTAAGGGTGGGAATAGGCCAGGCCCTTATCTAGGGCCTTTGCCCTGGTCTACTTCAAGTCCAGCTTAGCCTATTTACTAAATTGGTTTAGGCTAGATTCATGTCTTTAATTAGGCCTATCTAATTAAATAGGATAGGCTTAGTTTTTAAGGCTTAGCCTACAAACCCAACAAGCCGGCCTATTTATATATATACACATATTAAGTAATATATCACACACATACATTAGTTTACCATTTGATTTTTAATAGATTGGATTATATATTGATTTTAATGTTTTTACTTTAATATTGTATTTTATATTAGTTAGTAAGTCATTTTAATTATTATATATTATAATTGATAAATCAAGTTATATATTTATACAAATAATCCTAAAATATATTTGAAACATTTAATACTAAAAGATGAGCTTATTTAAAATACTTATTTTTAAGTAGGCTTTTAAATGGTGTTTCAAGCCAGGCCATGCTTTATATAGGCTTAGGCTTGAGCCATGAGAAAAGCCTTATATAGGCTTCAGGCCAGGCTTAGACTTCTGATTTACTACATAGTTCAGGCCTATTTGGCCA
Organism: Prosopis cineraria; assembly: GCF_029017545.1. NCBI lineage: Eukaryota > Viridiplantae > Streptophyta > Magnoliopsida > Fabales > Fabaceae > Prosopis > Prosopis cineraria. Next base: position 26,184,590 of record NW_026555345.1, read on the forward strand.
AAGCCTAACTTGACCTAGCCTATTTCCACCCCTAGTAGCAAGTCTTGTAACCAAAACAATGTGGTTGACATTTGAATACACTGAAACAACTGCTAGAGCTTAGTAGCATTGGCAAAGTTTGCATCCCATAACACATGCTGCACTTAATTTTTTTTCTCTTATTTATCGCTGCAAAACTTACTATTGATTTTTGTAATTGCCTGCAATACATTAATTATTGTATATATCTCTGTAATGTATTCTTTGACACTGTCTGGACCATAGTTCTTGGTAAAAGTTATTTCTTAATGGAGAACAATATTATTACTTTTCTTATTGTTGGGTTGGTTGATCATACATTACCACTTTAGGTCTGGGCGCAGCATGGAATGTTGCTGATGTAACAGAAGGATCAACAGTGGTGATATTTGGACTAGGAACTGTTGGCCTTTCTGTAAGTATAAGGACTCATCAGCCATAAACTTCTGTGTCCGTCTTAGCTTTTTAAAAGATGAGAGATGCTGTATTCTAATTTGCAATTTGACAATGACTTTTCTCATAATTAGGTTGCACAAGGTGCTAAACTTAGGGGGGCATCTCGTATAATTGGTGTGGACAATAACCCTCAGAAGTGTGAAAATGGTACTATGATTACTTCTCCAATATATATTTTGATTTAGATTTGGACCTAGGTAAATCTTCGAGTTTACCATAGTTCGTCATGTTGGTGGTTGTTACAGCTAAAGCTTTTGGAGTTACAGAAGTTGTTAACCCAAATTCCTTTGAAGAACCTATCGTTCAGGTATTTTTATCAATCTCATTGTGAAAAGTATGACCCAGCCTTTTGTAATTACCCTTAGTAGATGACATATAATAACTACAAAAGATGGTTCTCATGTGCCATCCGGGAAATGTTTGTGGGATCTTTTTTTTTTTTTTTTTGAGTTACATAGGCAAGCCAAGGCTTGGAAAAACTAGAAATTACAAACTAGAGGTCTTCAAGAAACGTCTTACTATTAAGCATTCCCCTGGTCTTCAAGAAACCTTTCCAAACATCCAGCAGCGACATTCAGGATCAGAAACAAGTTGGAGCTATTCTGATCTAGGTTGCATAGATACGGGTACAAGTATCCGATACAATACGGCATGATACGGCAATACGGCAAATTTTCAAAATTTTAGGATACGGGTACGGGGATATTTATAATATATATTTCAACATTTTATGGTATAGGTTTATATATTTTTATTTTTAAACAAGTATTTCTAAAGTAATATATAGATATTTATAGCAATCAATTAAAATATTAAATGTTTATCAAGTTTTTAAGTGATTTAATAAAAAATTGTTGGAAAAAAAATCATATTATAAATGTTATAATATGAGATACGTATGCAGAAGTATCCTACAAGTATCGTATTGGATATGGATACGTTTACTTTTTTGAAGTATCCGTGCGTCATAGATCCTGATAAGCTCCCTTAGCCATAAATTCCGCACACATTTTGTGTTCCCTGCTAATGTTTGTGGGATCTGAACAAATCAATTCCCTCTGATTCATAATTTGGATAGATATAATATGATTTTGCTTCAGCAGAGAAATTCACTATGAAGTATGAACTAAAAGAAGATGATTGGAGTTATAACAATTATTTGTATGTTGAGTATTTCAGGTTGTTAAGCGCATTACCAATGGTGGAGCTGATTTCTCTTTCGAATGCATAGGTGATACTGATATGATAACCACTGCATTGCAGTCATGCTGTGATGTAATACTCTATACCCACATAACTAAAGATCTTGTTTTGTTGTTGACATGCTTTTTATATAATGAACTTGAATGAATTTATGCAACAATAAACAATTACATCGTATCATTCCTTCTTCCTCATAGGGATGGGGTTTGACCGTTACCCTTGGTGTGCCAAAAGTGAAGCCTGAGATGTCAGCTCATTACGCACTGCTATTAATGGGAAGAACATTGAAAGGATCTTTGTTTGGAGGATGGAAACCCAAATCTGATTTGCCTTCATTAGTAGAGAAGTATGTGAATAAGGTAACAGTAACAGCAACTTCATTATTTCCTATTATTTGTGATTCCTTTTATATACACACACGCATTGATGAATACAGGGCACATGGTGCAACATGGACATGGACACATTAGCCCATTAAACTTTAAAAAATATAAAACCTGACACAATAGAACATTCATGTGTATGTGTGTGTTTGTGTCCTAACTTGAAATACAATGGCCATTATGCTATGTTCTAAAATATTTTACATTTACTTTATTCTAAAAAATACAACTAACCCAAATGTTTAACAGTATCTTTTGAACACTTGATGGTTTTCTCCTCATGTCTTTAAGAAGCAGTAGTTTTGTGAGGAAACGCCCACTAACATATTTATTAAAATGCGCAGGAAATCCAGATTGATGACTACATAACGCATGATTTGCCATTTGATGACATTAACAAAGCTTTCAATCTCATGAAGGAAGGAAAGTGTCTGCGTTGTGTTATCCACATGCCCAAGTAATACCTGTGGCATCCTGGTTTTTTTTTTTTTTTTGAATTAAAAGGAGCAAGAACAAGAGAACAATTCACTGGTCTACCATGAGACTGTTACTTATAAGGTCAACGCTTCTTTGCGAGAATTCAACTTGTCCTCAAGAACCCAACACTTTGCTGTCATACTATATTGAATTCCTGAGGCCAAGTAGGTTTTCCACCTCGTGAAATATCTCTTTAATTTAGTCTATTTTGTTCATGGGCATGGCTTTGGAACCGCAAATAAGTGGGGCCTGAGAGGTCAGCGCTGCGATCTTTCTGTTTCACAGGCACAACTAAAATTAGAACTGAAAAAACAAGCTAAGCCTATAGAGCCTGTCAATTTAAACTCAATAATTGTTAGGGTTGGACTTGAGTTTTAGAGTTTCAAAATAAAATGCAAGCTTATAAGGGCCAACCCTAATGGGTTGGCTTTGTAGGGTCGAGGGCCAACCCGTTTAAGCCCATTTATTTATTTATTTATATTTTAAAATATTATTTATTATAATAATATTATTGATATTTTTTATAATGTTTTAAATATTTAGTTGTTATAGTAGTTTTTTGAGAATTAAAATTTACATGATATTTTGGTTTGTTTAATATTTTTTTTGGATAAAGTTTGGTTTTTTTAATTCTAGTCAATGATTCATGTTATGTATGTGTGTTAATATTTCTAAATTATATTTTTTCTGTGCCTTCGTATAGAACGAATTTTTCTGTGCCTTCGTTGATAAATTGCAAACTACATGTGAGAGCATGTTTTGAAATATACTCCCTCTGGTAATATTTATAATATACTTTCTAAAAGTAATTTTTAATTTAAAATAAAACACATTATAATAATTAAATTATTTTTTTTCAATTTTACCTTTTTTAATTAGCGTGAAAGTATTTAATGTATTTGTATTATTATTTAAAACTAAGAATAAAAATAAAAATATTTTTTTACTTTTTCATGATATTAAAAAAAATCACATTTGTTAATATGAATGGAATGATTGAAAGTATCTAATAATAAGGATAAGATGGAATAATGGGTTAGGAAATTCTTATAAAATGAAAATTATTTGAAAAATATTATATTAGTTAAGGCATATTTGAAATCTCAAGTGGATAAGGAAATAATCTATCTATTCAGTTCTAAATGTAGAAGTTAGATAACTAATTTATAAAGATTAAAAATTTAATTTAGTTATTTGTAAAAATTATGCGTTGGTTCTTCTAAAATATCTCATTTAATCATTTACATTCGAAACCTCTCTATTGTAAAAAGGAAAATATGTGCAATCTATGAATGAATTGGAGAAATAATTATAAATTTGGGGATATAGTAGATTGAAGTTTTATATTTAAGACCAAGGTAAATCCCTGAACTAAGGACTCGAGGAAGCATAAAGGGTTGATCTTGAAAACTTCGGTTGAGGGAAGAATTGGAATCCATGGGAAGAATAAGAATCCATTACCATCAGTACGATCAGTTTGACGTTGACATATTAATTTTTTTCAAAAAGCTATTTATTTATTTGCTTTTTTTTTTTGGCCGAAGCTATTTATTTGTTTGAACAAAATATAAACATATATAACACATTTTTTATGAATAATTTTTCTTTATTCATTTTCTACTTATTTTTGTGTGTGAGCGTTTTCTACATATTTAAATCCCATGCAAAACTCGCAGCTAAATTTATTAGAACTCCTTAAAATGGTCTTAATGAAAAGAAATTTGAACTTGTAAAGCACTTGGGTGGAACATGAGATTCTTGGCAATTCGGCTTCTTGTTTTTCCCCATTATCTTTATCTCTTTTTTTAGTCTCGAATTGTTCAAAATTAATTATTCATATAAATTTAAATTTTGATTATTTCAATGGGAGAAACCAAATTTGAGTTTTGGAGGGTAAACCAAGCTAGCTCTATTTTTTTCTCCTCGGCCTTGACTTTGCTAACGAAGCATTCATCTGCCCCACCTCTCAAAGATTCAATGGAACAAATTGTTAAAGTAAGAACTCGTATCAATCACGAAATTCCCCTTTGGCCAAAAAAAAAAAAAAATCATCATGAAATCCCACGAATGTCACACTTGTAGATGACCTAACAATAGCTATTTTGGTTCTTTGAATGCCGTTTTTAGGTGAGGAAGGTAACCTTACTCCTGTCCCTGTTGTAACACCAATCAGTTCACATTCCAACACATCAATCTTCGCAACAGAAGTCAAAATAGCAAGCTCTGTTTATAGCACCAAGCTTGCTACCATTGAAACAAAGCTTTTTCACTGGGTGTCTTTATTGCACATACAAAGAACCAAAGGACACTCTCATCCATGGCAGATCATCAGAGAATCTATCCTATGGAAGCCACAGAAGCACCGCCACCATCACCACCCACGGTGCCACTGATGCCACCTGGTTCATCAACATCAGAGAAGAGTGTTCCAGTGATGGCCCAGCATCACCCTACACCAATACAACATGCTAGGCCTGTAATACACTCACCAAAACCAAAGAAAGGTTGTTTTTGTAAATGCATCTGCTGGACACTAGTCTTACTTATCATCCTCATCGTCATCTTGGGAGCAACTGCAGGAATCATCTACCTCGTCTTCAAACCAAAGCTTCCCAATTACTCAGTAAACAGCCTAAGGATAAGCGATTTGAGGCTAAACTTTGACATGACTCTGTATGCAAAGTTTAATGTGAAGATTACAGCAGACAACCCAAACAAGAAGATTGGAATTTACTATGAGAAAGGAGGGGGTTTGAGCGTGTGGTACTCAAACACTCAACTTTGTGAAGGATCATTACCTGAGTTTTACCAAGGCCATAGGAACAAAACAGTACTTAATGTGTCCTTGACTGGCCAAGTGCAATCTGGAAGCACTTTAATGGCGGCACTGCAAGAACAGCAGCAGACAGGACGTGTTCCTTTGGAGCTTAAGGTACACGCACCAGTAGCCATTAAACTTGGGAGGTTGAAGCTAAGGAAGGTCAGGGTCTTGGGTGAATGTATGTTGACAGTGGATAGCTTATCTGCTAATAATCTGATAAGCATCAAGGCTAGCGACTGTAAATTCAGAGTCAAACTTTAAGTTTTATACACAATGATGATGAGTTCTGCCCTTTTACCCTATAGTGGCAGTCTCTCATGTTGCCTTCTTTTTCTGAATAAATGTTGTCATAGTAGGAGTTAATCATTTAATTTTTTCCAGTTCATCACTAGGAAAGGGAAATTTGCATGTGACATGCTTGAGTTTATTTCTCAAGTGACACTTTCCTAAACATAAGAGCCATGAGTTTTGATTTCGATCTTCATCCCCTCCCCTCTTATTTTTTCAACTTCCGAAATCTCAAGGCCTACACATCGAGCGAAAATAATGCTTATATTGGAGGAGTACATAAATAATGCTTATATCATAATAGGGCAAGTGCTACCACGACAACAAGAAACAACTGCAGGACAATCAGAAAACAAAAGGCAAAATAAAGGAATACTTCAATGTATTTGCCTTTATTAGGGATCACAAACAAAATGCTTGAAATAGGATAAGAGGATAGTGGTGAATAATTTATCAGAAATGCATCATTAGGCTTTATGTCATATAATACAGTAAAATGTATGCCAATACAATAAACATACCATATTATAAAAACTTCTATAATTTCATGAAAAACTAAAACTTACACAACACTATCTAGTGTTTTTCATATCTGCATACTTATTTTACAAGGCACGTCAAATGAGGCTTTTAATACAACCAACTAAATTGCAATGCCCAGATTTGGGGAACTCCTCAAGCAATGGGGTTTTGATGAACAGACAAGACACCCCCTCCAACTGAAAATACATTCTATTGCCTGCTATTGTGAGGGAAAGAAAGCGTTCACTGTTCACGTGGAGAATGCATGCAATTAATCACCAATTAGGGCACGTGATCTATGCTCAATAGTAGAAAGGGACATCCCTGTCTGAGAAACTGCTCTGACAAACGCCATATTTGCAGTTAAAGTTGGAGCGTGCCAATAGTCACCGGTACCAAAAATAACCTTATTTTTCATCGCCAACTTTCTTCTTGTTGGCAGGCCCATTATCCGTTCTGAAGGACAATCAGGAACAACCCTGAGAAAATACCCCCAATTTATTGGTGAAAAACATTAAAACTATTATATCAGGCACCAGCCAAGTTGAAAAATTAAAAACAACAAACAAATTTGATAAGCATACCAAATTAAAGGGGAACTCAAAGTCAGTAAATGCAACTCTACAAGTTCAGTAAATGTTAAGTATACAGGACTAGATTTACCCTAAGAATAATTAGGAATTAATCTCCCGCTTGGTTATTTAAGACCAATTATTTAAGCATCGTAAGCAAGTGATATACATTGTTATATTCAGTAGAGGTGATAAAAGATGATCTTTACAAAGTAGATCCTGATGAACACCATGCAACCAGATTGTTCGACAAAACTTGATAACAATGATGGAGTAGCTAAACGATTCTCATGGTTAACAAAACAATATATCTCTAGAGTTTTTGCAGAATAACCTAAATAATTCAGCAACTAAAGTAATATAATCATCAAATTCACCTGAGGCTACTTATTAATTTATCAGCTCTCAGTTTCTCATTGGGCCCACCACACAGTAATACCAACTCCTTGAATTCCATATGAACACTCTCACAAATAATGCCTGTCTTTCCACATAATAATCTACTGAATTCCACAAGGATGGGATTCTGAATGTCAGACTTTGCCTGAAGGAAGAGATGAGAAACACTTTAGTCAAATGAAAAAAAATGCTGACAAAAGCTTCTATAATTCAGAAAAGTACATAAAATACAATACACATGATGATTTTATCTAAAAAATACTACTCAATATGATTGACATCTGATCAATACTGTAACTGGTAATCAATTTAAGAGTAAGCATCATTACTAAAGGTGCCTTTCAATGAGGACACAGAAATGAAGAAATCTTGTGAATAAGAGTATAGCATCATAAAATATTTCCTTTTCTTCCTAACAATGGCGTTTATGAAATCTATTGATATAAGGTGAAGTAACGAAATAAGGAATGAATATTTACAGGCATGAAAGTCATCACAAGTTTAAAATGTACGTCTATATTCTATAGTTGCAAATGCCATAACAGTAAAAGGAACTGATCAAAAGCTAGGAACAAAAACTTCAATTACTCATCAAGTTTTAAAACTAACATGCTGATCGATCCTTCAAAATTCAAAAGGTTATATGTGAAGTTAAATGAGTCTGTAATAAAATAAGGAAGAATTAGAGTTAGGTACCAAGCTCTTGTGTTTAAGAACCAACTAACCACATAGCATGATTAAGTCCAACTTTAAAACTTAAATACTGAATAATTATGATGAACGTTATTTGACCCTCATGGTTGAATAATTAAACAGATTGATCATTAACTCCACTTTTTCCCATAAACTAAAGGCTGTTCATTGTAACTCCATGTATCCTACATAGTCAGTTCTTGATAGATAACCACTATGATAACATCACTATCTCACAAGGAGAAAATGACATGAAGAAATGAAAAAATGTGGTGCAAAATATGGATGAGAATTGAGACTATGACTACTCACTTGACCAACCACAAACTCGTAGTTTCCCTTGAATCTCACCCTCATTTCACTCTCTGGATGAGCCAAAAGTTTCTGCACACCACCGTCATTGCTAATTCCTGTTACAAGTGCTATCAAAGCTGTTGTATCAAAATTTATTAGATCAATATCCCCAAAATAGTTTCCTGGATCAGAAGATTCTAAATTTTTTATGTTCAAGGAGCATAATTCCAGTCCCAGAACAATGGAGCGGAATGTATCAGCCAAGTTGGCTTCACAATCTTCAACAGAAAGCTGAAGCTGAGCTTCAGTTTTCTCTACTGAAACCTCTGGTCGAGCAGAGTCCATAGTTAAACCTTTGACACTATGGTCTAACCCTGAAACAACATCCTTGCTACCAGTGGGTTTTATTTCAAGGATGCACGCATCTTTATAAGATCTTGCCAGTATGTTTATCCAGTCACCCTCTGATTCCTCAAATGCATCAAAATTAAAAACTGAAGGCCCCAATCCAATTTCTGATGCCCCAAACTCATCTTGAAGCTTTTTGTGAACATGGTTTGCAATCCCATTTGCAAAGAAAAGGATAACTGAAGAAGGTCTTAATGTTAAGCTTGATTGCGCAGCAGCAAGGACTTCTTGAATGCGCAATTTTAAACCCTTACTTTTATGACATCTATGCCAAGAGACATACTTTGGATTTCCATCAGATACAATAATCCAGACTGGCTTCCTGTTGAAGGTGCACACTATATCCACATGGATGTCTTTGAGAGAAGAACAATGACTCTCTTCTCTTCTAACTGTAGGTAAGAGTGGAACTGACTTACAAGCTCGAGAAACTCCTGTTATGAAAGGCTGCTGGAGAATGTGCACAACTGCCTCAAGATGTCCAATGTTGACACTGTCATCGTAAAGAGATAATTTGACAATAAAAGATTTATCATCAAAGAGAACAGTTCTAACTGAGCTAAAATCAAGACTCAGGGAAACCGATCTTCTTTTATTTGTTTCCAAAATGAAGGTTACTACATCAGGTTGAAGTGGTATTGGTATTCTAATGAAACAGACAATACAATAGGCAGAGCATAATGCTTCACTATATGATAAGACAAAAAGACCATAGTCTGCCCAATCATCTGCTAGGATGATGCATGACCCTAGGAGGCACTTGAAGCACTCGACTGGCCTCCATTGGCGATTAAGTTGACGTGAACAAATCAACTAAAGATATCTTAGTGCACAAGGATCCTTGTTCTCCAAATGCTTGAAAATCGGTTCATAAAAATAATTTAGATTGACATGTATAGAAATTAAACATCAGTACATTATTATATTATATAAATCACATAAATTTCAAAGTTTTCATAGTTAATACATGCAAGCATCTTATAAATATATTGATAAACGTTTATGCAATTAAAATCCTCATTCACAAAACGCTTTTTCCATTAATTGCCCAATGATTCCTGCCCCTTTAACAGGATGATACCTTTATGGATAGCCATCAATACATGGGATCTCATAAATTTTCCTCACGTAAAAACTTATTCTTGTCCAAGAAAAAGAGCTTGCAAGGACACAAAAGAAGAGAAAAGACGCATTCCTTCAATATATTATTCATCCAGGAAGACATTAATTAATTTAATTAACATAAATGATTTTTAAGGGAATAAAAAACTTTCTTCATTTCAAGCAGACAAAAACTAAAACAGTTCTTATCCACGCAGAAAACAAAGAGAAAAGCCTCACCAGTCATATTGGAAGTAATTCTCCTAGCAGCCAAACAGATGGAAACGTTTGAAAGAAATATGGAAAATGGGACAAACCTGAGAGGCGTAGAAATAGTAGCAGCAGCAGCAGCAGAAGAGGAAGAAGAAGAACAAGAAGAGAAGCGAGAGAGGAAAGAAAGCTCGGAGCGAGCTAATTTGAGGAGGGTGCGGCGGCAAGAGTCGGTGATCTTGGAGGACGCAGGCAACTCTTGAATTCTATCAATCACGAACCTGCATCTCTGCTTCGCCAATTCCACTTCTGCATCTCTCTGCTCCTTCATTGTTTGCCTCAATCACACCATCACACCGCGACATCAGCAAAACAACACTGCTCCTTTTGCTTTCATTTATTTAAAGTTTTTTTTTTTTGCCAGAAAAATGAGGAGGAAAAAGCATTATTTAGGAAATAGGATAGAACAACTGGGATTAAAGTTAAACTGTTATGTATTTGTTCAACTCAATCTATAAGCCCTAAGCCAATAACATAATAAATCATATTTTTAAATTGTTGATAATACTGTAAATTTTACTATTTTAACTTATTTTTTAATTTTTTTAAATACAAGACTATAAATAACGTAAGGAAAAAAAAAGTCAGGTCATCAAAATTCAGAAAAAGCTTTTGCACACACGATCTTGCTTCTTAGTTTCCAGAGCACCGCATACAAGGTACTAATCGACTCGCCGACTCAGTTCAGTTGATTAGATAAAATGCTGGCAAAAGAAAAATTGATTAGGTAAAATATTTTCTCAGGCCTGATTATAAGATTATAAATATAAATATTTTTTAGTTATTCATATAAGATACTATAAGTATCAATTATATTTTTTAATATTATTTTTATTTGAATTTATTAATTAAGAGAGAATATAATATAATTTTTTATTAAAATTTATTTTTAATTAAAAAGTTATTTTATTTTCAGGTAAATTTAAGGAAAAATGTCATATAAATCTCTCATAAATGAAAAAATGATAAATTGATTCCATCATATGTGATAATGGCAATAAGCTTCTAGCAGATTGATTTAAAATTAAATTTTTATATAAAATTATTTTAGTACTCATCTATAATTAATTTTATATGGTTCACCAATTTAATATAATTATTTACAAGTTTGATTTCATCAATTACTAAAATAATTTAAAAAATTATAATTTTTTATCGGCAGTTTTTTTAATAAATGAAGTTCAATTAATTTTATATGGTTTATAAATTTAATATAAATATTAATAAATTTAGTTTTATCAATAATTAAAATAATTTATAAAAATACAAATTTTTATTAATAAAAATTTAACTAATTTTATATTGTTGACACATTTGATAAAAGTATTGGATCGTTTGATTCTATTACAACTAAAACAATTTAAAAAATTATAAATTTTTAAATTGAAAAAGAGCATTAAGATAATTTTACACAAATTTATTTTAAAAGAAGTTTTTCAAGACTTGCCTGATTTCCCCTAAAATTAATTAGTTAACTATCCATAAAGGTTGATAATGTTTTCAAATTCTTAAAAAAAAAAAAAAACGTAGAAAGGATATTTCTGTTCCCCGCCCTACATCGCCGGAACAAAACGGCCTTTTGTTAGGCTTCCACTCGATCGGCGACTCAGGACAATTGAAAGTTTGAAGTTTTCTAAGCAGGACCTCAACTTTCATCGGTAAGGAAATCACCAGCTGGGTTTTCAATTTATGTCATTCTCTTTCTCTTTTCCTTGTGTGTGTCTGTGTGTCTGTGTCCCCCACCCCCCCAGTTTTTCCCCCTGCGCTTCCTTCGTTTCGCTGTCTATTCCTTTAGTCTGTTCGCCTCTTCTATTCTTGGAATTTCCGGAGTGTCGCTGCCTCAGTGTGTCTAAGTGCTAGTATTTGAAAGCCCATCCCTTTATTTTAAGGAAAGAAAAACCTCTGAAGTACCACGTATCTGATACGCACCTGATCTGCGGATGTATTTCATTTTTCAATTACTGGTTTTTCATGGTACCATTGCTCTGGTGTTTGTGTTAGGAGTACTGGGAATGGGGAAGGAAAGTAGTTATCGTTGTTAGTACTTGTTATGTTTGGGGGTATATTTAGCTTGTAATCTACTTGAGACTTGGTAATAGTTATGTGAGTTTACGATGAAGTTCTGAATTCTAAGTGGCTCTCTTTCTCCTATTCCTTCTACTTCTATTCTCTCTCTCTTGCCTACTTAATCGTATAGAAATAGCATAGGCTTCTAATAATGATCTCTTTTCAATTTGAATTTAGATTTAATTGGAAGTTCTTGAAGTTTTGAAGTAAAGATGGGTGATGAAGATGATTCCATTGAACTAGCTGCTGCATCACGTCGAGAAAGGCTGCGGGCTCTTAAAGCTGCTCAAGAATTGATGAACACGCCTGATGATGACTCTGCACAAGTTGATGATAAGACGAATGATGAAGATGGAACAACTGAAGAGCAGTATGTATATTCTGATTTCTAATTCAAGAGTTGTTATTCTGATTCTCACTTCCCCTTCAAATATGTCTAAGCACACATTTTGTGACTGGGAATGATGAAATTGTTTTAAATCTTAGTAAATTCAACTGTTACATTTTTTATTTTTTTTCCTTTTACATTTGATGAAAGAATTACTATAAAAGCTAGGCCTGGATAGTTGTTTGAGTTTTGCAATTCTATCTCTTTTATCTGTAAGTACTAACAAAAAAGTATATACCTTTATATCTGACTGCAAGTGAATTTGTATGTTGATTCCGTATACATCTAAATGAAGCATAAGTTTCTTTAGGTCACGTGTTTCCTATGACGATTTTATGGGATGACATGAACTCACACACCAAAGTAGCTGTGAGTTCAGATGTTGCTTGATTTGTTTTCAAGAAAGTTGCTGGAAAATCTCTAGTTAGTCTTTAGTGTCATAATAATTTTGGTCGGCAAATCAAGCAAATAGCAAGTGTTTACTAAACTAACATCTAGATAACTAGATAATATGATATCAAATTGCTTGGAAGTACCCTTTAGAGAAGTTGCATTATTTGTTTGTGCAAAATGCTAGCATCACATACACAAATTACAAGATCAGCTTTGAAGGTATTATAAAGTTTCCACTGTCATATATTTACCTATCTGACCAGTTTGTCTTAATCCCTTCATATGATTATACTTATATTTCAAAACTAGTACTTGCTTCCCACAGACATTTTCTGTGGCCTCCTAACTCTGACCAATAATCTTGATGTGTCTGATGAATTAAGATGATAGTCTCTGGATGTTTGACATTTTTAGTCTTATTCTATTTAAAAACGGGGAAAATTTTGTATACTTTAGGGCCTCTTATGTGGTGGGATTCTCTGCCTGCCTTGGAAATTGTGAAATACAAAGCTTCGTGTATTTTCTGAAGAAGTTGAAAAATTTTATTACTGTGGCTACCCTTAAAAGTCAAATGACTATATACTTTGATGCGAAGAAAGTTTACATCACAATATCACATACCGGTACACGTTTTTGCATATTTAGATGGCAGAACACCTTAAAGAATTGATTAACTTCTGTTTGGTTAATCATTCTGATATAGATTGGTTTAAAAAATTTAAATTTTCTGTCTATTGAATTCCGTATGATCACTTGGAATTCATATGAGATGAATATTTGTGTTATTAACTTAACTGACATGTCATTTTTTTTTTGGCAGAAATCCCATGAAATTTCGTAATTATGTTCCTCAAGACAAACACCTCCAGGAAGGGAAGCTTGCACCTGCTGTGCTACCAAAGTTTGAAGACCCTGTTGCTGCTGCCCCTCCACCTGAGAAGGAGGTCATTGGTTTTGTTTCAATGTGGTCTATTCTTTTTCATCAGTTAAGTATTTATTTGTGGCATATCAACACATATATTTGAGGCCAAACTTGCAGGATCCTTTCCTGAATATTGCTCCAAAGAAACCAAACTGGGACCTGAGGAGAGATGTGCAGAAGAAGCTTGATAAACTTGAAAAACGAACTCAGAAGGCTCTCTATAAACTTATGGGTAAGTGGTTGGCATTGTCACGATTTCTCATTTTCCAGTTGGTCATAATCTCATGATGGCTCTTTGTATTGACTATCCTAGTTTTGCTAGTTATCAATATGAATACTTGAATCATGTCAATGTCATGAATTTTAAATTAATAGTAAATTAATGATTTAATTCTTGAAAGATCACTCTTCTTTCGATTGGGCCCTCTAAGAGTCTCTCAATCTAGTCCTTTTAACACTTTCTCCTTATCTAAAAGTTCCTTGAAAAAGAGCCTCAAATACTTTTGTAGGGACTCTTTTGAAGGACTAAATTGAAAGGAAAGTGATTTTATATGTACCAAATCGTTAAGCCTATCTGGCGCCCTCATCATGACAGTTTCGGACTTAGTTACAGCATTTCCCGTTAACAGTCATATGCACAACCCTGCATTACTGATATGGTATTTTAGTGATTTTCCTTGTTATATGATAGTTGATTTGGTTGATTATGATAGTTTATATTATATTTTCAGTCAGATTCGTTGTGAATCTCAGAGAGACATATAGCTGTAGCCTACAATTTTGAGAGTTCTTAGCAGTTTTAAATTTTTCAATTTCTTCATTAGGTAACGGTTCTTTGTCATGATTCGTGAACTTTCGCTAATTAGTAATTAGCTCCGTGCCAACCATGTGTAAAGACTTTGAAATTTAGGCTAAATGACTGAGGGTTGAATTGCTTATTGATTTTCTCTCCCCTCTTTAATACATGGATCTGAATATGTTTTATAGACATCCCTTTGAATGACTTATGAGCCTTTGCTTTATAAATACTTGGGTTTGCATTTTTCCTTTCTTGCAGAGGAGCAAGAAAAGCAACAGCTATTGACTGAAGGAGATGATACAAATGGCGCAGCAGATTAAATTGTAGCATCCGAGCCAACCTGATTGACCCATGCAAAACTCAGTACCAATGCTGAGTCATACTTTTGCGGTGTATAATTACTATTATATTACTCGTTCAGAATTTAGAGGTGAAAAATCATGGATTCTTGTAGTTTTTTATTATGTTTTGTGAAGCAAATTTAAAAATAACTATTCTTGTAGTTTCTTTTTTGTTGTCTTCCAGGAAGTAAGGTGCCTCAACCGAACATTAAGCCAATCGTTATTCTCCTACTCGGGCAGTCCTATTTTGATTTTAAGGGGATCAGATTATGGAGTGAGAGAGTTGTAGAAAATATTAGACTGGGGATTCAAGGGATTGGATTAATTTTAGTTTGATGTCCTAATCCTATGTTTTATAATTTTTTTTTTACTTCGGATTTTTTTTTTTCCAGTTAAGGCGGAAAGATGAGTCATTTTAAATAATTTTTTTCGTTTAGTAAATTTAGACAATTTGAATTTCTTTTATATAAAAAATTAATTTAATAGTTTTTAGATTTTGCAAATCAATTAAAAATTAAAGGTCATAAATTATATAAAATTATTGTCATCCTGGGTAAATTTTTATCTCCAAAAGGCAAAAATTTTGCAACAATATCTCCACTTTTATGCTTACAATAAAAAAGATATGTTAGATGTTCAATAAAGAATGTTCAATAAAGTCATCGACATATTTTATTGAAAAACTTGGTAAGATCTGTAAAGAGACCACAATGATTTATCTTCACACAAAGGATTGTTTGTACAGACTTAGCATAACAAATGGAGAATTTGACTGACTTTATTTTGAACTGAAATAGCAATGAAACTACTTAGTCGGCAAGCAATCCCTTTTTTGTGGCTGCGGTAGACGAATTCACATTATGAACACAAGTTACTCTCGTGGTAGAGGCAAGCTGGAAATTGATTTATGAAGAAAAACAAGAAGTAAAAAGAATTTTTGCAAAAACTAAAAATAAGAAAAAAAGAAAAGGAAAGAAAGAGAGAAAAGGAAACCTTTTTCGGTTGATAAAGATAAAAAATACATCGTTTTGTTACATTATGAGGGAACCTGAACCCACACCGCACTACGTCCTTGTTATTTGAGCTAGTTTCTGGTGGTGAAAAATATCCTTGACATCCTTCTTGTTTTTTTTTTTTCTTTGGGCCAGAGACATCCTTCTTTGTAGAAGAGGCTGTAATCTGCAAATTATTTGGCTTCATCGTTTGTCGCTCTTCAGATAGTTAGGGTCATTTTGTTCCCCCTTTATGTTCTCCCTGTCCAGGAGGGATCCACCTGAGGAAGTTCATATTCGTCCGGCTTCAAGGCCAACGAAAAATCAGGCAAAGTTGGTGCTGTTTCCGTGATTCTGTAACAAAGGTAGAAAACAGTGGAAAATTAATCAGCCAACATACTGTTTTTAATCAACCAATAATTATAGGCGAAACAAAAGTAAGGCAACAGTCATCAAATCTGGAAAATTTTACCTCTCATACGAGTTGAGATCGCAATTTATTTGCACCTTGCTTGTAGTATCCTTAGGAATTTTTTCAGATAGGTATTTCAAGGTGCCCCAAAGTGGTGGAATTCTGCATGGTCGGCCATGACAAAACATTTAACGCACTTGCCTTTAGTATTATTTTATTCATCATGAAAGGAACAGTACAAATAAAGTGAAGAGATGATAACAGAGAACATCAATGAAGTAGGTTCAACAAACATGGCAGGGAAATATGAATGATATGAGCAAAATCCTCTCCAAAAAAAAAAAAACAGAACAAGCACATGTCTAACATTAATTTATCTTCCAATCCCTCCACAAATAGGAAATAGAAGAAACAAGAAATGCACCAGGAATTGATAGATTATAACTACATATTCTGTACTGATTATTTTACTTTCTAAGCATAGATGATACTGGACAGCTCTGAAGGCTCTAAGTTATATTCACGGAAAAAGGAAGGGCAGAAACTTAAAACAGGTAGGTGTTTGTCTCCCTTCATTTTACTGAAATGCATAATGGGGGTGAAATTGATGTTTCCTTCAAGAATTGAAACCACTATCAAACCTTGAATCAGAATAACAAAAATACGGGCATGGACTTGTAGAATAAAGAACCCTAGCCCAACCTGCGCCATTCTGCAAAGTGCATGCCCTGGGGAACCATGCAAACAGGAATATAACTAAAGAAAGCTTCAACAGGGTTTAAAGAAGAGCATGCACATTGTGCAACGTCCAGCACTTCCTGGAGTTGGAGATGAGATGGTAGTTCAAAGTCCATTTAGCAAAAACCCAAAAAGCAATACCCAAATATATAAACCCGTTGAAAACCCAAAATAAAGCATAAAAGGGTGCATAAGGGAAATAATAACCTTGACAGTGGAGGTGCAGCATTGAATGCCTCACAAAGCTTCCTACTTTCTTTGAAATGTTCATCTGCTGCTTGCAAAGCGGCTACAGCTGGATCATGAGATTTCTCCGTATTTCCCTCATCAAGAATCAAGCCATGATAATAATATGCCGCAGCCTGGTCAGATATCAACACTTCGAATAACTATACTAAATAATTAGTGTGCTGAGAGCAGAAGAAACCAGAACAAACCTGTGCCGGTGGTGCTTTATTATCAAGTTATACACTTGGTGTACAATCAAGTCAAACTACTTGCATTGAAAATCAAATTTATAACAAATCCACTTAGCTTAGAACCGCCAAGATCAAAACATGGCCAGTCCATAAGATAACAAGACCGATCAATCTCAGCTTGTGCATTTTATTAACTAAACTGAGATTTATTACCGAGTTAACAAAATATGAGCATTTAATTAATCAAAATATATGCTGGGTTGTTAGATAAGACATTAAGAGCAATATTTTTTTAGGACTCTAGTGAATAGACAACAACAAGAAAATGAATCTATATATTTAATCATGAAACTAAAATAATCTGACGGGCTCATATGGCAGATATGCACTGATAGAACTCTAAAATCTACCAACATAGTATGCCATATCCACAATCATCATGGCAGGGAGGAGGGAGACGAAAGTGAAAAATTGAAATGTTTTCAGTATTGAAATAATTAAAATAACCTTATCATGCTTAAGTTTTGAAATAATTAAAACAAAATTAATTAAAGATGTACCTTTGATTCAATATACTTCCATTTCACAAAAAGACAGTGTTTTTCACCCGAACCAATGGCTAATGGAAGGTTGACAATGTTGTCTTGAGCCTGTAAAATGTAAGTTAAACAAATGTTATACCACATAAAATTGTTAATTCACCACCTACTCCCATAAAGTAGTTAAAAAAAAAATTGGCAAAGGCAGAGAATGTTGTAAAAGCTAAGCCAAGAAAAATAAATTAAATAATCTCATGATAAATTTGAGATATAACTAAAAACATGGAAAGGAAGTGCAAAGACACAATACAATAAGCACAACCAAAGACTAAGGTCCCATTTGGTTACTAAAAAGGAATGGATTAAAAAAATCAAGATAAAAATGAACTAAATCACCATTCCCCCCATAATAAGTATGATAAAACTCATTATATATACTACAAATGTGGGAATTATCACACCCTCCAAAAATCTCATAAATCATAATTCCCAACCCTACAAACTAAATAATCCCTCCCCCTTATAAATGTTCTCACATATCTCCTTTGATCATCTTATTTTTACTTTTATTTTTTTAATCTATTTCATTCCTTTTTAATAAGCAAACAAGACCTAAATACACCTATTAGAGAATCGCAAATACTACATTCATGTTATTAACATTATTGTTAACAAAACTTACGGTTGATGTGGTACAATCATCCAAAGGTGAAATCAGTAACTGCAAAATTGCACTAAAATGAGGATGTTCATTGCGATATTTTGAAACTAGAGGAGGTTTGACTTTAGGGTTCAAAAACATCTGGAGAGGTCAACACAAGTTGGTCACATTGATATGCCTCACTACACTGTTATTGGATAAATTTGGCAATCTTGCAAACAAGTAAAAGAATAGAAAGAAAAACGATCAAGATTAGGTACTCCACAACTGGATAAAATCAAACAGTAAGGCAAAGATAACAGTGCAACCCCAGCATTTGTACCTGTTGCCAATACTTGACCATCTCACATGCAAGTCTACGCTTCACAGCAAGAGTGGCTTTGGTATCATCAATTGCCATTCCAAGCTGGATATCTACACCCTAAAATGCCAATGGAAGAAATTAACACATGTAAATTCAAATGGAATTGAAGCAGAGAGAGAGAGAGAGAGAATATCTACATATGGAACATTGCCATTCTCTAGTGCTCTGAGTATTGGTACCAGTCATGTGGATGAGTCAGATAAAGATGAATCTATAGGACTTCTAATCCATGAGTTCTATGTTAGGCTGTAAGCCATGAACAAAGAAGATACCCACCTTAACCTTTTACTAATATTTAATTAATTTAACTAACTTAGGGGAATGGGAGTGGCATGTATCAAAATCTTGACTGTTCAGTTCCAAACGCTTTGATATTAAGTCAAAAACCACCCTAAAAGACAGGAGAAGGCCAAAGATTGATTCAGATATAACTTGCTAGCAGTTAGACATAGAGACAAATTAGTTTTGGATCTTTGGTCATTAAATAGCATATAAAAGGGTTTCAGTTCTTAAGTCTAGGTATGCCATCATCCAGTTTGAACATGCCAAATGAAAGTCAGCATATATAATCATTCTTTCTTTAGGTACATACAAATGAAACATCGCAGTACCTGCCCTAAAGCTTGTAGACACAGCGCCCTAAGAACCCCTTCTGCTAGGTCTACTGGTAAATTTCTCCTAAAATCAGAACCAGTAGTAAGGAGCAATAAATATTAAAAAATGCGTTGAGATTACCAAAATTAAAAAAAAGGAGTGCTGTTGCATCATATCTGAAACCTGAGCTCGGTGGGCAACTGTGGAAGAACATGTCTGATTGCACAATCCAGGTATCCAGCCGCCTTTAAGAAGATGTCAATTGAGGCTCGTAGGCTTTCTATTAGTAAGTACCAAAAATCAAAATTCATTGTAGGACCAACATAAAGTAGCGCAACAAATGTAAATAAGCTGAATATAAACAGTAGGAGAACAATGAAATTATTGTCAGTTTTATTATTTTGCCAATTAAAAAATAAATTCCTTTTCCAGAATATAGGTAGATTGGCTCAAAAACAGACAGGAATATTATGCACTCGTTTTCCATATACGTAGTGCATGGATTTCAGGTGTGCTAGAGAGTGGAGAAGATAATCCGATCTCTCATTCATCAGCACGAAGAAATATGACTTGTTAGTAATTACGAGTAATCAAAGTAACTTTTTTTCAGCATTAAGTCGAATTAAGTTTTCAATGAAGAGATGCTTTTAAGCTAAAACCATAAAAGCATGGGTCCACATGACCAATGTGAGATGTCACCAAAGAAGCACAAAACAATTCAAAAGTTTAATTTGTCATAGAAAGAACATCTCACTAGAAAGAGAACACAAATACAGCTGATGGAAAAATGTCATACTTTCTGAAACCAGTTTATCTGCTAAGAGGCATAAAATTTGGGGGGAAGGATACAGCCAACAGAACGCCCAGAACAATCTGAATGTTTGTTGTTTGGTATGAAAAGAAACAAAAATCTTAAAGAGAAAGGAGCAAGGAACAAAGATATCATGAACCATAAACCGTTTTCCCCAGTATTACCCACCTTCTGATACTTTTGGCTGATAATCATCAGCAGATGTTCTGGGAAGAAGTAATAAATTGGCCTGTGATAATGATAACATTGCCATCAAGTGTAGAACTGACAACACCTCATACCAAGCATTTGACATGGCTGTTTCCTACACAATTATAAAAGTGCAAAAAGGAAAAAAGGTCTGCATTCATAAGTATTAACATTGACAACTGATAATAAATTCTCAAATCAAAACCAGTAAAACATATCCATTATGAGAATTGCCTCTGCATCATCTTCCTGATTAATCCAAACAAATTGTACTTCGTGCTGCAGTTGACTTCCTGCACAATAAAGATAATTACTAAATATTAAGACATGGCCTTGACAGAGATACTTCAAGAACATTGGCAGTAAACATGTTTACCATCTTTAACTAATCCCAAAAGAACCGGCAAGTAGTCTTCAAGAGCCTGCTGAAGATCAGCCAGTGTTGAACCTCCTGCAGCAGATGGAATCATACGATGCATGAATAACTTTAGACATTATTCTTATCACAGAACGTTTTCATCTTTTTCAACACTTACCATGTTGGGTGGCACTTTTTCTTTTTGTTCTTCTAATTGTAGGACCTTCTTGGCCAGCCATCACAACCACACGTGTTCTGAGAGCACATAGACGTTCCACTGTATTCTTTGACAAGTAATCACCAAGATACTGAGCAAAATCAACAGGCTTAGGAATTCTTAGACTGGGAACATAGACTGAAACTTCCCCAATGCTTCCTGGCTTCCTTCTATTTCCATCACATTCCCTTCTGGTAGACACCAGGCAGCCCATGTCGTGCGGTCACTAAACCTGTGGATCAGCTTGAGTAAAACGATAATTTCACAATCTCAGGTGAGCAAGTATCGTCATTGGCATCAAGAGGCAATAATTTAATTATATCAGATCAAAGAACAGGGGAGAACATTCCCATGGATATAATACAGTAACAAAGATAGTGATTTATTATACCAAAATTTCGGGAAGGCAGATAACACTTAAGAAAGAAAAAGAAAAAGGAAAAAAAGGAGCTGAGAGGTTTTAACAAGTCATTGTAGGTTCTCACAAGCAGCACGATCCAAATTAAAAAAAGAAAAAAGAAAAAAACAGGGGGGGAGAGAGAAATTGTATCAGAACTTGCCATTTTTTTAAAGGTACGTTTATTTCAGTGTTTTTAAGGTGACGTTTAATAATTCTCCCTTGAAAATTTTCATTATGTTAAGACCCATCAAAAACAAAAGATAGATTATCTAACCAACCTTATCCCTCGCCCTTAGATGGTTGATTAGTCAGGTCAAAAGTTCCAGTAATCTCTGCACAAAATATTTGAGTAATCTCTGCCAAAAAAATTCACAAGACTTGAGGGTCCGAAAGATACATAGTTTTTTTTTTTTTCCCCGGAATCACAAGAGCAGTATCCGACATGACAAGTATTGTCTGGGTCAATGTTTACTGTGATAACAATAGAAAAGGACTCCAAAAGTTAACACCAGGCTAGCATGACGATAAATCATAAAACTTGAAGGTATGAATCACCATGCAACCCACTACACTGGCCACAAAAACCCAACTACGATATGGAGAACAGAAAATTAAGATTCGAGCTCAACCAAAATTAGAAGTTTAAAACGTCCACAAGGCAAAGCGGCGTCAAGTAAAAGTTGTTAGATCAATCATTTCAACCAGGGAAACAGCAAAATTTCAGCTATGCGTGACAATTGCAAGTAAAGGATCCCCAAAGAGAAATAAACAAGCAACAATTGCAGAAACGCAAAGGAATATCAGCATTCTTTTGTTTCCTTCTTGCACTATTTGATAAGATAACCAGTATTTCACCTGCTTTAAATCACCCCGTCTAAAATCACCAAATAAAGCGTAAAAGCAACAATGAACCAGAAAACCAGTGATATTCCAAAAAGAAAAAAACTGCATTGCGTGAATGGAAAAAACAAAGATTCCTCTGGTCCAGAAATGGCATTAAAACCCAAAAGCCCCTTATCCGAATTTATCTTGACGCATAGGATGAACATAGCTTGACTGATTTTCCATCCAAAACAGTGCCAAGACATTTCTTTTGAAGAAGAATACTTTGTACGATTTCAATTACTTTATTTCTCACTAGCCTCACCCTTGCATTTATCATTTCCTAAAAATCAGTAGGTTTATATAAAACCCATGACAGCAGCAGCCACACAGCGCTAGAATGTACGGACCAGAATCATATGCTAATGGTTCTTACCACAAAAAGAAAGTCGGTGCTGGCAATTCCAGAGATTCAATTAACTACAGGAACAAAACTCCGCCATTGCCAATTCAAAATCTAAGGAACCCCAAAAGTGTTAGATTTTGAGAGCTGCCCAGAAGCACAGTGAGCAGGTATAGCTTAAAATCTTCAAAGCTAAAATTCAGAAATGTTATAATAGTCTATACCACCATCACTTCATAAAGACGAAGAGATAAGGAGACAGAAACGGAGACAAGACAGAGCCAGCGAGTATCCGAATTAGAATTCGAATTATGCATAACAATTAGAAGATGGTACGAGATTATTTGTCTATATGTAAACACTACACCTAAACAACTGCCGATTGAAACGGCATTAGGTAGAATATCAGTTTATTCACAGTGAATTTAATGATTGCGTTTTAATGGCGCTAAACTCAACTGCAAGGCCTTTTCTCTACGGGTTATAATTTTCTAACAACTAACGATTTCCGTTTCATCTTTTCTGCAAAATCTGTTTGAAATTTTATATTTTATAATAAATAATTAATATTAAGATTCTTAAAAGTATAAGGGATTAGTTTATTTATTAATCATTTAATGATATATCTCGTCTGCCAAAAAAAAATTAAAACTTTGTGCTTAAAATTGTTATTAACAGAGTAAGGCCATCCTTTTTATATATAAATTAAGAAATGGAAGAATCACGTTTAAGCAAGCATATTCTACTGATTTTAATTTTAATTGTAAGGACTCAAATGAATCATTTTTAAGCATATCATAATCACTTCAATAGTAAAAGACTCAATGAAAAATCGTGTTAGTGGTGGTTTTAATCAATAATGGATTAGTTTAATTATGAAAATGAATGGCCAATATTAAGTTTGCAGATAGTGCTTCATTGCTTATCACCCAAAATGAATACCTCACTAATTAAAAATGAAGACTTAAGTTTTGTATAAAATTGGTTTGACCTGATTCGGTCCCATGCTTCATTTGTATTGAACGCGCGCGCGCAGAGCTAAACACTTAATTTAGTTAAGCATTCTATTATGTATTATTATTTGTTAAATGCTTTTTTTTTCTAATTATTGTTAATGAGCATCTTAATAGGGCAGTCCTTGAGTTAAATCATGTGTGAATAGAAAAAAAGGACCATTGTCTTGAAACAAGCTGCAGGTTAAAACATAAAAAATTTATGTTTCAAGTTTTAACTCTCATTAATACCCAAACACTTAAATGTAGATTTCAAAAGTTTAGTAAATCACATTTGAGTCCATCTATATTAACAACTACTTCAATGCACATTTGTAAGGCATTTTCATCCCTTTTCTAATCCTAATAATTTTTAACTTTTAAAGAACCAAAAGCACTTTCTGAAAGTTAAAAGTGTGATTGTCAAATGGACTTTTAATTTTTAGAATTTTTGGCTGTTAAATTTCACAATAATCCCATGTGTTTTTAGGTTTGTGAGAAATTTCCACAGAAAAATAATGAATTCAATCTTGGATGTTGAGGTAAGTGTGCTTGTCAGTGGTTTTGAACGACTTGTTTTTCCGTCTAATTATATAAGTATTGAAGCAAGATTTGGGAAACAAATAATTTGGTGTGGATTAGGATGCAAGCATGAGAGGGTGATTTCAACACATGAATGGAATCATGTTGTGTCTGTGGGTGTATGGAATTTGGTTCTTCCCAGTTCCATTCAATTGCTTCCTCTATTATCATTAATATTAACTCGAACTTGTAGGGCCCAAAGTAATAAGAGGTAATAAAAGAGACTTGATAGGAAACTGTGTTCATATTTAAGAGTTTTTTGCTATAGTTGCGGCAAAAGTGTTATCAACTACTGAGATTACGTCAATTTGAGACATTATATTATTGTTGATTAGTATAAAACTTCTAATTTCTCCAAATAGCCTCAAGCATAGGCAAATTGAACACAATGCTACAGAGAGCAAACCAAAAATTTTGATGCGTGAAGGATTGCGAGTAAAATGAAAGGAAGCTTCCTCATAAGACCACCACAATTGCATGGCAAGTTGCTGCTCTTTCATCTTCCTCTCTGCTCTTGACTGTTTGAGTTTGGCAGCTGATATCAGAGTTTAGAGGCATATGTTATCCTTGGTATATACTCCATCCGTTAAAAAATACAAGATATTTTTAATTACATTTTATCTTAATAAAGTAATTAATTATCTTCAAATTAATGTCATTTTTTGATATTCACCCTGATTTAATAAGGTATTTCACTTTGAAATAAGTATAAAGTGATTTATTTATTATGGGATATTCTTGAAAAAAGTATATTAATTACAACTTAAAACATTTACAATAACTTATATTTTGTAATAGAAGGAAGGAGTATTGATTTCTCAATTATCCTTGCATCTTAAACTTATAGGCCAAGAATAAACAAGAGGAAATAAAAATTTCCTCGTGGGTTGTAGTTGAAATTGTGTTCATCTTCAAGAGTTTCTGGTTATGTACTCTTATAGTTTTTAGCCAAATCTTACATATTAATAAAAATTTATTATTTGATAAAAACCACATAAAATATAACATTTTTCAGTTTTGTTTTTGATATATATCACAATTATAATATATATATCGTAATTAATATCATGCTATGAATAAAGTATATGATCAATATCCCCTTCACTTTTCAAGATAATAAGAATAAAATTATTGAATTTTTTTTAAAATATCATGTTTTATATTCATCTACAAAACAAGCTTCCAAGAGAAAAAAAAAAATACTTACACATGTAAAAGAATGGAGAGGAAAGGAGAGCATGAAAAAAAAAGTAGCAATAAAATGCAGACATTTTAACCAAACTTTTAGTTTCTCAAGGCTTATTAGTCATTTTTATAATTTTTATGTTTTTTTATAAAAATTTTATGTTGTTATTTACAATTTATTTTGTAAAATTTATGAAACAATCAATATTTTTTAAACAATGTCATTCATAAAAATTTACATTTATTTAATTAAAGGTATTAAGTGGAAAGATGGAGGAATTTATAGAATTAAATTATTTTTTTGATTAAAAAAAAGGAAGACAAAACAATTTATAAAATTAAATTAAAGGAGCAAACTTCTTATAGTCAATGTGGTGTAGGCAAGTCAACTGCCCGTTGAGA
This sequence comes from Prosopis cineraria, assembly GCF_029017545.1. Classification (NCBI taxonomy): domain Eukaryota; kingdom Viridiplantae; phylum Streptophyta; class Magnoliopsida; order Fabales; family Fabaceae; genus Prosopis; species Prosopis cineraria. The sequence goes on from NW_026555345.1 coordinate 26,210,485, forward strand.
AAGAAGTGAGAGGAAGCTTTCTTCGGCTCTCCGAGTTAATTCTACGGCAGCTTGTGAGGCTTTCATCTTGTACCCGCTCTCAAATTTTGAGTTTCTCAGCTGATATCAGAGACATCCGTGTACTGGTCCAAGCTTTCAATTTTCATGGCGCGTCAAGGTCTACCATCCTCCTCCTTCACTGGAGAATGGACTTACGACGTGATCCTCAGTTTTAGAGGTGAAGATACCCGCAACAATTTCACCGGCCATCTCTACAATTCCCTTCATCAAAAGGGTATTCTCACCTTCATTGATGATGTCGGCTCTAAAGAGGAGAAGAAACCACTCCGGCTCTTACCAATGCCATTCAACAATCTAGGATTGCCATCATTGTTTTCTCCGAAAATTATGCATCCTCGACTTTTTGCCTCGATGAACTTGTCATCATACTTCACTCCGTCAAGGGAGAAGGTCGGTTGGTCTGGCCAGTGTTCTACGGTGTTGATCCATCGGAAGTCCGGCATCAGAGTGGGAGTTACGGAGAGGCGTTAGCAAAACACGAGATCCGATTCCAAGTCAACAAGGAGAAAGTGAGAAAGTGGAGGGAGGCTATATGTGAAGCAGCTAGCATATCTGGCTGGCATTTCCAACATGGGTGCCTTTTACCACAGTTTTCTGTTGTTATTATTTTTTTGTATGTCGTTTGCATGACAATTTTCCTACTTATTGTTTCAAAAACGGAATTGAAATTCATCTTGATATAGGGAGTGTACATTACATGTGACTACTAACTTCAGTTTCACCTCGCATGATTTTTCGTCCCGTGGCAGGTCTCAATCTGAATATAAGTTTATTAGTGGGATCATTGAGGAGGTATCCAAAAAGATCAATCGAACTCCCTTACATATCGCTAATCACCCTGTTGGGCTGGAGTCTTCTGTTCAAGACGTAATCTCACTTTTGGAACTCGGGTCTGATAAGGTGGTCATGGTAGGGATTTATGGAATCGGAGGAGTAGGTAAAACAACAGTTGCACGTGCTGTTTATAACTTAATTGGTGATCAATTCGAAGGTCTATGTTTTCTTGCTGATATTAGAGAGAAGGCAATTAATAAGCATGGACTCGTACAACTGCAAGAGACGCTACTTTCTGAACTTGTTGCAGAAAATGACATCAGGCTTGGAGATGTTCATAGAGGGAATCCAATTATAAAACGAAGGCTCCGCCCTAAGAAGGTTCTTTTGATTCTTGATGATGTTGATAAGCTTAAACAGTTACAGGCTGTAGCCGGAGGACATGACTGGTTTGGTTCTGGGAGTAGGATCATTATCACAACAAGAAACAGCGATTTGCTTACTACTCATGGGGTAGAAAAACTGTATGAGGTCAAGGAGCTAAATGTCAGAAAATCTCTTGAATTGTTGAGTTGGAATGCTTTTAAGAATAACGAAGTTGATCCAAGATACATGGATGTTTCAAATCGTGCAGTCTTTTATGCTGGTGGCCTTCCGTTGGCTTTGGAAGTAATAGGCTCTAACTTATTTGGTAAAACAATAGAAGAATGGAATTCTATGCTAGACAAGTATGAAAGAACTGCTGACAGAGACGTCCATAACATACTGAAAATAAGCTATGATAGTTTGGAAGAGAATGAGAAGGAAATTTTCCTTGACATTGCATGTTTCTTTAATAAATTAAAACAGAGTTACATCAAGGAAATGCTTTATGCGCGTGGCTTACACTGAGACATTGGCATTAAAGTCTTGAGGGACAAATCTCTCATCAAAATTGATAGGTCGAACTGTGTGAGGATGCATGACTTAATTCAAAACATGGGCAGAGAAATTGTTAGAGAAGAATCAACATTTGAGCCCGGCAAACGCAGTAGGTTGTGGTTTGATAAAGACATTATTCATGTTTTGGAAGAAAATACGGTAATTTAATATATCTCATGGCTTTACTTTTCTCCTCGATCTATCTTGATGAATATGAAATGGGTTATTTTTTTTTCTTTTTAGTTTTACCCCAACTTTATCCCTCTTTCAACATTTACTTGAAGCTTGGCATATTAAAAGTTAAACTTAGTTAAGTAGTTAAGATGACTTGATATGGGTATGGCATTTCTAATAAATCAGTGGTTTGTTTACGCTTTGGCTTTCAAAGGGAACTGAGAAAATTAAAGTCATTATGATGCACTTACGCAAAGATGAAGAAGTGCGATGGAGTGGGGTGGCGTTCAAGAAGATGAAAAACCTGAGAATCCTTATTATTGAGAATGCGTGCTTTTCTAGAGGCCCGGAATATCTCCCAAATACTTTGAGGGTATTGGATTGGAGTGGATATCCATCATCGTCTTTACCGTCTGATTTTAACCCCGAGGAACTCATCATACTTAGCCTTCCTGAAAGCTGCCTTAAAATTTCAAACCACCAAAGGCATGTACAGATTTTATGGTTTCTATCTACTTTACCCTACTGGTCTTACATATTAGTGATAAGTAAATTTGATCATTTTGCAGGGGTTTCATTCTTTAAGTTTTTTGGATTTTGAAGGTTGCAAATTCTTAACACAATTACCTGATCTATCTGCACTGCGTAACTTGGGGATGTTGTGCCTTGATAATTGCACAAATTTGATGAGGGTTCATGAATCAGTTGGGTCTCTTGATAAGCTCATATTGTTGAGTGCCCAAGGTTGCACTCGGCTCGAAATGTTGGTATCTCGCATCAAATTGACTTCTCTTGAGACTCTAGATCTCAGGGGTTGCTCAAGTCTTAGGGTTTTCCCAGAAGTATTGGAGCCCATGTAGAGCATAAGAGACATTTATTTGGATCAAACTGCCATAAAAGAACTGCCGTTCTCAATTGGAAATCTTATTGGGTTGAAACATCTATACTTGAGGCAATGTAAATGGCTGAAACAGCTTCCAAGCAGCATATCAATAATCCCTGAACTCGAGGTGGTTCTGGCTTACGGGAGTAGAGGGTTTCGCTTATCTAGAGGGTATAAAATTCTGGAAAAGCGGACGTCAGAAGTGTTTCCAGCCACAGTTTCTCTCTATTCTCTGCCAGCTGTTAGTGATGAAAGTCTAATTTGTCCTGTTTGGGAACAGTACCTTAATGGGTGGTGTATAAGTGAAAGTGAAACAAATTTCATTCAAATATTTAATCTTCCATCTACTTTGGTTAGTTTCGTTCTGCTTTCCAATGCTAGCATTGGAGTTCCTTATTCTGGGGAATGCTCTAGAATCTTGCCATTTAAGGAGGACCCAGGGACAATATTAAGAGCCTTCCATGCAAGCAGGGATTCATCAGTGTCTTTCTGGTTCTGTGAGAAATTCCCAAAGATAGCCATATGTTTGATCGGGGGACCAGGCACAGAAGTGGACGATTCTATCTTGGATATTAAGCTGAGAGTGTTTGTCAATGGTTCTGAACAACTTACTTGTTTGTGTAATTATATAGTTTATAATCAAAAATGGCAAAACATATAATTTGGTGTGGCATACGGTGCAAACATGAGAGGGTGATTTCTGCACATAAATGGAATCATGTTCAGGTTTCATGGGAGTTGAAATACCACAAGCCATATGATCCTTGTAGGGTAATTTCAGATGACAATGGAATCCCAACAATGAATATAGATTTGTCTGGTATTCATGTCTATGAGGAAGAAAAAAGCATCATTGAAAATATCCAGTTCACAGATCCTGATATCTCTGTGGTCTCAGGTTGAAACGATGAGAAATGACTATGGAAATTTCTATTCTTTTTCGGATTTTTCAATGGAGTGCAGGAGTCGGGTGTTACATGCACTGATAAATGGTACCACCTGTTTCTCCATTTGATAGAATCATCTTGCTTGTATCATGTCCTTGCTTGAGAGATGTCTTCTTGGTGACACACCACTTTAACAATGAACTTGTTAATCTAAATGAAATAAGTTCTTTGCTTGCCTTGATACTGGTTTTCACTCTTGACACAAATTGTTACCATTCTGCTGCAAATTATTCTGTGTTTTTGACACCTCTTTTCAACTAGAGTCAAATAATTTCCTGTCAAGTTTGATTCAAGAATTCAGCTATTAATAGAGTTGATTTAGATTTTTATGTGCTTTATGTATTCTCCATGCACAACACTTTCTATTGGGAAAATAATAACTACATGAGAAGTATGATACCAGCTTGCACTTTATTGTGAAGATGAATGCTCTTTTATTGAAAAATGTCCCAACTAATTTACCAATTGTGTTCAAGTCACATCTGAACCTTTGAAAGTAATAAAACTATGTCTGCAGGCATCGATCTTATGTTCATCTTTTGCAGGACCATATTTTTGTCAGTTACATAAATGAATATATCATTTTGTGTTTATATATTGTTACAACATACTGAATATATGCTAATTAGTAATATCATGCAACTGATCCTAATGGCTGAAAATCTGTTATTATCTTTGGGACACTTATAATGAAAGGGATCCTTTTTTGGGGGAGCCATTACATTTTGAATGTGGGATCGTAAGTTCTTGGAACTACTTGATGCTTTGCAAGGTTATCTCATAATCAATCAGTCTTTTTGCTTAGTTGATTAAGGAATTGTTTGTTTTAAGATTAAAAAATAATTTTTTTAGATAATTTAAAAACTTTATAAAAAGATTATTTTATTAAGATTTTATAAAAGCATACATAATTTTATGTTTAGTTACAATAATAAAAAATAATTATTATTTAGTTATGAGGAAAACTTAAATACATAGCCTTATAATTTAATGTGTTTGTTTCCATTTAAATTAAAATATGTGGATCTCTTATGAATTATTTATTTTATAATAAATTATTATTATTAATTTTATTAATATATTAAGATCCATTTGTGATAATTTGATTGGATATAATATATTAAGCGTAGAAGGATAAGTACATAAGTCTAATTAACTGTTAGTTAATTTTTAGATATTATAACATCTTTATGAATCTTTATTATAAAAATGATTTATTATTTAGTTATTTACAATTTTATGATGTTTCATGTATTTCACATTTTTATGACATTCTCTCCTATTTATCGCATTATATTATTTTTAGAAACTACTCAAATTAGCTTTTAAAAATAATCAGAAATATTTTTTTAAATTTGATTATTTTTAAAAGTTTAAACAAACATCATAAAATCTTACAAAATGGATTTTGTTTCCAAAAAAATAGGGGATTTTTTCACTGAAAAAACTTAAACAAAAGGACCCTAATTTATTAAAGTCATGGATGCATCATATATCTCATAGTGTTGTGGTGAATCAGTCATTCCTGTCCCGTGGTAAAATATTTGCCACCATGCTTACATCAAGAAACACGTGTTTTGGCGGATTGTGCAAGATTGGACAATGGTGAGGATTGTGCAAAACCAGTGCTAAATGACCAATTTAGAAACGGTGTGGGTGTGGCCGTCACTACCCCTGAATGATAGGTCGAATGTTAAATGAAAACTTCAGTGTCAGTTTTTGAGGGTAGT
>NW_026555345.1:26216073-26258069 GCF_029017545.1 Prosopis cineraria
AAAATTAAATGGTAAAACTGATGTGTTTGTGAATATATTACATAATATGTGTGTGTGTGTGTGTAAATAGGTCAACTGTGTTAGACTTGCAGGCTAAACTTGAAAAAAAAATCTGACCTATTTAACTAAATGGGCCCTAATTAAAGGTTTGAATCTAACTTGAGTCTAAGTAAGCCAGGTTATAGGGCCTTATTAGAGGCCTAATCTATTCCCACCTCTAGTCTTATAGGCATTTCTAAATTTTTAAAATTGCAGTGGTTATGATTTTTTCAATGTTTTATTTTTTTATTTGTAACAGCGCTTTTAGTGTGTAGTCAATAGTATTTAGTATGTAATTACTAAGAACTTGACGTATAGGCTGATAATGAAATGTGTAAAATTTTTAGTAGATGGTGAGGTGTGAACTTTTAAAAGCTTGCAATGCAAATGCTCAAAAGAGTCAGCAGTCAGAACATGACTAAGCATGTTTCCACAGAAATGGGATAGGTCATACATGCGTGACACACGAGAATGAAGTGTGTTATCATCTGATAATTAAATCTTTACAGCAAGGTTATATAATGCATGGGAAAGAAGAAGAAAAAATGATGTGAAATGGTAGTGTCTTGTAAACTCTAGTGGAGGCACAAGTGAAGAGAGTTTTTTTTTTTTTTTTTCTTTTTTGGTAGAAATATGATTAGTGGATGTAGTTCATGATGTTTCTCTCTCTCTCTCTCTCGTGTCTTCCTTAGCTTTTAATTTTTTTCTTATATATATATATATATAAAACATATATCTTTGTGCAGATATCGTAAGGATGAGCAGTCTTGGGGCCAGTGACACTGCTGGGGCTACCCTTGCATCATCAGGGAATCATCCTCATGGAGGCACACCTGTAGGAGTTCCTGAAATGGAGTTCCCCTTACTTAGTTCTGAAGACGTTAAGCCGTTGAAGTACAAGGACAACATGATGTTGTTGCCTGGCTGGGTGAGATGTGGACGCCGAAGAGTGGAGATACAAGGTAAAGTGGGCGACTATTAATTCCATTTTAAACCAAAAAGTTATAGTAATTCCTTTAATGCATTGACATTTGACTGCATTGTTTTGCAGATTCTCCTGGTCGCGGCCTCCAGTCTGTTAAAGTTAAGGTCCTGCTTGATGACTGGTTACTTCCAGGTCGTCAGATGACTTTCAATTGCGACGTGGCCGACCAGCTCATTAGCAAAGATAGCGGGTTGTTGACATTGATAGTCGCGGATACCGCCAGCATAAGCGGTGGTATCATTTTCTCTATCTCGTGGCTCACGAAGGAACACAGTACTTGCACTGAAACTACGGCCGCAACATTTGTTCCCGCTAGCGAAGTACAATATTAGCTTAGTCTTGGAAGTAGTAAATTTCGTGCGCTTCAATGTTGTCTCTGCTAACAATTGTAAGTAATCATTAATGGATGGATGTGTGTGTGTAGGAGGAGGAGATATTGGGGTTTCGAACGACCTGGAGACAGGCGTGGGATGCCACCCTCGGGCGTAATGATGGAAATGCTGCGAATCATGCTGTTCAGGAGATGGTTGTAAGTTTGAAATAGCTAGTGGGTAGTAATGAATGTAATTAATAAAATACTGAGAATGATGAAATTGTATAGAACTGGATCTGGTTTTTGACATGGACATTGCAGGATACGATCACAAGGAAGCAGAGTGAGCAGCCCATGGGCGGACAGAATGTTCTGGCATTAATAATGAGCGACGAAATCGTGACGTGGCTTGAAGACGGCCTCCATTCATTGCCACCCGAAATTGCTGTTTATGTTTAAGGAATGTAGAGCTGGGCCGAAAGGGTGGAGTTGGAATTATCTGACAAGTGGATGGAGGTGTAAGGCGCGCATTTCGTACTGCCCCAGCAGGCACACCCATCATCAGCTCTTGCTGATGCCAATTGAAAATATTGGTCGCGTTACCCTCGCTCATGCTCATGCCTACTGTGACAGCTCTCCAATTACATTCATTCTTGTTGACCTTAGTTTGTGGAACGCATCTTGTAAACGCCTCTACAGTTTTTCTGGCATCATGTTCAGTGAAGAATTTTGGGGGCAAAAAGAACTTAGTGCAGGGAAGCTATATCCTTACTTTCAACAAAACTAGCATTGACTCCCCGTAGGAAGGCATTATCTTTAAAAATTACGTCACATTTTGCAAAATTATTCATTTTTTACCCAAAAAAAACTCCCCTATAAATGTTTGCAAAATTATTCATTTGGTTAATTTTGTTTGTAAGAAATGAATATACAAAACAATAAAAAGGTAAATCATGAATAAATTCTTTCAGAGTAGTGATTTGAAGCTATTGGTCATGAACAACAAAATTATTGGGCATGCCACAAATTATTCGTCGTGAACAACAAAATTACAAAGCGTATCAGAGACTCTGAGTTTCAAATAATAACAAAGTGTCTCTGAACTTCTTTATCATAATTTATTCGAATGTAAAAGATGCAAGAGAGTTAGAATAACAAGTATTTGATTAATGTTGAAGGCAAATTACAAAGTAGTAAAAATTACAAAGATAAAAAAACTAAAAATGATGAAAAAAAATTTAAGAACTATAAGTTCGAAAGATTTCAGTGTTTGAAAATATGTTGTTGTTCACCTCTTTCTCTATGATCTTCTTTTTATAATGGTTTGGCTGAGGCGGTTGCTCCCACAGAATTTGAAACTCATTTGCGAAATATCAAGGATTCAATATGCACAGTCTGTGAGATTTATGGTACAGTCTTTCTACTCGCAATGTGTTCTATTGTTAACTATCAGCCCGTGTCTTCGAGATATTCGTGAATAATGGTCAAGTCTTTACAAGATTCAGAGCCCATTGAAGTTATGGTTTTATGTATCGCAACAGTCTAGGCAATGACTCCAAGCCTCAAGAGATTCAAAGACCCTTGCTTTTCTCAATAGGCTATTCCATTATGATCTGGATTGTCCCTATTGTTGGATCACTTATTAGGCCTGACTCTTCAATTATTCAGCCTATTTTATGTTTTAGCCCTTGTAAACGACATTTTAATTTTAACCCAAATAGAAATTTTATCAACTAATTATATTAAAATGAGAAAAAATATTGCACGCAATGAAATTATTCCTAAATTAATGAGCCTCATGCAAACTTAAATGTTTTTTCATCTAGAAATACCGACTTTTATTTTACTAATTTAAATGTAGAGATAAATCCTTTCTTTTATAGCTGGTTATATCTATATTTGTTTAATATGTTTTTCTTTGACATTTACTTCCCCATGCAATATACAAGAGAATTGTAATGACCTTAAATTTTAATTTGAAAAAAAAATTTACTAATATTTTAATAAGTCTTATAGCAATTAGAAAAGGGTAGTTTATAGGAGATTATGCTAGAAACTTTTACAAGGATTCAAAGTCCAAATTTTTTAAGCTAAAGTTTGGTTTTAAATTATAGAAAAAAAATTTATGTTCTTTCTTGTAATTTTTTGTGCATTTTATTGTAATTTCTTGTGTTTTTTTTGTAATTTTTCCATTTCTTCTTTTGCTCTGAAATCATCTTGTTTATGTGAATAAAAACAGAGCATCTCGATCATTCTTTTTCACCGTCATTCTACACTTCTTTAGAGCCTCACATAGTCGGTTCCTCTCTCTAACTCTTGTTTACATCCTTACTTTATCGCTGGCTGAGAATTTTCGTGTGGTTGTTGCTTCATTTATTGTCATCATCATCACTGCCAGCCTCATCATTCTTGTGCCAGCTACTGTGAGTTAAATTGCTAATATTTTTCCACTGTTATCATGCTATTTGGTGTCATTAGGAGTCTGTCACTGGGTTGCTGTCGTCGCTGTCACCTTCTTCCTCTTCTTTATCTTCGTTCATCTATCACGGTGGAAGAGGAGGATATAGTTCTATCATTCTTCTCGATTACATGGACGTCAGTGGTGAGTGCAAGTTTAGACTTCATCCTTCCTTTATTTTGTCTACTAAACGTCCGTGTGTGATGAAGCTTTGGTTTAAATTTTTATTTTTCTTCTTGTCAATAATTTCAGGCTCCATCTCCTCCTCTTTGTATAGCTGAGTTGAAGCACTAACACTCTTCTTCGTTTGGTCTGATATCTCAGTGTATAGCAACTATCATTACACTTTGATAGAGGTAAAATACTAATTCTTCCTCCTACTCCTTCAATTCTAATAATGACGTGAATCCTTCCTTTTTCCTTTCACTGGCTGAGGTTGTTGCTTTGTTCTTCAATGTTTCTACCATAAGACTTGTAGGAAGACTTAGGTGTTATTTTAGTTTCTTGTTAAACGAAGCTAAAACTGTGGTGAAGAAACTAAATGTAAAAATTATTGATTTTGCTTGGATGCAAGCCATATAATTTAGTTAATTATAAAGGTTCTTATAATGCTTATAGGAATTATTGAAAGAGGAAATTGATGGAACTAGGATTGTTAAATTTTATAATAGAGCCTGGAGAAATAATAAATATGCATAGTGACAAGAGGATTATTGGAATATGTATTAGATTAATTTTAGAACACTATTGGAATAAGCAAGAACTTGTGAGAGTTGGATGTAAGATTTTAAAAGCTCAGGTGAGTGGGTAGTATTTCAAATAAATTTTAAATTTGTTTTAAATTTCTTTGTTTTAAATATTATTATTATTATTCCTTTATAAATTGTCTAAATGTCATTTCAATTCAATTTCTATAATAATTAGGTCTTGATTTTATGAATAATTTATGTAAAGTCGAGAATAAGGGTCGGGCCTGGAGGGTTGGGCTTGTAGGCCTATTTAAATAAGGGTTCGGACTTTAAAAATTATTATTTTTTCAAAGGAACTGGGCTTGAGAGCCTGGCCCTAATAAGCCTTGTGAAAAATGGCTCGAGCCTGGGCGGCCCTCCAAGCCCTGATAAGCCTGATTATTTCATATATATATACACATACATACATATATTTGATTGATAATGACACAATTTGTTAATATTTATTGTAGGTGATCAAGAAGAAGTTGTAAAGGTAATTGATATTGAATGTCCACCTCCATCTTCAATAAGTACACTTCCATTTGAGGGATTTAATGTTTTATTTATAGATGATGAGGATAAGGAGGATTTGGGTTTTGATTGATGAATGTGTGTTGTTTAGATTTCTAAACATATTGTTTAATTTTTAAAATATTGTATGGATTTTAATTTTTTAATTTTAAAATATTTTAATTAATTTATAATGTTTAGTTTTATTTTAGTTATTTTTTTTTTTGAACAGAGCTTCCGAGCCCAACCCTGAGCCCTTTACATAAGAGCCAAACCTCAAAAAAGAGGCTGAAAATGGATAATTGGGCTTAAAGGCCTTAAGGGCCGGGCCTTTATAGGCCGGGCACGCCCGTATTCCCAGCTATAAATTTATGTTATTACAACCTAATTATTTAATTTCATATTTAATATGAAAATGAACTTGGGCAATAAGAATTAATAGTTGAATGGTAATCGATAGAGAAAAATTTTGAAAATGTTATCTCGCTCCATACATGTTTGATTTTATTAAGGAGGATGGAGTTCGAAACATTGGATGCTAACGGTAGTTCCGTTAGCCCTTGTGCTCCATGGTGCACCCAGCTAGCAGGGTGCTTATTGGAGGTATTAACCTCATGCGATGGCGACGCACGTGGAATGGAGGGATGGTTATTCATGAACATCGTACTCACACTTGTTTTCATTGGTTCGTGGCTCCTACTGTGCTTGACTAGTTACTTACCCTCGTGGACTGTGTGTCCACGCTTGATTGATTATTTATCCTCGTAGACTGTGTGTCTACATTGTTATTCGTTCTGATAAAACCCTTCTAAACTTTTAAATTTAAACTTATCATTTTCTAGAAATTTTTTAAAAATACCTTATCAAACTATGTTTATTATAAGTTTTTATATCTTGTAAGCAGTAAAATTTTTAATACACACATATGTGATTCTATCTGCCTTGTCTAAATTCATAATCACATGATTATGAAAATCATTGTTTGTCTTCAATCTTAAATAATTCATTATTTCATTAAATTATTTCAAGTTAAATTTGTTATTTATTATATTTATATATTTCTTTATTAAAATTTAGATTTGGACGCTACTCACTATAAAATTTTTTGGTCTCAAATAAATTGACTATGAAGTGAGGGCATAAAGGAAGTACATGGTGATGACTCTTTTTGGTAAAACCTTATATTTGTAAATTATAAGTTAGTGCTCCACATACACCATAGATGGATCCTAGTTTTATTTTGTTATGGGAAAAATTTTGGGATGGAGCTAGTCTCCTTACTAATTTGATTGGCAGGTTCCGTAGTTGTTTTGAAAATTTGGAGGTTCAAATTATAGGGGATATCTGACGAAATTTTTACAAAAACTTTAAGAACCTTACTATTATATATAACTTGCACATATATCATTAATTTAGCTTAATTTCTAGATAATCAAAGCTTATGGAATGTGTGTCCACATCATATTCATGTCGATCATACCCTTAGTGTTGGGGTGTGACAAGAATAGACTTACATTCTAAATAAATATATAGCTATAACAAAATCATTAATTAAATAAGTTTTCTAAGGTCGATGATTTGAAATTTAATCCTTAATTATATTAAAATGAGAGAAAATTAAAAATTATTGCCATCAATAAAATTAGTCAAAAAACAATTGACCTCATGCAAATTTAGCTGCTCTTTCACCTTAAAATGCCAATATTAATTTTACTAATTTCAATATAATGATAGGTGTTCTACTTTGGAGTGATTACATTTGTATTGGTTTGATATGCTATGCTTTATTAGTGAAGAAAATAAAGTTCTAAGCATTAAGTCAATTAAATTCATTAATGAAGAGAATGATGCCTTTGCTTATAAAAAAAAAACAGAGTAATGCCTTTGCATTTATAAATAAATAATAAAAATAGTATTTGAATATAAATAATTTTAATTTCACTTTTTTATTTTAAATATTAAGCATTTACTTGCATTAGTAGATGAATGTAGACTAAAACATAAGGTGCATTAATCTTTAGGAGATGTTTTGATGTTAGTATTTAGATAAAAAAAAAATAATGAGTACTCCAAAAAAAACCTGAGAAAACTTTTTACTTGAGACCATTATTACTGTCATAGAATCTTCAACAACGGCCAAAAGACGTTCAAAGAGATACACTCTAATGCATCTACAATATAAAAAATTTAACTCAATATTGAGAAATCTTTAGAATACTAACTACTATTCCTATAACAACTTAAGCCACTGGTAAACATAATAAACCATTAGAAAATACCTTATCTAACGAAGGATTTCACTGGGGGGAAAAAAAGAGGACTGGAATGGAACCACAACCACCTAGCATGCAACTGCTCAAAATAGCTTATAGCAGTCGTGAAGTGTTCAAGGAAACAAACAATGTGCATTACTAACTGCAATGAATAGGCTTGATGACTTCTAAAAAGATCACTTGTAATGAGATCTCGGTGGCGGCAATAAATTTTAAACTATATACAAAGCTTTTAGTGGACCACAAATCTACACTATAAAGTCAGCTGAAAAGTACTCTAAAAAAAACTGATGAAACTTTTTACTTGAAACTATCGTTACTGTCATGGGATCATCATGGCGGCAAAAAGAAGTTCAAGGAGATACACCCTAACGAGTCTACAGTATAAGAAATTTAAGTCAATATTGAGAAATCTTTAAAATACCAACTACAATTCCTGTAACGATAGAGAAGTCCTGCTGCAGAGAGATCAAATAGGTAATCATGTAATTGAGTAAAATATTATGAAAGAGTAAACTAAACATGGTATTAGTAGAGGCAGAAGGGAAGGATGTAAACTTTTAGACTAAAACACATAGATTTATGCTCCTCATAATTCACTGGAAGGAATTAAACATATGGATTCATCTCTATTAGTTGACACATCTCCCCCAACACAAAAGAAAAATCAAAAGTGATAAATAGGGAAGTCATGAGCAGTTAAAGATGACATTTTTTTTTAAATAGATGCATAGGCAGCACAAGATGATAAATGACAAATATAACTTGATCTTAGTAGAAAGTGGATGGTATATCACCGTTGCTAGGTTGATTCACTCTAACAGTAACAGTATGTGTAATTGAAAATCCAACCCTCTCTACGTAACAAACTGCTGGGCAGAGAAAGGTCAAAACAACAATCAAGTGATGCTTAGGGAGTTTCATCATTCACTCCAGCTACTTCATCTACACTTCTAAGTCCAAGCATTTACTTGGTTGACTCATTCAAATTTAACATCCCTTCAACAATTTACTCTTTAAAGTGGAGGATTGTTTAACTTATGCCCACAAATTCTTCAACTTCCCAATGGATCTTGTAGGTCAGATGAAATCATTGAAATGACATAACCAAAAAAAAATCATAACTTTCCAGACCAAGCAAACAAAGAAATGCATAATGGCCCAAACAACAATATATTTATTGCACACACTACCCATATTTTAAATTGAGTTGCTCCTTACCTGTAATATAACAGGACTTGATTCTTCCTCTGCAAAATAGGTAACAGCCTAGACTTCTTCCAAATTATAAATATTAAATGCTCCCACAGCATATCCATCATTTTTTGCATTTTAAATTCACAGTGACAAAAAATAAAACATATCAACATAAAAGGATATTAAGTTCAAAAACTTGAATGAGATGGTAGTTACTCTAAGAAGTTCTTTTGTTGACGAAAGTTTGATTGGACAAGTCAAGGACTTCATCACTTGACCAGCCTAAATAGGGGGGAAAAAATTATGCACCAGCACAAATCTGTACGAAACTTCTCATATTGGGATTTACAATAGCATGTGATGTTCATATTTATAGGAATCCAATTGAAATTTAACTTCAATTATTAATGTTTAACATGTAATGCTTTCTATGCATGAGTTAAGTCAGCAATATTGAACTCTTTGAATCGATTACCAATGCATAAACATCCTCTCCTTCATTCTAAAGTATCATCATGCCAAGAATACAAATTCAAAACTCACAAATTAACATCTTCTTCAAAAAAGTAATACACATATCCATTATTTGATTATTAAAATAGTTATATGTCAACCACTGTGACAGTGGAATAATTATCCAAAAAATGAAACCAGCATCCAAAGAAGGAGCAACAAAATTTTTAACACTGATAACCACCTCTACGATTTAATGTGTACTCAGCTCATCAAACTTGGGGAAAAAAAAAAAAAGAGCAGCCAAAGTTCAACCACCTCTGGGATTAAACCAAACCTTTGTTGTCTTAACAATATGCTGGTGCAAGGGCATTTTAACTGGCCCATGCCTTTACTTTTTTTTTTTTGCATTTTATGTATAAGCATTAAAATGGAGCTCTATTACCTTTCTTCTTTCTAGAATCCAGCATACATGTTTAAATGGTTCAGGAAGGTAAATCTACTGCTTGTAATGTCTTTTAATCCCAACATTCGATGAACAAAGGCTAAGGTTAGCCATGAAAAAGCATTTCACTGCTACAAGTAGTGTCCAAACTGACTTCTATCGGGACCAAACTGCCTGTACCAACTGAGACTAGACGACTAACTTCCACCCAGACCAAACTGCTAGCACTGACCAAGATTGAAGCATAGCTGACTCCAATCCTATCATGGTCAACGCAGGCAAAGGCCCTAATCAGTGCTAACAGTCACGGTCCCAATAGAAGTCAGTTGTCTAGTCCCAGTCATAGCCAGCAGTATGATCCCATGGAAGTTGGTTGTCCAGACTGCCAACTTTGACTAGGATCGAATTGCTGATGTTGTCCGAGTCACTTTTAAATTCAAACATGGAATTTTAAATTTAGAATTTTAATTAAGATCCAAACAAAGGATTTTAATATTATAATTTGAAATTTTTTTATTTCATCCAAACAAAGAATTTAAAATCTATAAATTTTAAATATAAGATTTTAAATTGAAAATTTCAACCTAAATTGGCCTATCTAAATACAACCTAAGAGATTTTTATTTTATAGATATATTGATAGGTCACATCTAGAGTTTTTTTTTAAATTATTTCTTAAGACTCTGATTTTTATTTGACTCAATATGTGGTGATCCTACCCACTAGTGGTTTAGAAGGAAAAAAAAAGGAGAAATTATCCACAGATCCCAATTAACAAAATTAAATGCAAGATGTCTCCTAAATTTTATTTAATACCAAAACCTACATGCTTAATCTTATATATTTAAAGTATTTATTTTTAGTTAAATCAAGATATGTGCATCATTTATAAATTATTTATTCTATGATAAATTATCATTATTAATATTAACACATTAAAATTTATTTATTGTAATTTGATTGAATATAGGTATATTAAGTATATAAAATTTAATATATAAGCCTTATCTTTCATTTAATACAAATAGATTACAAGGAACCTGACAGTAATTTAGAAAAGATGTGAAATGACAACAATGCCTTTTCATCTCATTGACCAACTTGGAATGGTAATGATTGATTGACCATTGACCACTAGCCAATGTTAACGAGTTGTTCTCTTGTCATAAGTCGATGTTGACCAAATGTTGACATGTAATTTTTGTCATTGACTAGTCAATACCAACAGTTGACCAATTAACAACCAGTCAAATTGTTAGGGATCAAAGACATCTTGATCATTTTACATAGTTTGTTGATTACTTTTAAGTTACTTGCAACGAAATTTGGGAGGCCTATCTATATATACTATATTTAATTTTGGGAAAATATCAATCAAAGATTAGCATAGAAAGTTTATGTTAGTTAAGAATTGTAAGATCCTTAAATTTGTCCCTTGGTCTTTAATTGAAATTAATTTTTTATGTTAAATGATTGAATTGTCTTTGAAGCTTAAAATAACAAAAAAGTTACCCTCATTGGCCACTGTCATCAACATTGGCCACTAGACTACCGTTGGAGACCTTGCTAGTGACACTTTTATTCAAGGATAATTTGTAAAGGTAACCAAGGGTCTTGATCCTCTAACTTCTTGGCCACATAAAAAATTTGGTGTCCACCAAGCCACTAAACCAATTTAATTACATATGGCAACAATATATATATATATATATATATATAATAACTCAAGCTTTTAAACTACTTCCATGATATAGCATTACGATGCATTGTTAATTTCTAAATGATACTTGTTATTTTACTAATGTTACTTGTTAATTTGACATGATTAATTACAAACTAAGAGCTTTAAAACTTCAAGCATTTTACTTGTTAACAATTTGAATGTATTGTTATTAATTATGAATGAATTATTATCAAAACCTGAATGAATTCTTGTTGATGAAAAACTAACACTTATACAATTAAGCACATCCTATCTGTTTTTCTAATTTATTAAAGCCTAAATATATTATTGTTAATTCCGAATGCATTGTTGTCAAAACTTGAATGGATACTTGTTGATGAAGGATTAATACTTGTACAGTTACAACTAAGCCCATCCTATATATTTTTCTAACTTATTAAAACTCAAATGAATTGTTGTTAATTTTAAATAAGTTAATATTATGAACCAAATGGATACGTGCTGACGAAGGACTAGCATATACAATTATGTTCATCCTCTCTGTTTTTCTAACTTATTAAAGTCTGAATGAATTGTTTTTAATTTTTAATGAGTTCTTGTTAAAAAATGAATAGATATTTGTTGATAAAAGACTAACATGTATAATTATGCCCATCATATCCATTTTTCTAACTTGTTAAAGCCTAAACATATTCTTATTAATTTTGAATGTATTGTTGTTAAAACCCGAATAAATACTTAATGTTGATAATTGAAAGTATATGTCTAATGGAAAAAAGTATATAAATAACAAGTCATTCAGGTTTTGACAATAACACATTGAAAATTAAAACAATATATTTGGGTTTTAACAAGTTAAAAACATGGATAGAATGGGCTTAGTTATACAAGCATTAGTCTTTTATCAACAAGTATCCATTTATATTTTGATAACAACCCATTCATAATTAACAACAATACATTCAAACTTTTAATAAGTAAAATGCATGGAGTTTTAAAGCTTTCAATTTGTAATTGACTATGTCAGACTAATAAGTAATATTAGTAAACTAATAAGTGCTATTCAGGAATTAATAACATATCATTATATTATAATATGAAAGTGGTTTAGATGCTTGAGTTACAAAATATTTTTTCATATATAATTTGTAACATCTCAAATTTTAATCCTCGAATTAACTAAGTTTAATTATGACAATTAAGTAAATTGACGTGATGTATGGTTAAAGAGGTCTAATGATTGATTTTGATTGTGTTTCAACCCTAATTATGGGTTTGGTGTGAAGTAAGGCTACTTGGGCATCAAAAAGAGAAGAAAATAAGGATGAAATGTTTCTGCACCACACGTCGTGGTGTGTAATATGTTCGTTATGGTGCAAAGACAAATACTTAAGCGAGAGAGGACCTCTCTATATAATGTGCCGCAGCGCGTGCAACGTCCACCATAGCTCATATCCCTTTTTTGTATAACTTAAGTTGCAAACTGAGGTAAAAAAAATAAGAAAGAAAGAAGAGGAAAATGAAAAGCAAGTGGAAAACTTTGCTAGAGTTCATACTTTGGGGATATTTGAAATGTTTCAAAGTTGCTAAACATTAAAGGTAAGTATCCTACACCCTAATCTTTCATTCTCTTTCACATTTACAAAGTTTTCGATTAGGGTTTGATAATGAGAGATGATTTTCAATCTATAAAGGTTATGGGTCTAAATCAATTGATTCAAATGAAATTAATAGGATTAGATTGGAGTATTTAAACTTAAAAATAATGAGTTTTGGGATTTTTGGTTGTTTGATAATATGCAAAATTTGTAATTATGAAGGTTGTTATAAAGTTGAAATGTCATTAATAGAAATATAATGGCTCATTAATTTTGTTGAGGATTAAGGAGAGTTAATAAACCCAATGGGTAGGCCCAAACATAAACAATGTGGATATTGAAAAATCTAGATGTGGAAATTAGAGTTGTAATGTGTACGTTTGACATTATTGATGAAGTTTAACTTGGTTAATTATAGATTGAGCTCTTGAATACCATTTTGGCTTAGGAAAGTCAAGTTTGAAAGTTTAATATTGAAGGGTAAACCTTTAACTTTTTAAAGATTTAAGATAACTGGGGGAATCATACTTTGGGTAGTTATACATTAATTGTAATGTGATGTGAAATATATATTTAGAGAGTAAATTGTGATTTGTGAATATGTGTAACATGCTACAAAATCGTGTGATTATGTAATTGCTTTCATTTGAACTAAAGATGCAAAGAGATTTCAAAATGAATTTTTGAGTTTCATTATGATTAATTGAGTGGTTGATAATGATTGACAATGATAATGATGAATGTGCTATGATTGAAATATAAGTAGTATATATGATAAATGTAAAGATAATGAGATTTGATGCTTAATTGAGTAGTACATGGTTGTGAGCCTAGAGTGGTGATTTGAAAATAAAATTGTGAATAGTAAGTAAGCATCGTATGTGCATGATCAGTGGATAGGAGTTTGCCAAGGAGAGGAGTAGAAAAAATTCATATGGTATTTTGATTGCCCTTCAGTGCACAAAGGTATAGCCTTATCTTACAATTTGTCAAGAGACTGTCTCATAATTTGTTGAAGGACTAGAACCTAGCTAGCTTTACTAGTTTATCGAGGAGATTAGCTTAGGATATATGACATCCCAGAGATTCAAGAAGTGGGGAAAGATATGGTCCGATAGTAAGTTATGTGATCTTTAGTCAGGTCACACCTTACAATTGGTGAACTTGGGTAGTCCAATCACAAGAATAGAGCTCTATTCAGTGTTATAGCCCATGGTTTCAATCAGAGAAAATAAGGAGGGTATAAGGATGGTTGATCATTGTCTATGTGATTATATGACATGTCACATGATTAAGTTATGGCAAGTCAAGTTAATATATTGGGTCATAGTCACATGTCTAAGTGTCTTGTGACAATATACCTTGTGCTGAGATAAAAATGAGCTAAATGAGTGATGTTAAGTTGTGTGCTATATGTTCAAGCATGTCTTAAAAACTTTGTTTCATATCCATGTGTTTATTACAATTGATATATAACTGCATAAGGTGGGTTTTACCTTAATTACTGAGTGACTAGACTCACCCCTTTCTTTTAACATTTTATAGGCTCTAGCTCTAGTGTAGAGAGGGATAAAGCTCCAGAGGCTTATGAATCTGTGCATTCCTAATGTAACCCTCTAAGTATTGTTTATTTTGTGTAATAGAATTTCATTGCTAATTTTAGGATACATTTTATTTATACTTGCACTACAAAGTTGGTTAAAGTTTTTGGGTTGTATTTTGGACCCTGAGTAGTTGTGTATGATAAGTTATATATGTTGATAAGGCCAAAATCTTAGTGTAAGTGTAGAAAAGTTATTTTAATCATAATATGATTGATTTTTAATGCAATGTAATGAAATTACCTTCCCCTTCTGTTTTTAGAATTAAAGGGTTTGAGGGGTGATTTTACGCTACACTGGTATTTAAGTATATGTGGTGTGTTATACTAGTAGTTCTAAATCTAATAAATATGGTCTGGATGTTATAAATGGTTTTTGGCACCTGTTTTGGATTTTGGACACCCTTTTTATGTGTGAAAGTTGTGAAAAATGATAAAAATGTGTTTGGGTATCCAACTTCCTGGTGTGATATGGGTTGGAAGTAAAACACATGTAATTAATTAAATTATAAAAAGAGCTTTCTGTAAACACATAGATCATCTCATTCGGACATTGGATCAAGAATTGGGGCACGTCAGAAATTGCCTGATTCTACTATCATGAAAATGTGCAACATGCCACGGTGCATGATACAGAGAGCAACAAGCCACAATGCAGAGTGCACAAACCACAGCATATTGCTCTATTTTTTAGCAAACTTGATGTTTTTTTTTAACTATTTTCAATTTTTTCTCCTTTGAGGTATCCATACTTTTGTAATTTGTTTTTACTTTGATTAGAGAGTTAATGGATGGATTTGACTCATTTTGATTTATGAAAACTTGCGATCCCCATTTTTCTTAAATCACAACTTGGTAATCTATTATGAGTTAATTACTTGATTATCATGGTGCATGGTTTTAATTGGTGTATGGATAAGGTGGATATTTCATAATTAAATGGGTTTAGTGGCCACCAATGTTTTTAGGTAGTGAAGAAGTTATGGGATCAAATCTTCCTTTGGTCACATTTACAAATTACAAATTATCCTTTAATAAAAGTGCCATCGGTGTCAGAGTTTCGGTGGTTGCTAGTGACAGGGGCTCTAACGACCTCGCCGCCTTCCAATGGCGTTGACAACAGTCTGGTGACTGGCACTGATAACAATAGGGGTGACTTCATTTATTATTTTAAATTTCAAGGGCAATTCAATCATTTCACATAAAAATTAATTTTAATTAGGAATAAAGGAACTGCAATGAAATATCATAATCTTACAATTCTTGACTAATATAAACTTTCTACTGTGATCTTTAAGCGATATTTTCTCTTTAATTTCCTTACTTAGGATATGTAATCCCCCCCCCCCACCCAAAAAAAAAAAGAGTTTACATTGAGAAGGAGAGCTATATAGATTCTCACTATTTTTTGCTTGCGTATAATGGTAAATAAATTAATTGTCAATTGTCACTGACTTGATTCCATAAAACATGATTATAAATTATTTCAATTATTATAATTGAGACATTTCTTCATGTAACTCCATGTTAAAATTTAATTGCATCCTTTTATAAAGTTATTTTCTTTTTCTTTTTCAAAAGAGCATAATGTCTCCAAGACAAATGGCAAGCCACTAAAAGAGATATTGATGAACATGATATGATATCACCAAGCCTATAGAGTCATATTTAGCTTTACAAAAGCAGGTCACAAGTAATGCAACTTGTTCTTCATTTTCTTCTTGTTATCCTTAATGTTTAAGTCACAAGTGTAATACGCAGCATACATCTCTGTTTTTTCATTATGCTCTGTTTCAAAGCCAATAAAACAGAGCTTAGAATGAATTCCAAAAATTAAACTTGAGAAAAGATGGGTATATAATTATGAAAGGACAAAAAAACTTAATGCCCTAATGTTTTGAGTGAAAATGTCATTACATCCTTTTATATATTTTCTTCACAAATTCCAATGGAGAAGAAGACCAAGTATCAAATTCACTGATGGTATGCCCAAGTGGATCATGAGTAGGCTTAGAAGAGGAAAATGAGAAAACATATTTGTGTGAGCCTATTAAGATCGAATGAAATTAGATTAAAAAAATTATGTAGAAAAGAGAATTAAGATTTTGGGCAACAATTTAATATCAAACTTTTTTATATTTTTTGTTCCTGAAAATCCAATAAAAATGCAAATGTTATCAGTATACGAATCTCTCTCGTTTATATAACTTGACATTTAGACGTATTATTAATAAGGTTGCAAAGAAAATTTAATTTTCGATCGAAAGCATCTTATTATGATAGCCATAAAGCAATGTGGATGATTTATATCTTTAGTTTCAACATAGCTGGTCAGATATTTAAAAAAAAATACTTTTTTTAAATTAACCTATTAATTTATCTTTTATTTAGCACTTTGTATTGGTTATCATCTGAATTAATCTGTGAAGAAATTAAAGACTTGCGTAAAGAAGAAAACGAAAAAGAGCTTGGGCGCTCTAATTTAATTAAATTGATCACAGGAACTTACTACGATGATGAATTATTAAAAGCATGATATATTATATGAGACTTTTCTTAGTGTTACTCCATCTTATCATCATTCAATTTCATAGCTACAAATTGTAAGCCACAAATAAGCAAGATATCAGAAAATCATGTCAAATTAAACTAGCATGTATATAGTATTATTTCATTTATTAAAGGTTTCTGACATCTTACTCATCATCATGTCCTCCTTTTAATAATTTGAGGCATGAAGCTTGTGAGATAGAAATTTTTTTTATCCTATTTATAAGACATGTGACTTTTTATCACAAGTTTCTCCTTTTAATTTTCATTAAATATTAGTGAAAGGAAGTAATGTATGCTACTAAAGTACACATGTTTAAAAGGGACAAAATTTAAAACTTATTGAATTTTTAAACAAAGTTAACATGTTATTAAAATTTCCATGCTTCTAATAATATATATTAGAAGTAATTTATAAATAAAATCAAAATAAGTATCATCCTAAGTTTGGGATTCATTTGCAGAGCTAGCAATTTCATATGAAATGTCATCAATATTTCATTCACAGGAGAGAAAGTTGTTACAATTTTACACAGGTAACTTTATTACACATTAGTAATTGAGTGCTACACTATAAATATGTAACATCCTAAAAATTTTAAAACTCAAATTTATTTAAAAAAATAAACAAAAATAAAATAAAATATCTATAATTAAATTAAAATTTAGAATAATTTAATAGAGGCCCAGAGTTCGAATTTTACTAAGCAAAAGTTTGGTTTTATTTGATTTTTAACTATGGGAAAAATTACCAAAGTTGACCCGGGCTTTTGTGCAATAATAAAAAATGTTGGGCCCTTTCTTGTAATTTTCCCCAAAGTTTTTGACCAGCATTTTAAGGAGCAAACTGATGCAGAAACGCAGAGAAAATGAGAAAGGAAGCAAACGCACAAACGGGAGAGAGAGAGAGAGGAAGAAGAGAAGAGAAAGGGAGGGAGTTAGGCTTGGATCTAGGAGTCTTTGCGACCGTTGCGAGCTCGGCTACACGATAGGTAAACTCCCTACTTCAATCCTCTTCTCTTTCTCTTGATTTTCTTCAATTTTTGGAAGAGGAAATTTTTGGATTTTGATCCCAAAGGCTTTATTCTTGTAAGCTTTTGTTTCTTTGGATTCTAGGGAGCATGTTTTGAGTTTCTATATAGTGATCTAATGTTTTGAGTGAATAATTGGATGAAAAGAGGTGTTTTGGGCACAAAATAAACCTTGAGAAATTGGGTTTTTGCTCCTCAATGGTTTAAGCCTATTGATTTAGTTATAATTTTGCTATTTGAGCCCAATAAGATTTAAATTAAGGTTTGGTTTTCATTATAAGGGCTAATGGTGAAAGTTGGTGGCACTAAGTAAAGGTTTTTAATTGATTAAAAAAATTATATAAATTGAAAATTAGCCTAGTGATGGCTAATAAATGGTTTTGGTGGTTAAGTGATACTATGTGAATGGTTGGTTTAATATATGGACCATTAGGGTGGATTATGACTCATTGACCTAAGTTGTGTGGTATAAGTTATAGTCTTCATTAATACTATTTGTCATGATAAGTGATGTGGATCACTTATATGTTGTAGAAAATTGTTGGTGGAACTTATTGAGAAGTAAGGAACAAGCCGAGCCCTATTTTGTACAAGGGGAACCCTTTTAGTACCAAAGGGTTGAGGTAACAGGGGAATTTATATTTCTTATTACTTTGTTTTAGCTATTTTTGAATAAATATTACTAGTTATCATGCATTACATGTTTTAAAAGATTAAATGTGCTTTATAAGGGGTTATGGGGTACTACTTTGATTATAGTGCAAATATGTTTTCTAATTGTTTAATAACAATGTTTTTATGGAAATGAGATTTATAAATATTATACTACTTTAGAGTGTTGAATGGTCAATACTCAGGAAAGGTAGACAAGAGTAAAAGGCATGATCTCGGTGGGAGTTCACCAATGAGAAGGTGTGGATTTTTGATATTCTATGGCACACTGTCAGTACTCAGTGTTGTCTTACGTATTGTGGGCTCAGTGCACTAAAGTGGTTAGTGTATTGAGTGTTCGACACCTCTCAGTGGGGGAGGGAATCCGACATATGAAGTGTGAGGTTGAGTGCCTAGGCCAAGGTAGCCCTCACATGGAGAGTAAGTCGGGCTGGCTCTGGGAGGGAGTTAGCTTTGACTGCTCAGGATTCACGTCGAAGGGGCATAGGCGGTTCGGTGGATTAGATCATGCCTTAGATTATGTTTTGTGCCTGTGGAGGTACAAGTAGGTATAAGGTTTACCTGCGAGTTAAAGAGTGCCAGGGGGCATTCTGTTGGTCATGAAAGGCCATACCGGCCTAGGTCATGCATTCATGCATTTTAAATGGCTAAATTATATACTATGTTGAATTTATTATTCATTTATTTAATTATGGCTTACTTTGTAATAATCAATATAGATTTCACTGTTACTGAGACTGTGGTTGTCTCACCCCTTTCTTTTCAATATTCTAGGTCCAGGCGAAGGATCCAGTGGTGGACGGGGAAAAGAGCAAAGCTAGGGGTTTGCTTGTGATTTGTAAAGAACTGCAACCCCTTTCTTTTGAGCAAATATATTGTAATGTATTTAAGATTAGGGTGCCAGTAGGATATGATTATGTGTGTGTGTGTGAATATGTGTGGATTGTGTGCTTGTGTATGAATTTTTGTCTGTTTGCAGACTTGTGGCTAGGAAACTTGGTTATGGTGTGTGGTTTTGATGGATTTACTTAGTAGACCAAGTTTCTATTACAAGCAGATCTTTATTTTGATATATATGTGATTTTATAAGCAAATGCAAAGTGGTTGCATTGCAAATGGTGTGCTATGGGAAAACATACAGCTTGGATAGAGAGAGTGGGTGCGTGGGCCCCACAAGGAGCTCTGAGCCAAGTGAAAATGTTTAGCATATGTATTTATATAAATACATGGTATTTGGATTGATTTGTGACCACTCTTGTATGATTTGTGCATTTTGGGGGTTTAGGGTCCATTTTAGGAAATGGCACCCGGGTGGTCAAATTTTGATGTATGGGGGTTTTCCATCATTTGAATGTTCTATCAAGTGTTTTTAATCTTATTTGACGTGTCCAAAGTGTTTCCACAGGTTTGTGACCATTAGGATGGGATTTGGACAATTTTGAAAATGGTTTTTACCAAAAAGCTGCACTTTTGCATCCGGGTGTCCAAATCTTAATCCGACCGTTGGATTTCTCTAAAATTTGGGTCACAAGTAAAACCTTTTATAAGCTTCGTGTGGGCTTTGGAATCACGTCGATCGGATATCGGACGGAGAAACGACGCACTCCGGAATTTGGTCTGGAGGTGCTGTCATGACAGCATTAAATTGCTGTCATGACAGCTACAGTGTTGATTTTGTAACCTGCACAAAATTCAATCCGTCCGTTGGATCTTTTCAAAATTTAGTATGCTAATAGTATTCTTTAAAAGTGACATGTGGGCTTTGGAATCACTCCGATCGGAGGTCAGATGATGAAATGGTGCACTCCGGAAGTTGGTCCGGAAGTGCTGTCATGACAGCTTTTTAGCTGTCATGACAGCAAAAATAGTCAATCTTTTAACATGTCTAATTTTTAATCCGACCGTTGGATCTTTTTGAAATTTGGTACACTTATAGTACCCTTTGAATGTGACGTGTGAGCTTTAAAATCACTTCAATCGGAGGTCGAATGACGGAACACCGCCTCCTGGAAGTTGGCCCAGGAGGGCTGTCATGACAGCAATAAATTACTGTCATGACAGCATCTTTTTATTCCATTTTCGTCTAACTTGCTTCCGTGCGCTATAGGTAGAACCTATAATTATTTTTAAGGTTTTAAATGATTTATTTCTTAAGTTGGTTAGAGGATCAACTCCTTAACCACACTTAGTTTGTTTGAATTATGTGATTTTTGGATAACACTCAAGGCAAGTGTTACATTTGGTATCAGTTTTAGGTTTATGATTCCTTTTTCCTACTTGGCACCTTAAATACATTACTTTTATGCTCTTTCCCTTCTACCACTAACCTGGACTAATATGGTTTTTCTTTCTCTGGCTTGTTCCTTTAGGAGGGGAGAAAGGTCCGTACGCTTGTAGCCGTACACCTTTCAGTTCTAATATGGCTCGAAGGGGAAGGGGTAGATCGAGGAATGAGGAACGACCACCACCTCTACCTCCTCCGCCTCCACCTCCGCCTCCACCTCCACCACCACCACAGGGGACAGATGCAGTCATGGCTAGGCTGCTTGAAGTTATGGTGGATATACAGCAAAATCTTAGAAGTCATACTGTTCCAGATCAGCATGTTGACCTAAGTGCTGGGCAGGGATCTTCTAGTACTATGGGAGCTCATGCACCAGTTGTTAATAATCGAGAGGATGACATATCTGAACCTTGGAAGGAATTCTCTCGCTCTAATCCGACTACATATGATGGTAGTATGCTTGATGGGAAAGCTGAAGAGTGGTTGGATCGGATGGAGCAGTTATTTACTGTTGTGAGGTGTACATCTGAGCAGAAGGTTATCTTGGCTACGATGCAGCTTGTTGGTGAAGCCAAGCATTGGTGGGATTCTGTTAAGCCCACAGATGGAAGATCTATGTCTTGGGATGAATTTAAAGAAAGATTTTATGATTTTCACTTTCCGCCAGCTTTCAGAGATGAGAAAGAGGCAGAGTTTCATGCATTTCAGCAGGGGGACTTAGACGAGGAGACTTTTATAAGAAAATTCAATCAGCTGTCTAAGTTCTCAACATATCTGAAGGCTTCTAATGATAGCAAGTGGAAAGCAAAGAGGTTATTAGAAAAGATGAGGCCAGAATACCGCCAGCAGCTATCTTTGTTGGGCGAGGCGACATATGATGAGATGTGCAATCGTCTGAGGATTGCCGCTCGTCGAGGCCGAGACACAGAGAGTAGCCGGAGTAGGGATACACGAGGTCGATTTTCTTTTGGGTTAGCTCCTACTGGTGGTGTATCCAAGAGAATGGGTTTTAGCTCTGGTTCTTCTTCTAGTGGCTCCTTTAGAATCGGGTCTTCTTCTGCTTCTGGTAATCGAAATTTAAATAGGGGTTCAAGATTTCAAGGTAATCGGGGTGGTAATATGAGATCTGGGGGTTCTCGTTTCTCTGGGAATGCTCCAGCACGTTCTTCACAGACCAGTCAAGCCCCAATTCTAAGCACAGCGAGGTCACCTTGCAATAGATGTGGTAGGGTTCATTTTGGTCGCTGCTTTGCTTGTTACAAGTGTGGAAAGTTAGGCCATTTGATCCGTGACTGCCCTGATTTACATGAGAGCTCGGACCGGAGGAACGTGATTCCTGGTAGAGTGTATACAGTATCTCAGGAGGAGGCTAGGAAGTCATCGAATCTAATCACTGGTATGGTTTCTATCTGTGGCCTCGATTTAGAAGCTTTGTTTGATTGTGGTGCGACGCATTCTTTTATTTCTGCCGAGCGCTTAGATAGAATGGCTATGCCTGTTGACCAGTTGCCCCATGATATAGAAGTTTCCTCTACTTCTGGTTTAGTTGGTCGATCCAGTGTGGTGTGTAGGACTAAGATGACTTTTAATGGGCGATCGACTTGGGTGAATATGATCAAATTACCTATGCAAGGGATTGATTTAATTATTGGTATGGATTGGTTGACAGCTTATGGTGCTGTCTTAGATTGTGTGACTAAGACAGTGACTTTGGTAGAAGTACCGGAGGTGATCAAAGAATACCCTGGTCATTCTTGTTTTCTTTCTTCTTTACAAGTTGAAAGGTTGATTGAGCAGGATGTGAGGCTTACGTGGTAGTGCTCGCTACCCAAGGGTCTGAGACAGGTATAGTGGATGAAATTGAGGTTGTTAGGGAGTTCCCAGAGGTGTTTTCTGAGGATGTATCAGGATTACCTCCAGAACGTGAGGTTGAATTCTCAATTGACTTGGTACCGGGGACTCAGCCAATTTCAAAGGCTCCCTATAGAATGGCTCCTTCAGAGTTAGCTGAGTTGAAGAAGCAACTTGAGGAGCTGTTAGATAAGGGATTTATTAGACCTAGTGTTTCTCCTTGGGGATCTCCTGTCTTATTTGTGAAGAAGAAGGATGGTAGTTTAAGATTGTGTATCGATTACAGGCAGTTGAATAAGGTTACGGTGAAGAACAAGTACCCACTGCCTCGCATCGATGATCTCTTAGATCAGTTGGTTGGTGCCACGATTTTCTCTAAAATTGATTTACGTTCAGGGTACCATCAGCTAAGAGTTAGTGAGAAGGATGTGGCAAAGACTGCTTTCAGGACTCGATATGGTCATTATGAGTTTTTGGTTATGCCATTCGGGCTGACTAATGCGCCTGCGGTTTTCATGGACTATATGAACCGCATTTTTCGACCTTTCTTGGATCAGTTTGTGGTAGTTTTTATTGACGATATACTGATCTACTCTAAAGATGAGGAGCAGCATGCCAGACACTTGAGGACTGTCCTAAGGTTTCTGCGAGATCATAAGCTATATGCCAAGCTCAGTAAGTGCGAGTTTTGGATGAGAGAGGTTAGGTTCTTGGGACATATCGTGTCGGCAAATGGTATTGCAGTTGATCCATATAAAGTTGAAGCAGTCATGCAATGGGAGAGACCAAAATCGATAACTGAGATCCGTAGTTTTCTGGGATTAGCAGGTTACTACCGGCGTTTTATCAAAGGTTTCTCTCAGATTTCTATGCCTTTGACTAGACTCACAAGGAAGGATAGGCCATTTATCTGGGATGATAAGTGCGAGACAGCTTTTCTTGAGTTGAAAGAAAGGTTAACAACAGCTCCAGTATTGGTGATTTCGGATCCTCAAAAGCCCTATGATGTGTATACTGATGCCTCTCATAAGGGTCTTGGTTGTGTTCTAATGCAAGATGAGAGAGCAGTGGCATATGCATCTAGACAACTTAGACCGCATGAGGAGAATTATCCAACACATGATCTCGAGTTGGCTGCGGTGGTCTTTGCGTTAAAGATCTGGCGTCATTATCTTTATGGAACAGAGTTCAGGGTCATGAGCGACCATAAAAGTCTCAAGTACCTGGTAGATCAAAAAGAGCTGAATATGAGACAGAGACGTTGGATGGAGTTTCTTAAAGATTATAATTTTGAATTTAAGTATCATCCGGGGAAAGCAAATGTGGTAGCAGATGCTCTTAGTCGCAAGACCTTACATGTAGCCTATTTAATGGTTCGGGAGCATAGATTGATGGAATCTTTGGTTGAAATTTTTTTGGGTATGACTAAGTTCTCTTTGAATGGTCTTAATACTATGGTTATTTCTAATGAATTTTGGAAAGAGATACGAGATGCTCAGCTTCAAGATCCGATTTTGTCAAAAATAAGTCAAGACATCGAGAATGGTGAGATAATGGACTATTGGTTTAGTGATGATGGGTATGTGGTTTTCAAGGATAGGGTGTGTATTCCTAACAATGAGTCTATTCGGAAGAAATTGTTGGATGAGGCACATCGAAGTAGCTACACCCTTCATCCCGGTGCTACTAAGATGTATCATGACATGCAGCGTCATTGGTGGTGGCCAGGCATGAAAAAGGATGTCACAGAGTATGTTAGTAAGTGTTTGACCTGTCAGAAGGTCAAAATAGAGCACCAAAAGCCATCGGGGTTATTACAGCCTTTGGAGATTCCTAAATGGAAATGGGAGAGTATTTCAATGGATTTTGTATCTGGTTTGCCGAGGACCCAGGCTAGTTTTGACTCTATCTGGGTAATTGTAGATCGTTTGACTAAGTCAGCACATTTCTTACCGGTCAAGACCACCTATACGGTTGATAGGTATGCTGAGATCTACATTAAGGAGATTGTGCGACTACATGGGGTACCGAGGGATATTGTTTCAGACCGTGATCCTCGGTTTACATCGAATTTATGGCAAGCTATGCAAAGGGCTATGGGTACAGATCTGAAATTTAGTACGTCTTATCATCCACAAACGGATGGACAAACTGAGCGGACGATCCAGACATTAGAGGATATGTTGAGGTCATGTGCCCTAGAGCTTCAGGGAAGCTGGGATAAGCATTTACCTCTGGCAGAGTTTGCTTATAATAACAGTTATCATGCCAGTATTCAAATGGCTCCTTATGAAGCATTGTATGGAAGACGATGCAGATCGCCTCTTTGTTGGTATGAGTTGAGTGAGAGGACAATGATGGGACCGGATGTGGTAGATGAGACCACAGAGAAAATCAAATTGATCCAACAAAAACTTCTTACAGCACAGAGTAGACAGAAAAGTTATGCAGATAATCGTCGTAAGGACTTGTCTTTTGAGATTGGGGATCATGTCTTCCTCAAAGTTTCCCCATTGACAGGCGTTGGACGCTCAATTCGGGCTAAAAAGTTATCTCCTCGATATATGGGTCCTTTTGAGGTTTTGAAGAAAGTTGGGCCGGTGGCTTATCAGTTGGCATTACCGCCTCAGTTAGCGGGTCTACACAACGTGTTTCATGTGTCACAATTGAAGAAGTACCAGCCAGACCCGTCGCATGTGATAGAACCTGAGGAGGTTGAAATTCAAGAGAATTTAACCTACCGGACTGAACCAGATCGTATTGTGGATGCTAAGGATAAGCAACTCAGAAATAAAACAATCCGGTTGGTAAAAGTGATTTGGAAAGGGACAGCTCCGGGAGATGCAACCTGGGAGACTGAGGATCAAATGAGGAAGGAATATCCACAGTTGTTTCCCTAGGTATGTTTATCTCTTTGGTTCATGTATTAGCTTGGATTTTGGGGACAAAATCCTTTTTAAAGGAGGGGAGAATGTAACATCCTAAAAATTTTAAGACTCAAATTTATTTAAAAAAAATAAACAAAAATAAAATAAAATATCTATAATTAAATTAAAATTTAGAATAATTTAATAGAGGCCCAGAGTTCGAATTTTACTAAGCAAAAGTTTGGTTTTATTTGATTTTTAACTATGGGAAAAATTACCAAAGTTGACCCGGGCTTTTGTGCAATAATAAAAAATGTTGGGCCCTTTCTTGTAATTTTCCCCAAAGTTTTTGACCAGCATTTTAAGGAGCAAACTGATGCAGAAACGCAGAGAAAATGAGAAAGGAAGCAAACGCACAAACGGGAGAGAGAGAGAGAGGAAGAAGAGAAGAGAAAGGGAGGGAGTTAGGCTTGGATCTAGGAGTCTTTGCGACCGTTGCGAGCTCGGCTACACGATAGGTAAACTCCCTACTTCAATCCTCTTCTCTTTCTCTTGATTTTCTTCAATTTTTGGAAGAGGAAATTTTTGGATTTTGATCCCAAAGGCTTTATTCTTGTAAGCTTTTGTTTCTTTGGATTCTAGGGAGCATGTTTTGAGTTTCTATATAGTGATCTAATGTTTTGAGTGAATAATTGGATGAAAAGAGGTGTTTTGGGCACAAAATAAACCTTGAGAAATTGGGTTTTTGCTCCTCAATGGTTTAAGCCTATTGATTTAGTTATAATTTTGCTATTTGAGCCCAATAAGATTTAAATTAAGGTTTGGTTTTCATTATAAGGGCTAATGGTGAAAGTTGGTGGCACTAAGTAAAGGTTTTTAATTGATTAAAAAAATTATATAAATTGAAAATTAGCCTAGTGATGGCTAATAAATGGTTTTGGTGGTTAAGTGATACTATGTGAATGGTTGGTTTAATATATGGACCATTAGGGTGGATTATGACTCATTGACCTAAGTTGTGTGGTATAAGTTATAGTCTTCATTAATACTATTTGTCATGATAAGTGATGTGGATCACTTATATGTTGTAGAAAATTGTTGGTGGAACTTATTGAGAAGTAAGGAACAAGCCGAGCCCTATTTTGTACAAGGGGAACCCTTTTAGTACCAAAGGGTTGAGGTAACAGGGGAATTTATATTTCTTATTACTTTGTTTTAGCTATTTTTGAATAAATATTACTAGTTATCATGCATTACATGTTTTAAAAGATTAAATGTGCTTTATAAGGGGTTATGGGGTACTACTTTGATTATAGTGCAAATATGTTTTCTAATTGTTTAATAACAATGTTTTTATGGAAATGAGATTTATAAATATTATACTACTTTAGAGTGTTGAATGGTCAATACTCAGGAAAGGTAGACAAGAGTAAAAGGCATGATCTCGGTGGGAGTTCACCAATGAGAAGGTGTGGATTTTTGATATTCTATGGCACACTGTCAGTACTCAGTGTTGTCTTACGTATTGTGGGCTCAGTGCACTAAAGTGGTTAGTGTATTGAGTGTTCGACACCTCTCAGTGGGGGAGGGAATCCGACATATGAAGTGTGAGGTTGAGTGCCTAGGCCAAGGTAGCCCTCACATGGAGAGTAAGTCGGGCTGGCTCTGGGAGGGAGTTAGCTTTGACTGCTCAGGATTCACGTCGAAGGGGCATAGGCGGTTCGGTGGATTAGATCATGCCTTAGATTATGTTTTGTGCCTGTGGAGGTACAAGTAGGTATAAGGTTTACCTGCGAGTTAAAGAGTGCCAGGGGGCATTCTGTTGGTCATGAAAGGCCATACCGGCCTAGGTCATGCATTCATGCATTTTAAATGGCTAAATTATATACTATGTTGAATTTATTATTCATTTATTTAATTATGGCTTACTTTGTAATAATCAATATAGATTTCACTGTTACTGAGACTGTGGTTGTCTCACCCCTTTCTTTTCAATATTCTAGGTCCAGGCGAAGGATCCAGTGGTGGACGGGGAAAAGAGCAAAGCTAGGGGTTTGCTTGTGATTTGTAAAGAACTGCAACCCCTTTCTTTTGAGCAAATATATTGTAATGTATTTAAGATTAGGGTGCCAGTAGGATATGATTATGTGTGTGTGTGTGAATATGTGTGGATTGTGTGCTTGTGTATGAATTTTTGTCTGTTTGCAGACTTGTGGCTAGGAAACTTGGTTATGGTGTGTGGTTTT
This sequence comes from Prosopis cineraria, assembly GCF_029017545.1. Lineage (NCBI taxonomy): Eukaryota > Viridiplantae > Streptophyta > Magnoliopsida > Fabales > Fabaceae > Prosopis > Prosopis cineraria. The sequence continues at coordinate 26,243,861 of NW_026555345.1, forward strand.
GATGGATTTACTTAGTAGACCAAGTTTCTATTACAAGCAGATCTTTATTTTGATATATATGTGATTTTATAAGCAAATGCAAAGTGGTTGCATTGCAAATGGTGTGCTATGGGAAAACATACAGCTTGGATAGAGAGAGTGGGTGCGTGGGCCCCACAAGGAGCTCTGAGCCAAGTGAAAATGTTTAGCATATGTATTTATATAAATACATGGTATTTGGATTGATTTGTGACCACTCTTGTATGATTTGTGCATTTTGGGGGTTTAGGGTCCATTTTAGGAAATGGCACCCGGGTGGTCAAATTTTGATGTATGGGGGTTTTCCATCATTTGAATGTTCTATCAAGTGTTTTTAATCTTATTTGACGTGTCCAAAGTGTTTCCACAGGTTTGTGACCATTAGGATGGGATTTGGACAATTTTGAAAATGGTTTTTACCAAAAAGCTGCACTTTTGCATCCGGGTGTCCAAATCTTAATCCGACCGTTGGATTTCTCTAAAATTTGGGTCACAAGTAAAACCTTTTATAAGCTTCGTGTGGGCTTTGGAATCACATCGATCGGATATCGGACGGAGAAACGACGCACTCCGGAATTTGGTCTGGAGGTGCTGTCATGACAGCATTAAATTGCTGTCATGACAGCTACAGTGTTGATTTTGTAACCTGCACAAAATTCAATCCGTCCGTTGGATCTTTTCAAAATTTAGTATGCTAATAGTATTCTTTAAAAGTGACATGTGGGCTTTGGAATCACTCCGATCGGAGGTCAGATGATGAAATGGTGCACTCCGGAAGTTGGTCCGGAAGTGCTGTCATGACAGCTTTTTAGCTGTCATGACAGCAAAAATAGTCAATCTTTTAACATGTCTAATTTTTAATCCGACCGTTGGATCTTTTTGAAATTTGGTACACTTATAGTACCCTTTGAATGTGACGTGTGAGCTTTAAAATCACTTCAATCGGAGGTCGAATGACGGAACACCGCCTCCTGGAAGTTGGCCCAGGAGGGCTGTCATGACAGCAATAAATTACTGTCATGACAGCATCTTTTTATTCCATTTTCGTCTAACTTGCTTCCGTGCGCTATAGGTAGAACCTATAATTATTTTTAAGGTTTTAAATGATTTATTTCTTAAGTTGGTTAGAGGATCAACTCCTTAACCACACTTAGTTTGTTTGAATTATGTGATTTTTGGATAACACTCAAGGCAAGTGTTACAAAATACATGCACCATGTAACTAATTACCTCAATTATACACATTATCTCAGATTCTTTCAATGTCCCCTTTCTCTCTTTGTTCATCCTAAATTCCTAATTCCCAATCCAAGCACCTTTAAATTTCAATATTTTATTACCTTTATAAACTTCAATATTTTTATTACCTTTAAACTTAAATGCATTATATTATATTGAACTATAGCCGGGAGAACTCATATTCAAAAGAATAATTAAACCAGGGTTTTTGAACTGTTTTAAATTCGGAGCATATTTTATTTTTTACCATGTATATATTTTCTATTATTTGTTGGTAAAAAATGAACGTCTCTTCGAAAAAGTCATTAAAAGAGACCAGACCCTTCACCATTTTTAAGAAGTGTCCTCCATTTTAAAAAGGAAGGGGTACGTGTGCAAATGGACCGAGCAATAAATCAAAGCAAGTTGGCCTTAATACAGAAAATAAAAAAGGCAATTAAAAACTAATTAATCCAGAACAATATTAGATGACAGACTGATCACCGATGCAAGAACATTAAAATTATCGATATAGGCACCGTTGACTTCCATGAGTTTTAACACTTGCATTTATAAGGTTGTGAAGCTATGGCCGGCTTGAAGTGTTGTTCAGATCTTAGCTAGGTTTGGGATTCATTCACACATCAGGAACCTTCATATGGCACGTGATCAAGAATGGCTTTCTTCTTCCTCTTGATCGCTCTTCTTTCAACCATGCTTTGGACCTCCGACGTGTTTGCTTCTATAAGCTTCACACCACAGTTGGCTGGGTATAAAGCTACGCGGTCACATCTGAACGGCTTGATCTGAGGGACGCGTGTAATATCTCACGTACCGAATCAGATTCTCAACAGTAAAACCATTTAATGTCATCATCACTATCATTAATATTCTCCTCCATGGTTGTCCACCTATGGCCGGCTAATTAACAAGTTTGTGAAGTCTTCACCTTCACCTGATCCTAATTCGATTCAGACTCACATACAAATCACTTTCCTTCATATATGTGTGTGTATATATATATGGCACCGGATGAACGAGGGTCTTCTTCTTCTTCTTCGTCTTCGTCTTCGTCTTGCTTCAACCATGGTTGGACGTACGATGTTTTTGTGAGCTTCACAGGGGGAGACACGCGGTACAGTTTCACAGGCAACCTCTGTTATGCTTTGAACCAGAAGGGAATCCACACCTTCAGAGACGACGTGAAGCTGAGGAAAGGTGAGAGCATATCCCGGGATCTTCTGAGAGCGATCGAGGAATCTAGGATCGCCGTCATAGTATTCTCCGAGAACTATGCGTCGTCAAGCTGGTGCCTGGACGAGCTGGTGAAGATAATAGAGTGCATGAAGGAGAAGGGACAGCTCGTTCGACCAGTGTTTTACAGGGTAAATCCTTCAGATGTAAGGCATCAGAGAGGAAGTTACGGAAGGTCAATGGCTGAGCATGAAGCTAAGCTTAAAGAGAAGAGGCTTGAAGATGACAGATTCAATAATTGGAGACTTGCACTTAAGGAGGCTGCCAACTTGTCTGGATGGCATTTCACAACTGGGTAAATTAAATTAAATTCCTCTCATGGCTTTTCTTCGAAGTTTTCTTTTTTTGTTGGTTTATTTTGTTAATATTATTTTGGTATAATCGTTGTTACGTTGTTGCTGTATATATATGTAGTATGTTATTTCTCTAGAGCTAATATTTTTTTTCTTTTTGGGATGAGACAGGAGAAGCATCACTTGAGAGTGAGAATAGATTTCTCTTTAATTTTTTCGAAATTGTACAAACTTCTGTTTTTGTTTTCAAAATACACAAATTTTCTTAAAAAAAATGGAAAAATATTTACACAGATTTTCGTTGAATTTTGCTTATATATATAGACCTTCTTACTTTCAGAACTAGCAGACATTTGCGTATATTTTAAAAAATAGATGGTCAAAGTAAGCATATATAATTGATGTATATTCCCTTTGTTAAAAAATGTAAGGTATTTTTAACTGAATCTGGCCTTTGAATAAAATAGTTACCTACTTTTAAACTAACTCTATCTTTTTATATTTACTCTTATTAAACACCATACAATAAATATAAAGTCATTATCAATAGGGGCACTTTTAGAAAAAGGCAATAATTACACATCGAAAGATAAAAAATACCTTACATTTTTGAATGGAGTGAGTATATATTGTTCCAATTTTTATATATATATATATATATAATTTATCTGGTCACATTATTTATAAATATAACTCCCTATATTGTGTTATTTGATGACTATTTTGTTATTAAATTAGCTAGGGTGTTATTTACCTTCTTGGATTTACTTTTGTTTATTTAAATGTTACTTTTTGTTTAATATTTTTCCTTTTTTGGAAAAAAAAAATTTCCCTTAGCTTGTTGTCAATAGTGGTTTCTTGCTTTATTTTATAATTTTTAATGTGTTTTTTAATTACTTATTTAGTGTATGTGTGATCTTAGCTAGGTGGCCTTGAATAGTATGCAAATGAATAAATAACATATAATGAAGATTAATTTTTCTCTGACGTAGTGCCATGCATGGTTTGTGACCGTAAGGTGCCTAATAAACTTAAAGGAAAGTTTTATCGCACTGCTATCAGACCGGTAATGTTATATAGTAGTGAATGCTGGGCTCTAACGGGACAGCAAAAGTATAAAGTTGGAGTAGTAGAGATGAGAATGTTACGATGGATGTGCGGACATACACGTAAAGACAAAATTCGAAATGAGCACGTACGCGAAAAAGTGAGGGTGGCACCTATTGAGGAAAAACTGGTAGAAAATCGGTTGAGATGGTTTGGGCATGTACAAAGAAGACCAAGGGAGGCACCAGTGAGAAAAGTGGAATATATAACTTTGAGTCCGATTAAGAGAGGTAGAGGAAGGTTTAAGAGAATACTCTTGGAAGTTATTGAACGCGATCTCTTAATTAATAATATTCCTAAAAGCTTGATAAACGATAGAGCACAATGGCGTCTTGCAATCCATGTAGCCGACCTCACCTAGTGGGATAAAGGCTTGTTGTTGTTGTTGTTGTAGTGCCATGCATGGTGACATGCATCTAACTTTTTACCTTTCTTATGTTTTACGCAAGCCTAGTTAACTCTTCTTGATGACAAACTTGCCGCAAATAATTCTGCAGGTATGAGTTTGAGTTTATTCAGAAAATAGTGGAAGAGATCTCAAGCAAATTAAATTACTCATCTTTACACATCGCTGATTATCCAGTTGGATTAAAATACCGAATGCTTCAAGTGATTTCATTTTTAAGCATGAACTCTAGAAAAGATGCCTTGATGGTGGGAATCCATGGGATTGGCGGTATTGGTAAAACAACGATCGTAAAAGCAGTCTATAACTCAATTGCGAATCAATTCGAAGCTTCTTGTTTTCTTGCTGAGGTAAGAGAAAACTCAATCAAGAACGGTCTTGTACATCTGCAAGAGACACTTTTCTCAGATTTGCTTGCAGAACATAATACCAAGTTAGGTGATGTAAGCCATGGGATTCCTATATTACAACATCGACTTCGTCGTAAGAAGGTTCTTTTGGTTCTTGACGATGTTGATAACCTTAAACAAGTGAGATCTTTGGCTGGAAGCCAAGACTGGTTTGGTCCTGGAAGTAGGGTTATTATAACAACAAGAAACAAGCATTTGTTAACCCTACATGGGATTGAAAGGCTATGTGAAGTGAAAGAACTGAATGATGATGAAGCTCTTGAACTGTTCAGTTGGAATGCTTTTAAAAGAAGTGAACCAGATCCAAGCTATATGAAGATAGCAAAGCTTGTAGTGCAATATGCGAAAGGCTTGCCATTGGCTTTGAATGTGATAGGTTCTGATTTGTTTGGGAAAACAATACAAGAGTGGGAAAGTGCTTTAAAGAAGTACGAAAGGATTCCAAGCAAAGACATTATTGAAGTGCTTAAAGTGAGCTATGATAATTTGGATGACAATGAGAAGGAGATTTTCCTTGACATTGCATGTTTCTTCAAAGGAAATTTGGTGGAAGATGTGAAGACGACACTTGATGCCTCTCGTTTTTATTCAGAATATGGTATTGCAGTTCTTAAAGACAAGTCTCTTTTAACCATAGATGAAACTAGTAGGGTGAAGATGCATGATTTGATTCAAGACCTGGGAAGGGACATTGCTAGACAGGATTCGCCACATGATCCTGGGAAACGTAGAAGATTGTGGCATCATGAGGATGTCCTTGAAGTTCTAACCAAAAACATAGTAAGTCTTGGACTTATGTCGTCAAAACCTAGCAAGTTGCTATTTATCCATATAATATTAATGGAAGTCTAATGATTTGGAGTAGTAAACCAAAAACTCTTAAAATTACAAGCTAGCTAGGGACATATAATTACAAAAATTAAATTATGAAAGATAGATATACGAACTTCGATTTTTCTTTTCTGATCATCATGTTCAGATTTAACTGATTAAGAAGTCTCTGACATTTGATCATGAAAGGGAAGTGATATTATAGAAGGCATAGTGTTGGACATGCCTAACCTGGAACAAGAAGTGAAGCTGAGTGCTGATGCCTTCAAGATAATGAAGAGACTTAGAGTCCTCATAGTTCGGAATGCACGTGTTTCTGAAGCTCCTAAACATCTTCCAGACAACTTGAGATTGCTTGAGTGGAATCAATATCCTTCACCATCTTTACCAAATGATTTTTATCCACGCACACTTGTTGTCCTCAACATGCCACATAGTCTTCTTGCACCTGACCAGCCATTCAAGGTTTGTTATTTTGACATCATCATTGTGAAATGTCATGAGCTACCTTCTTAGAGATTATTAATAGCTGCTAAACTGGGGAAAATATTCATCGGATATTGATAACAAGAATGATATCACATGAATATTGTCTTTTCTTTCTTAGCTTAATCATTTGGTCATCAACTCTTGCTTCTGTATATACTATATATACCGCAACTAATTACTGTTTTACTTCGTTGTCATGCAGAAGTTTGAGAACTTGGCTTTCATGAACCTCAGTAACAACAATTCTATAACAAGAATACCTGATGTCTCTACAGTTCCTAATCTAACAAGACTTCTTGCTAACCACTGTCCAAACTTGGTTGAAATTGATGAATCTGCTGGAAATCTTGGCAAGCTTGTCACGTTGAGCACCCAAAATTGCCCTAAACTTCAGAGTATTCCACGTGTCATGAGATCTAGATCTCTTGAATATGTAAATCTCAGCAAGTGCTCTAGCATTCAGAGTTTCCCAAATATGTTGGCAAAATTGGAAAACGTGAAAAATATTGACACGGAAGGAACTGCAATAAAAAAATTTCCCAGTTCAATCACAAACATTGATGGACTTGAGGAGCTAGTTTTGCCTTCTTGTATTGAAGATCTGCCTATTAACACTGATGTGTTTCAAAATACTGAAGAGATTAACGTGGAAGGATGTCCACAGCTTTCAAAGCTTCTGGAGAAGGTATCAATGGTGGATCGGACAAACTGGACACCAAAGTTAAACAGACTGGTTCTAAAAAGCTGTAATCTGTCCGATGATGATCTTGAGTTGATTTTGAGTTCCTTTCTGAAATTGAAGTGGTTGGTGCTATCAAAAAACAACTTTGTAAGCATTCCTGAGTGCATTGAAGACCTTCAGGACCTTCTTTTCCTTCATGTGGATAATTGCAGGCAGCTTAGACACGTTTCTGTGCTTCCACCATACTTGCAATACATTGATGCCAGGAACTGCACATCATTGACTCCAGATTCATTTGACGTAATACTGAGTCAGGTTGATTTCTCATTCTTGTTCTATATAATATAATAACTCTTATAAAACCCAAACTAGTATAGACACAAATGACTAAAACACATTACAGTGTTGTGATCTATTTCGTGTTTATTAATAACAATTAATTAACAGGCATTTCTAGATGTGGAGAACATAGACATTGTTGTCTCAAGGCAGAAAATTCCAAGATGGTTCGACCATTGTAGAAAAGGAGGATCTGTGGCTTTCTGGGTTCGTCGGAAATTTCCTAAAATTGCTGTACTTTTGGTTCTAGGTGGTGAAACTGAAGCATCATGCATCAACTTTACATGCGAATTCAGCTTGATCATCAATGGCCTCCAAGTGTACCAAGATGAAGGAACGTTGCCAATTGACCATGTATGGCTGTTTGACCTGCGAATTCACTTGACAGCCCAGGAGAGGCTCAACCTCAACGAACATCTTCGTAAAGGTTGGAACCATGTGGAGATTTCATGTACTGTCAAGAACAATCAGCCACGCAATGCCGTTGTTAAGTGCTGTGGGATTCATCTCTATAAGGATAGAATGAACATCCATGACGTCTCCTTCAAAAACCCAGAGGATGAGGATTCTGACATTGCTCATAAAGATATGGTAAATTCTGATGCGGATATTTATGATGAAGAAAACAGAGATGTTGTTTTCCGTCAAGTATTAGGTAAATTTTTTGGCAAGGGGATTATAAATCTTATGGAAGCTCTTCGATCTAGTAGAACAAGAGATGATGAGGATGAGGCTGAGGAAGAACAACATATGACTGACATCGTCGACAATGAATTCCCAGAAATATGTGAGGTTGTGGTTAAGGACAAAGGGAAAGGTAAAGTGGCATGCAGTGACAACCCTGAGGAGGAACAACATGGGGATTTTACAATTGATAGTGAAACTTGGGATTTGATGAAGTTGGAGAGTTTGAAAGGTGAAAGCAGTAAACAAGGTAAGACTAAGCAATGATTGAATCAAGCTGAAACAACCTCCAAATTAACCTGCAAAGTTTACTGATTTTAGTTAACTTTGTCTTCCCCTTTGCTTGCAGGTGCCCAAGTGAGCAAATTACTTCTGGGTCCTTCAACAGAACTAGAACCCTCTGCTTCAAGCATCCAATACAAAGAACCTTTTTTAATTGGAAAAACCAAACTTGTGCGGGTAAGCCTTACTTTGATTTTTATTTTCCTTTTGGCCCTGACTTGTATATATTGGTAGAAGAAACTTACTCATTCTCATTCATTTCTGCTCGCCTTCCTCTGTTTTTCAATTTCTCAATTCCAAACAAAACCCAACATTGATAAACTCCTTTCTAACAATTTCCCTATTCAAGTTCAGGGGTCAACTTCCTTTGCTTTTGCAAGCACTAACAAGGGAATACCAGACAATGTTTCAACCAACTTTAAGGTCCCAGAAGTTATTAGTACAATGACCAACCTAGAAGCAGAGGAATCTAACATCCAGATTCCACAACCTAGAGCTATTCAAAAATTGGAAACAAATGACATTGAAGGTCCTCTGATTTCGATGGAAGTATTCTATGCTTCTCTTGAAGCAGAGAATGTAACTCTTTCAGATCGCGAAGATACCCAAATCAACACAACGTCATATGAAGAAACAAAACATGCATTGCAAATTGTACGAGGCTTTGTCTCAGAAAAGTTCTCTCATTTGTTACAACCTGAACAGTCCAAGCAAATGAAGGACAACCTTGAGTACCTCCTCAGTTTGACCCCAAGAGATGGAATTTCGTTGAGGATGAGATCAGTGATAAGTCAAATTTCAAGTAGTTTTACTGAGTGGTGTACGGATTATCACAATGCAAGTTTTAAACTGGAATCTGCAACTGCAGAAGTATCAAAAGTTGAAGAACTGAAAGAAGGGGTTGAAGGTAATGTGAGAGAATTCCGAGAACTTGAGGAATTAGAGAACGGAATGTGGAGACAGTTGGAAGATTTGGAAGAAAAGAAGAGAGAACTAGAGAAGAAAATCAACGCAGTGAAAGCTGAGATTGCAGATTTCACTTCAGCCAGAGAGGATTTTGCTAAGAGAAAAAGGGAAGTCTGTGAGAATGGAAGAGTGCTTAAAGCTCGAAGGGATGATTTGAGGATCAGATTGCCACGGTTGATATCTGAAGAGGAATGGGCCAAGATAATGCAAGCTAATATTGAAGATGAATGGTCAAAACTTGGACAACAATTTATTGAAAACTTAACTTTTGGAGATTGGGCTAGGTGCACATCTTGTGCCATGTCTCTGTATACAGACAATTTGACGTAGGTACACTCATTATTATGTTATTTAAAATTATATTTGATCTCACGTCATACTCTAGCTTGTTAATTCAACTTACTAAACGTAGTACACATAATAATACAATCTTTTACATGTGGGACTGATTACCTTACTGTTAAAAGTATGTTATCCCTCCCAACACAATTGAGTTCATATTTCATATCCCCTTTTCTTGATAATGATGTTGTCAACACATTGCTTGATTGGCAATATTTTGCGTCAGACATCTATAAATTAAATCAATACTAACGATTCTTTAGGAAATTCCATGAGATTAAAATCTTAAATGCACCTTGCTGATGTGGAAGAATGTGCCCTGAAGATCAACTAGGAAGGATATTAACTGTGGACAAAGCATGAAATGACCATGATACCAAAAGAAAAGTGAACTCTGTAATCATGAAGAAACTTGAGATCAACTTGAGATCATGGCTTGTGTAGATCATCATCCACTTGCATTCCATGAAAGTGTTCTAATATACTTTCGCTTTACTTTAGGCCCTGCCAGTGCCACCTGCTGACAATTCTTGCAGTGCTTCTTCTGCCACTTACGATCACCCATTCATGTTACCATGTAGATCGTTTCAGCTGATTCTTGCTTGAGGTCATTTATGGTGTTCATATGCAACTTCCCGGAAAGCCTACCGAGTAGTTGAAGATCAAGGTCTTTCTCCTTCTGCACTACAGGAAAATTTAAATCTGACCGTTAGCCCTGCTTTCTTAAGAAGATTATATGCAAATAGCCAAGTAGGTATGGTAAATAGAAATGAAAGTATTAAACATTTCTTTTTTTTTGCCTTTTTTCTTTTTCCTTGTGAGAATGAGAGGTCAATGGGTCAACGATGGTAAAGTGGAGTCCTTAATTACTGGGAAGAATTAATCATAGATAGCGTCTTCCAGCCAAAAATAAAAAAATTGGACACATGGGTGCTTTTCATTGGAAAGGAAACTCCTCACAATGCCACGACGAGTGAAAGCAAACCGCAAAAGCAAATTAAGAGAATGCGTGATAGTCCCACATTATGTGACGAGAGAATTAATCCCAATTATATAAGTATATGGTGAGTCCTTTTAACGTATACTTAAATTATTTTGATATAAGTGACAAACCTTAGTTTGTGATTAATGTACTACTCTAGTTTGTGATTAATGTACTACTCTCCTGATTCCTATTATAAAGCGCATTTTAAAAGTATTTTTCCCCTTGATATAATGAACTTGTAATGATATTAATTACTTTTTTTTAATATTATCCTTATTCAAATTCATTAACAATGAGAGGGAATATAATGCATTACCTCTCCTTAATTATAATGAGATAGTTATAAGTGCCTTATAATATGGACAATAATGAATGTACAAATACAGTCAATTATACAATCAATTAATAAATTAATTCCCTTCATGACTCACTGTTCCAATAATTCTAATTAAAGGGGGTAATTAAGCGTGCATATAGGCATAATGCTGCAGTGCAGCAACTCTAATTATAACTCTTACTAACCAACACAACAGTCAACACGTGTTTTCCAGTTAAAATAATAATGATTATATACTATGCGAATGCAAGTTGGCAAATCCAAAGACCAATCATTGTCTCTCACACCATATGATTAAATGAATAAACCCTTGAATAATGATCCGTTTAACTTATTCAACCCTCATTGTTATTGTTGGGTGTCAAATGTCAATGGTCACCCATGGCGTCAATAGTCAATGGCAGGAAATCATTCTTAGATCGATCGAGTTATTCTAGTCTTATGGAAATTGGAAACTTACAAAAGATTCACTTTCTTATATCTTTCTGGGAGTCATTCTAGTCTCGTGAAAACTAACAAAAAGAACACTTCCTTAATCTTTCTTTGATGAGAGTCATTCTAGTCTCGTGGAAACTTAAGAAACATTCAACTTTCCTCTGGAAAGATATATACTGTAGTTAATTATCACATCTCACTGTTGATGTCTGATTTGTGAGGTAAAGCATGTTGATGAATGACGACAGCGTGCATGCATGGGGGCTCTATCTTTGAAAAATCAGCAAGTGTTAAGTATTAACATAGAACCTTGGATTCCTTTTTGAAGATGGAGACTAGCAAAACAACTGTTATGTGTGCACAAATCGTTGGAAAAGGTAGGGGTCCTATTTTTGGAGCTTCAAAGTGTTTTTTTGGTAATATTAGTGTTTGCACGTGGCCCACAAAAGATGAATCCTTAACTTATTTTCTCTGATTCAACGGCACATTAAGCAGCTGAACAATTACCCCTATTACGTACTATTCATCTGTCTATACACGCTACGCAGTAATTTCGTGTTGCCAATTATTTTTTTTCCTTGTGGTATAACACTCATAGATTCAATATCTTGGAGTTTTAGGTGAACATATAATGCCAATTAAATCTATGTATATGTTTGCTTTTGAAAATAAAATTTGAACTTACCTGAAAAGAAGGGAACCGGCCACCAATCACAAACTGAGAGAATAGAGATTCAACTTAACTTCTCTCTTTTTAAAGTTACAATACACCCATTCTTTTTCATAATAGACAATCTTATTTGAAACTCAATCAAATACTAAATTTTGATACTTGATTTATCACTATGCGAAGGATTAGCTCCTTTTTAATCGAGCAATGTGAGGGAGTAGTTAACAACCTCTTTTTAACTTCCAAGTTTTGTATTTATTATATGTATTAGGGTTGTCCCAATGTATGTGAACATAAATTAATGTGGGAAATCACAAATCAAATAAAATTGGATTTAACTATTAATATATAATAAAAAAAAAGGATTCATTATTTGAACATGGAAGTTAATTTTTTGAATTAAAATATTATGTCCCCTGCTAATCTTCGCATTACACATAACAGCAAATTTCTATTTATCTTCTTCATCTCCTTTCCATATGACCACACCCCACAAACTCCCTTCAAATTTGCTTCACTTCCATTACATTTGTTAATGCTTATATTTACATATATCTTGCTATATGCTATGCGTTTATCAGAAGATGAGATATAATTCCTTCTATAACAAAGAAATTAATGGACTTCAGGTCAGAATTTGGGATGTGGAAGTTCGATATGTTTTAAGCTTTAAAGGTGAAGGTGAAGATACCTGCAAGAGTTTCACAAGCCATCTCTTTGACGCACTTTTGTCAAAAAGGAAATATTACTTTCACAGACATTAAGGAGCTCGAGAGGGGAGAAAGATTTCAGCCACAATTGAGAGAGCCACTGAAGACTCTAGAATCTCTATTTTTGTCTTATCCAAAACTATATGAAACGGAAGCATGAGCCCCGTCTCACTACCGTTCACGGGACATCTAGGAAGCCAAAAATGTCCCAACATCCTAAAGATTAATTAGAACCAATAAAAGCTAGCATAACATTTGTACCCTCTCACCTATTCCATTTAGAATCCTAATAGTATAAATAGGACTACTTTTTATGCTGTAGCATCATTTATTTTTGGAATAAAGATCAGAATATCCCTTTTTATTTGGTTTCTGTACCATTTTAGCATCAAAGCTTATCCCCAGAGGTCCAGAGAGTGAGAGAGTGAGGAGGTGAGAGAATTAAGGAATTATGTTAGAGAGGAGAAACTTTGAGGAGGAGTCCCTGATTTGTTCAAACCTTGCATTTCATGCATTTTTTCAAAAATTGACATTACCATCAAGCTCAGGAAGTTCAAAAAACGTGGAATAGGAGGTTCCTTATCACCAAAAATGCTTTCACACACCCTTCACACTCCATCACTTGAACGCCCACTCGCCGTCACCATTGTTACACGTGCCTGCTGGAGGTTGAAGATGATGGCATCATTAGTCAAGGCATCAACCACATCACCTTTTTGACTAGTCAACAACAAGTCAAGCCAACCAGATTCTGCCATATGTCACTTTAGCCACGCCATCCTGTCTAGTCAACCCTATTTTAAAAATTACAATTTGACCCCTAACTTCAAAAATTTCATTTTAGCCCGAATAATTTCCAAAAAATACACTTGACCCCGCCATTTTACAAAAAGCCATTTGTACCCATTTTTGAAAAATTACACTTTAACCCCTCAATTTTACAAAAATTATATGTTGGCCAGATTTACCCAAAATTAACATTTCCACACCAATTTTTTCTGAAATTTTTCTTTCCATCCTATACCATAAAAAAATACAATCACACCCTTATATTTGTTTCTTAAAGTCCTAACCTTATAAAAAACACCCCAAAGTGCCTCCAAGACGCAGGAATGTGTATAAGGTTAAGATAAAAGAGATGAGACGTAAGATATGGGAATTAAAGCTATAAGGTCACCCTTACTTATCCACAATTACTCCACAAAATCAAGATAAACTATAAGAATAACCCACAATGAATTACCAAATTTCTAAAAAATTTTATAATAGGATCCCAAGTCTTTAAAAGTTAAATGCTATAAAATTATTTTAAATAAATAAAACCAGAGCAAAATATGCATACAGAAGCAAGGATATCATACAAGGTAAGATAACATCAAACTAGGGTCAAAATAATAATAAAAACTAATTTTTAATTACGCTGCAACATAAATTTTATGCTGTAACAGAAATAGCAGAATCCATAATAGTAGCAAAAAGCTGTTATGGCAAACTTTTAGGCTGAAATTTTGACATACGCTAAATTTTCGTCTGACGTTCGATTGAGGTGGTCTAGGTGTCTACAAAAAGCTTTCTCCAAGCTTTAGCTATTGGCACTAGTTTCGCATTTAAATCATTTCTCAATCAAAAGTTGGACACTAAAATACAAACTTACTCATTTATGCTTTTAAAGCATAACTAGGGTGTCCAAAACTTAATCCAAGTGCCAAAGCCACCACCAACCCTTATAATCACACTCAATAGATTTAAAA